>NC_135310.1:61360765-61680408 GCF_048772815.1 Callospermophilus lateralis | reverse complement strand
TTATCCAATTTATGTCTCCCAATAACTTTTGAAAGTCGTTAAGTGATTTGAGTTGATCTACTCGTATTTGAATTTTTGGTGGACGGACCATGGTTGAGGATAATAGAACTCCTAAATAATTAATTGGAAAATTTAATTGTACTTTATCTATTGCTATCTCTAGATTATAATTTTTAATAAGTTTGTAAGTGTGGCATAACATTCCAGCAATATGTTTTTATCTTTATGTGCCAATAATACATCATCCATATAGTGAAATATTTGTAGTTCAGGATTTTGATTTCTAAGTGGCTGGATTGCTTTGTTAACATATATTTGACACATAGTTGGACTGTTAGCCATCCCTTGAGGGAGTACTTTCCATTCATATCTCTGATCAGGACCTTCATGATTTAATGCAGGGATAGTAAATGCAAAACGTGGACTATCCTCGGGATGAATTGGAATTGAAAAAAAACAATCTTTAATATCTTTAGCTAAAAAATGCCAGGTTTTTGGCAAAGCAGACAATTGAGGAATCCCTGATTGAGCAGGTCCCATAATAACCATCTCATTATTAATGGCTCTTAAATCTTGCAATAATCTCCATTTACCAGATTTCTTTTTGATGACAAAAATGGGAGTATTATGGGGAGATATGGAAGGTTGTATATGTCCTTCCGCTAATTGTTGTTTGACCAGATCATGGGCTACTTGTATCTTTTCTTTAGTCAGGGGCCACTGAGGAACCCACACCGGTCTTTCTGATTTCCAAGTAATTTTTATTGTCTCAGTGGCCCTTTCTGCAAATCCAACCCATGTCTGTCTGTTCCTTGATCTATTTGAATTGGTGCTGCTATACCTTGTCCTTGCTTTCCTAATCTTTTTTCTTTCCTAAAACCTTGTCTAGCCCTAGTAGTGGGCGCATTAGGATTGATGTTATTTGTTAACGTCAAACCTAATTGATCTAGGACATCTCGTCCCCATAAATTTATAGGAAGATGATCTAATACATATGGCTGTATAGTTCCTTCACATCCTTCAGGATCCTTCCAATCTAATACCATTGCACTTCTATGGGGATTAGTCGCCACTCCTAGGCCTTGAAGCGTTTGAGTGGCTTGTTGTAATGGCCAATGTTTTGGCCATTCTTGACTAGATATGATGCTAAGGTCAGCACCTGTGTCCAATAGCCCATTAAAATCGTGTCCTTGAATATTTAGTTTTAGCATTGGGCGAGAATCTAAATTTAAAGACAACATAGCCCAATCTACACCTGTGGAGCCTAATCCCCTGGAACCTCTTTTTACACTATGACTAGGAAATTTATTATGTAGGCTGGGTATTATTAACAACTGTGCTATTCTATCTCCAGGTGAAATTACTGATATACCTCTTGGAGAACTAGCTATAATTTTTATTTCACCTACATAATCGGGATCAATTACCCCAGGACTTATCATAAGTCCTTTTAATGTAGATGAACTACGTCCCAATAATAAGCCTACTGTCCCTTGGGGAAGAGGTCCTGGCTCCCAGCACAAAATGTCTGTGGGCTTATTGATTCCACACTGCGGAATGCATTTTGACTATGTCTCTATATGATCAGATGTAGACAACCCTGGCATCAGTTGATACACCAAATCTCTGTTTGAATATGACAGGCAATGAAATGCCATGTCCAGACATTGGTGCTGTGATTTATAGTTTAACAAGTGAGAAAACTACTTGCATAGACTGTGGATGCTCCTTTACAGGATGGCAGAGCTAGAAGACAATATAATAAAAAACCTTGGTCTTGCCATGGTTTCATTAGAAGAGTAAATAATGATGATGTTGTTAACATGGATTAGTGTTGACGCTTCCTGGATACTGTGCGCAAATCCTAGTGAAGTAATAGCAACGGCTTATAAATATGAATTATTTTTTAGAGACCACAGCGTCTACTTTTCATATCATCAAGAATTGGGTTTCATATTGAACAATACAGGCACATGAAATATTCTGCTTTTGACCACATTCTATGCCTGATCCTGAATATTGAAGATATTGGAATTCACAGAGACATTTAGTTCTATTGAAATTGTTGAACCTCAAAGTCTAGCCCTTCTTAAGCCCAGTATTTGTTAATTCATATTCCTCATAGACACTGAATTCATAATGGACCCTATTCCCCTGCAATTTGGAAATAGTGTTATGACCACACTTTTATTCATCATTATTATTCCTTAGCCAAGCTACTTTAGACATGTTGGTTTAATAAACACCTCTAGAGTAAAATGTTTAAAAAAATTACATTTATTTCCTTACTTTAAATGGAACTACACAGAATGATTTTGACTTATGATCAAAGGAAGACCATGATTAAATTTCCACTAAAAGGAAATTATCAAGGTGACCTATAACTATGTTTATTTAAATAGGTTTTAAATACAATTCCCTTATCATATAGACTATGATAATTTGTAGTAGTACACCATTAAATAAACAAAGGATTTTACTTTCAAGAGCTTTGTTTTATGAAAATTTTAATTATTTCTGGTTTTCTTCCCCAGGAAGACTCACGATTTATATTTGATAATTTTTGCTTCTTAATGGGAAGTATTGGAAACAAAATTAATTCTATTCAATCACATTTGTACAAGTGAGCCTTGTACAGTGTGTTGTCTTTGATTTTGGCAACGTTTTTAAAATATAGGGATCTTTCTTTCATTGTGAAGAACATCCAGTATCCTTCTCTCATTCATTCCTACCTTTTTATTCTCTTCTGAGCTATTTCAGAAATAGGTGTTGAATTCTCTGGAGGAAATTGGAGCTTTGGTTTGGAACAAAAAAAATGTCCAAGGAATTGCACTGTCACTGACATTTTCTATATTCTTTCTTCCCTCAGAAAGTTTCCCGAAACATGTCTGTTTACCCACTCTTTAAAATATATGTGAGGGGGCTGGGATTGTGACTCAGCAGTAAAGCACTCACCTAGCGGGTGTAAGGTCCTGGGTTTGATCCTCAGCACCACATAAAAATAAATAAATAAAGATGTTGTTTCAAACTACAATTTATATATATATATATATGTGTGTGTGTGTGTGTGTGTGTGTGTGTGTATGTGTATGTGTGAGGACAGAAAGTAAATTAGCAGAAATATGTGCATGAGACATAATAAAAAACTTGAGAGTGCATGTTAAAAACTCAGTTTTCAAAATTACATATAAAATTAATGCATATTGCATTTTAAAATCTTCTGTATTACTATATGGTATGAGCCTGGTTTTTGTAAAAAGACATGTGTGCATAGAAAAAATGTTAAAGAATACTCTTTAAATGAAGTAAATGAATATCGTACAGTAAGTCCAACTTTTGAAAAATAATATAGAATATGGATAATGGTAAATATTACTACTAAATCTATCATTTAATTTTGGAATAGGCAATACTAATTTTACTCAAATGCTTTGTGAAAATACAGGAAGAATGTACATTTTTTACTTCAATTTATACAGTCCTTATGTCTGAATAGCAAAATCTAAAAATATTTCACTAAAAAAAGGATATTAATAATCAACATTCCTTATGAATATACACAAAATGTACTTAGTAGTGATACAGTATTTTTTATCAGAAATAAAAGGTTGATTTAACACAAAAATCATAATTTACTATATTAAAACAGTATAAGAAAAATATGTGATAATATCCATAGGTAGAGAAAAGCATTTTATGACAATTTGTTTCCCTGCATAACAGATACTTTTAGTGTGACTAAGGGGATACAGAAAAGTCCTCATGGTGACATTGAAAATAATGAAAAATGACTAAAAATGCTTCCACTTAGTTCAGATGGAAGGCAAGGATGCCATTTCTGTTATTAAACTTTGTTTTAGACCTCCAAAACCATTGTTGCATGACAATAAGAAGATATGGAGGACATAAATATCCAAAGGAAAGAAATAAATTATTTTAATTTGAAAATGACATTTAAAAAATATCATTTAAATTTTCTAAAATAATGGGACACCAAGTGATAATTTAGTATATGTATACAGCATATAATGATCACATAAGGGTTATTAACATTTTCATTTCCTTAAATATTTCATCAAACAAAACTTTAACACATAAGAACTGTATAGAGTAATTACAATAATTGTATACAGTATATAGTGAACAAATCAGGATAATTAACATTTCTATCTCATTATCATAACATTTCTAGCAATTTGTAAAATATATATGTTATTGTGATACTTAAACTGTTAACCAACTATAAAACTATTAGAAGTTATCTGCAACTTTTGTAAAATTTTATGATGCATAACTAAATTTTAAAAATATTATATAATGTGATACTAAACAATTAAAGATTAAGATAGTTATATCATCAAACAGCAAAGTAGGAATAAGTTTAACAAATGATGTTTGTGACCTCTCTGCTAAAAACTACAAAGCATTTTTGTGAGAGAAATTGGGTAAAATGTAAATAAGTAACAGAGAGCTATATTATAATCATCAATCAGAAGGCTCAATACTCTAGGAATGTCAAAGCTCTTAAAATTGATTTACAGTTTCAGTGTATTGCCAATAAAATCCTCTGAGACTTTTATTTTAAGAACTGGCATTCTAAGCCCAAAGTTGACATGGAAATAAAAGGTAGTAGAAGAACAAACAATATTAAAGAAGAAGCCAATAATATTAAAAAGGAAGCCGAGTTGGATGAATCCACTACCTGATTTTACAACTTAACCATAAACCTGCAATCATTAAGACAATATGGTATTGACACAAGGAATGACATATCATTAGAACAGAACAGAAATAGACCTGTAGTTACAGTTATATGATTTTTATCAGGGACAGCTGAGCAATCCACATAAGGTAAGATAATTGACATTTTTATTTACATGTCTTAATTTTGGAAAAATATATTAAAAAATAGACAGCAGTGAATGTCACAATCATATTGTAAAGTAGTTCCCATGAAACCTTTTTTTACAGGTTTATTAGAACAATTAATTTGGAGAATAAATGGTATTATTAGAAAAAGGAATAGAACTCTCATACATGATATATTCTAAGCACATGACAGTTATTTCCTCTGAAGGTAAAGAATGAAAATTGACTTGTCAGCAGTGGAGGAAAGGTTCTAAGGGACTTCTATATTTTGTGAAACTATTTGAAAAAGTGAATTTATATATAGGAGCATTTAAAATGTGTCCCTGGCAAAAACAGAACATATTGAGTTGTTCATTTGTTAAAGGAAACACATACACACACACACACACACACACATACACACACACACGTATGTATTTTACCTATTGGTTGGTACTTTTCTGTATTTCTGTAGTTTAATGTTACACCACTATCAAGATCTGCAGTTGTGGGCTGGGGATGTGGCTCAAGCGGTAGCATGCTCGCCTGGCATGCGTGCGGCCTGGGTTCAATCCTCAGCACCACATACAAACAAAGATGTTGTGTCTGCCGAAAACTAAAAAGTAAATGTTAAAAATTCTCTCTCTCTCTCTCTCTCTCTCTCTCTCTCTCTCTCTCTCTCTCTCTCTTAAAAAAAAAAAGATCTGCAGTTGTTACAGCAATATCTCAAATAAGTAAGTAAATAAGTAAGTAAATAATAAAATAAATAAAAATCCCTTCCATCTTTTTCATGACTACCCTGGTTCTATTCTATTTCTCAGGTGCAAAAGCTTTGCCCAAGCTTTGACTGTCAATACTTGATTTTTCAGGTCTCTCATTCTATGTAAACATTCTAATCCTATTACATAATGGACTTAATTTAATCCTCTTATTATCAGGCACTCAATAACCTGAATTGTCCCTCCACTGGAATTTCTTCCAACAAAGGACTTGCTCTAGAGCTAGCAGTTATTCCAACTCACTTGTCTTCTCCTTTTCTTTTATTCTGCAGCACACCTCAAGAGTGGTGTCCTTTGATCCCTCCAGGATGGCTAATGGTTTATCATTCCTGTTTCAGTACAATCCTGTGATCACTCAGCTCTAGTCTGCTTTACTCAACTAGACAGGATCCATAGCAGGATCAATCTGCCTTTGGAAACTGCAGATCTCAATTATTCCCTGACTGAATTCTGGGTGTTAAGCCTCTGGTTGTCATTTGGCTGCATAGCATCTCCTTATGAATTGTTGTAACATTCAGGATGGGTCCTGGTGAAGACAGCACAGGATCTGGTATTTGACTAGACTCTCCCTGCAGCTTTACATCTCACAAAGAGATATTTCTCCTTTTTTCAGAATCAATCCTTTTTACTTAACAAGAGTTTGTTCATATTTTCTTAAACCAGACAATGAAATAAACAGCAATTTCAAACATAATTAAAAATAATCAAATTCAACACAATGTCATCACTCATGATTAGACATTGAAGATATGGTATAAAAAATGACTTTGCTCCCTCAGTCATGTGTTGCATTATCCACTATTCTTTGTCTGTGCCTGATGCTGTCTCCATCAGACCCCACTCTGTGACAGAACTGTCACTTTCCACGTATCAGAGATTCTGTAATGACCGCAGAGACTTCTCAGTTCCTCTAGCTGCAAATGCTCAGTGTTCACACTTTCGCTGTCTTCTTTTTCAAGGTATTTTTATAGGTTAAAAAAATACTATTTTTGTTAACAGGCACTGAGATCCTATGCAATACTGGAACATAAGAAGAGCCAGTACCCTTCTAATGATTTTCAAAAAACACCTGCCCCCTATTATTTCAGGAAAGATTTTCCCTCTGTACTTCCTGTTGCAGTTCTCTGATGATTTTCCTTTTTCTCTGAGTTCTACTGTGGATTGTAAAGGTTACTCAAGAACTGGTTTTATTTTGGTTGAAAAAGAAAGCCTTCCACATTTGGAAATGTCAGAATCACCACTGCTGTATGAAATGTCATTGATTTTATAATAATACTATTTGTTTCAGAATCAAGCATATTTTGCCTGGCTTAAGCAGCCTACAGTTTCTTAGCTTAACATGATTTGTTAAGTTTAACATATTCTGTTTAACAAATCCTACCAATGGCCTATTACTCATTGAAATTCTAAGCACTTTTTCATTTACAAGTTTAAATTACACTCCACGGACCTTTTCTTCATTTCCCCTTTATAATTAATTGATTTTTGCCTCTGCATTTCCATAAAATGCTATCAAATAAAAGTACATACTTCTGTACTTATAGAACTAAAAGTTTGTTGTTCATATGTTTTCAAGTGTCTAATGTCCCCTCTCCAATAGGAGATCCATTTACGACAATCATTTTAATGTCATCTGAGAATGTAACACATTTAAAATAATTTTCAATCTAGATATATGTGAAAACTATTTTTTGCATAATACCTGTAAATATTTAAACAAAATATGAGTATGAAATAAATTTCACACACATAAATATTATAAGTGGATTAATTTTAAAAATTAATATTGAGATAAGAAATAAGTCCAGTGCTACACAAGAATTTCATTCCCTCTTGTCCCTTTTCAGTCAAGAAAATCATTAGATATTTGTTTCATTTCTTTAGAAAAAGTATATAAATGAAATCATAATGTATGAATTATTTCATGCTTGACCTCTTTCACTCCACATATTTTTGTGAAGTTCATAGACTTTATTGTGTGGTGGGAGTTCATTTTATTTCATTACTAAAGTATAGTACTTCATTGTGTAAATACTGCACAATTTTTTTTATTGAAAAGCAATTTCACTCCACCCTGGTCACCATTTCAGTTCAGTGCATCCTGGGCTTCACTTTTAGTAATTTCCTCAGGTCTGCTAAGACAGGAAACCCACACAAATGTTACAGGAAGTCAGTTTTATACTTACAGGTAAGCAGCAAAGGAATATAGAAGCCTAGGATTCATAATAGGTGTCCCCCAAAGCTCAGGAAACCTGTCCAAGGTGAATGGATTCTAGATTGCAGGTTCACCACTTGCATGATAGCTGAGGGACCTAGAAAGCAACTTGCTGTAGGTTTGATACCCTAGGGTTTTATAGCCCCTGGGGTTTTATACCCTGGGATTATATGATACATGAAGCTAAAGTCTTGCAGGTCATCCTACTTCTAGGAGGAATGGAACAGAGCCTAAGCAATTCTCGCCAGTGCCTCTTTATCTTAGGATGTTGAACTCACAACACATTCTGCAGTTAAGAACTATTAGAAAAAAAAAAAAAAAAAAAACAGGGCACAACAGAGTTGGTCCACTGCAACCTGGAGAACTGACCTATATTTATCCTTTCTACTCCTGATGAACCTTTGATTTGTTTTAAGTGTGTGGTTATTAGGGAATTACATTTATGTCTATATAATATGTAACCAAGTTAGTTGCACATATGCCCCCAAATTGCTAAGATATGAAATGCTTATGCATGAGTTAAGCTTTAGAATATATTATCAAACAATTTCCTGAACTTACTTTACTACTCAAAAAGAATGGGGTTTGTTTTTACACATTGTGATCAGCACTGGAAATCAGAGAGTTATTCCTCATCTATTTTTTAAGGGATTCTCACGGGTACGTGTCAACATAAAGCTGTTTTAAATAGAATTTACTGCATGAGCAATGCCAAGCAAGTGTATATTGCATATTTGTATATAATATTTGAGAATTCTTAGGATAATGTCTACTTATTGGTAATGCAACATTTTTATATATTGCTGGAATTCATTACCTAATATCTGGTTTAGAACTTGTACATCTGTATGCATAAGAGAAATTGGGTATTACTATCCTTTAATATAATGTCTCTATTTGGCTTCAAATTTATGAGGGCCTTAAAATAAGTAAGATTTTATTGTTCATTTTCCTTCAGTTACCCAAGTATTATTATTATTCAATTTCTCTTCTATTAATTTTTTATTTTTATTAATTTTGGGGATTACCTTAGTTCCTTGTGTTTCTTTTTTTCAGAATAGAGTCTGCTTTAAATTAGTTGTTTTATTACTTAGTAATTTGAGTAAAACAATACTGTAATCTTGCTGCATTTGTCAGGTTCGTGATTATTTTCTTCATCTCTCCACAGTGCTTAGGAGACTTACCAGCTAACAAAAAGTAGGAGGGAATTGCAGGCAGAAATTTTGGCGGACTTCTCTGAAGTTCTATTTCTATTAGAATCTTAGTCCGTCAATTTCATCTTGCTTTGAAAATTCTAAAGTTCAACTTTTGTCTCTCTCTCTTGCCCAGTGATACTTTCACGTGCCCCAGAATCTCACTTGAGACTTTAAACTTCATCTTGCCATTGGAGATAAGTATGGACAAGTGTCTGGAAATTGCTGCTTCAGCTAACTTGGAAAATTAAATTCAAACATCTGTAATAGGTCATCCCAGTACCAAGGTTTCTTAGTACAAGATAGAAAATGGTCAGTTATGCATTTAAGCTGGACTGTAAGTGAAGGTGTTTTATGAGAAATTTAACTGGTACTTTTAAAAAAAATTTTGATACTGAATATTAACACCAGGAGTGCTTAACCACTGAGCCACATCTCCAACCCCTTTTTTAAAAAAATAGTATATATATTTTTATTTAGACACAGGGTATCGCTAAGTTGGTTAGGGCCTTGCTCACTTGGTGAGGCTAGCTTTGAAATTGCTATCCTCCTATCTCAGCCTCCTGATCCACTAGAATTACAGGCATGCACCACCACACCCAGCACCATTCTCTCTTGTAATAGTTCTCTGAGCATATCTTTATGGATCCAGCAAAGGAAACTATAAGTTACAAGTTACAGCACACTTAGAGAAAGAAGCCCAAATACAACTAAAAAGGCAATTTACCAATTGCAAGTCATTTTGTAAACTATGTAGTTTTGCTTAGTGGAACAGTTGTTATTCTAACTCTTTTAAATCATGTGTATATACACACACACACACACACACACACACACAAACACACACGTTTAAGCCTATGCCAATTTCTCAGAGAGAAGGAGAAAGAGATTGTAAAAATCTATTATTTACATCTACCAATGGGAAATTACAAGCTTATTAGAACTTTCTCTCCATGCATCACCCTTCTTTCCTAGATCCAACAGGTTTTTGTGTCCTATTGTATTCAATATCTTTACATGATTTTATTATGTTTCCATTTTTTGATGTATGTTAGTATGATAGCAATCATTCCACCACTATGAGAGGTGGAAGTTTATCAGAACAATTTGAGTTGAATATAGTTAGTTTTTATCATTTACATATTTTATCTTAAGGGGTTTTATAGAAGTAATTGATCATGGCAGAATGGCTATTGACTGTTTACATTTAGGGGAATTTTTAAACAAGTTGTAAACTGTAAAATAGTTTGCCTATATGCTAGGGAAATTCACTTTGGGTCATGGAAGAAATGATGCTGCACAGGCTTCTAAGAGATAGAAAATTAACAATGCTCTGTACTAGAATCTAGAGGTCACTTTATAGAAAAAAAAAAGTCACCTTATCTGTAGGTTCTATCAAAACCAAATTATTTCAGTGCTCTACATATCTTCATAAAGATTACAGCAGAAAATTAGAACATTATAATAGCAAATAATGGAATTTTTATGCAATTTATAAATCTCATGAAATAGACAATATGCCAAAAAAAACCCTGAAATTGTGGATTAAAGCCTATCAAACATTTTGTGAACGAGTATATAATATTTCTTAAAACATCCTGCATGACTGAGGTATATAATAATAATTCCATGTTAAATTCCACAAATTGAGAATACTGATAATTCCACAAACTTTATGGCAAGGTATTACTTAAGAATTCCATAGTGCAAACCATTCTGGATTGTTCAAATTTCTTGTAGAAAAATGTATTGATATGAAATATAGAGGAGCTTATTTTAAAAACACATGTTCTTAATGATTCAGTACTGAAAAATTATGCTCCTAACAATTATGTTTGACCCTATAATACATTGAAAAGCAGGAGTGGCTCATAAATAGTGACCATTAGTGGAAGAAATACAATAAAAATAAACATATTTTCACTTGGAATGATAGAATCAGGAATAAAAAACTGTGTCTATTTCATTTCACATATAAAGAACCTGTTTCTTACTACACATAAGCAATTTTTTCCTATTGTATTCTTGCTACTCACTCATTACCTATACATTATTAACTTCATCTCACCTACTCCAACTAACCAAGCATCTATCTATGGATCATATGTCATCTATAGTTTTTAAAAGTATATTTAAGTTTTTCCTAAGTGATAGTTCACAGCCAACATTAGAGAAATAAGCAGAAATTCTACACATGTTGATGCTTTTTCCTTTGGTGCTACTGCTTTTTTTATTTATCTCATTTTGATTATATAAAATATAATCAGCTTCTTGGAACATAACTTTAAGATATATTTTTCTTTTTTTTCAAATTTCTTTTTTAAAAATTTTTTTATTGGTTGTTCAAAACATTACAAAGCTCTTGACATATCATATTTCATACATTTGATTCAAGTGGGTTATGAACTCCCATTTTTACCATCCATTTTTAAAGTGCTCTACAAGCTCTTCATTGACAAGAATTAAAAGTACATAAACTTATGTTAAATCATTTTAGTGCATTTTGTATTTTGTTTAACAAGCTTGCCTTTTCTTTGTTTTGATGACATAGTATCAAAGGAATATATATTTTATGCCTAATATTTTCATAATTAAATCAATAGTCATTTATGCTGCAAAATAACTAAAATGACACAGAAAAATTAAGTAGAAAGATTTGAGAATAGAAACTATGGTGTAAGTTACCTTTTTACTCAATCAGTGATGATTTCTTTTTATAGAAAATTAATTTTTAAGTGAATTACTTAAAGACACAAAAATTATTATCCACTTCACAACTTTCTTAAAAATTTGGGTTGTCATAAAAGATAATAAAATTAAAAGGCATAAATTTATGAAAAATCTAGGTATATATTTGACAGATTTTCTAAATAAATTGAGTTGATAAATAAAATTGAATCCAGTTTCTGTATACATAAAAACAAAGAAATGTAATAAAAATATCTAGAATAAATAATTGAGAATGGGATAACTTTAGTGAACTCAAAATGAGATTTTGAAATGTTTCAAAATTGCTGTCACAGTGGCATATGAATGGAGTAGAAGAAAATCATTTTACCATAAAATTGTTATAAATTATTTAATGTGAAGCCCAAACTAACCTATGGTGACTTGATAATGACATCTGTAAGTCTTTTAAAATTCCTCTCAGAAAAAAATAGTTACAGATAAAATGAGAAAAAGAGTGATATGTGTCATGATACTCACTTATAAGATTTCTTCCTGAATAAATGAGAAATAAAACATTTTTATTTTAATCAAATGGTTATACAAAACTATTTCACTTCAATGAATAATTACATAACATTTGGATATGTCTCTTTGATGCATAGCACTATTTATAAACCTCATTTTTTCTGCAATTATTATCATATTAAAAATACCTTTGCATTTGGGTATATCTTATTTATCCTTACTTTATATCTTAGGAAACAAACACAATAAAATTAATTAATATATCTGAGAAGAAAAAGCAGTAGTGAGTCTACACTTTTTCTTTTTTTCTGGATACAAATGAAAAAACTATTTCTATTATACTTTGTTTTTAACTATTCTTACTAAACGAATTCTTCATCAGATATACATCTTTGTATTTATTAATAAATTTGTTGAATAATTCATAATGTACAACAAAAAGATGATCCAATATTTACAGAATAGATTACCACCTGAAGGATTTAGCTTGGCATATTTTATATGAAAAGCAAATGCAGCTTGTTGGCCTCATTTAAAGCCTTCAGCATTTTCTCCCCATCATAGAACCGCTTACAACTCTGTATGACCGTGAGAGAGAAAGCTATTTAAATCATGTTTACAGTCAAGACTGGAGCCAGAGTTTTCAGATTGAATTCAGGATGCTCTGTTAAATGTGAATGTTAGTTACAATGATTACTTTTATAGTGTGTCCTATTCCTATGTTCAGTGTTAAGGCAAGATTGAATTAAATCACCAAGTCCATCTTAAAGCAGGAGACAGAAGCTTTATTCACCAGTTGGTGGTCTGGATCCACTAACTGGTGGGCCAAGAGGTAGACTGCAAGTCTACACCTTTCCATCCCCTTCCAGGCTTTGAGTACACCTTTTGTAGTCCAAAACTATATTAAAGCATGAGTGGCTGATGATATGATTCAAAACCATAAACAAACATCATGAGATCTAAAATCATAAGAAGAAAAGAGAGTTGACCAAAACGTTCCTAGTTGTGTACAAGTTAAAGAACAGTTAATAACATCTAGACAATCAATCTCTGACAGGGTACATTGTCCAAAAAAACAGGAAGCAAAGAGAGAATACTTTTACATTGTATAAGAATTGCTATTTTGTGTTGCCAAAGGTGCTAAGCTAAGCAACTGTTGATGGGTTCAGAGGTGGGGCTTTCCCTGGGAGAAGTATTTCTTATGTGACATGGAGTTTCAGGGCAAAATGGAGTCTCTTTGGTCATTGTCCATGTAGCCTGGCCCATAACATCAGGACATACTTATACTAAAAATTATTGAGGTATATCTGAAGCTAAAATTAGAGCAGTATTTTTGCTTTCCAAATCTGGCAACATTAGTTACACTTCATTGATGAAGATGCAAAGAAATTGATAGAGAGATTCTTGCCTATACTTAGAATGTCAGAACGATTTTTATTTTTATTATTTTTAACAACTAAAGCCTTCTGGAGTATATAAATTAAATTGTGATATTATATAAATTATATAATTCATGTGTTAAAAAACATTATAATAAAATAATAAAATAATAACTCAATAGTTTTTAAATAAAAGTGAAGTCCATTAGGAGATACTCCTAAATCATACAATCAAATATTTTATTGTACTTGTCATTTAAGATTTAAATTCTTTTTGTGAAACACAATCTTAAGTAAAAAAATAAAAATGTCTTCAAATAAAAATATTATTTCGAGTCTTTTCCACAGGCCTTTTGAGGCTAAAATTCATAATAATATAAGATGGACATAAACAATAAATATTTTTAAGATACTGGCAGATGCCTTCTACTTTGAACTTTTTGGGGACCCTCAATGCCACAAAAATGATAATTATGTGAAGTAATATTAATGGTAATTAGCTAGACTTACTAAATAATACATATATACTTCAAAAATACTTCATAAAATAAATATATATTATTTGTCAATTGATAAACTAACTAAATAAATAATATGTAAATAAAACAAAACAGGAATATTGGAACTTTCCACACATGGCAAGAGATCATACATTCCAGGCACATAAAGATAACTAACACATGATCACACTAACATAAAAATCTAAAAATATTGATCCCATAGAAGGTGAAAATAGAATAGCAGTTGCCAAAGGCTGTGGAGTGTAGGAGGAAGGACAGATAGGGAATGTTTGCTCAAAGGGTGTTAAGTTTCAGTTAGATAGGAAATAAAGTTCTGGAGTTCTATGGTCATTGTGATGTTGCAATAGCAGAAATATATTGTATATTTCAAAAAGCTAGATAGCAGAATTATAAAAGATTTTACCACAAAGAAATGAAAAATTGTTGAGGTAATAATTATGTTTAACTAGATTTAACCGTTATGCAATGTATACATGTAAAAACATTGTCTGTCACCCATTAACATTTACAATTTTATATTTTTATGTATCAACTAAAAAGTAGGTTTAATTAAATTTTAAAAAGAGAGGAAGAGAAGGTGACCATTCAGAAATTAAGGATGCACTGAAAGTACTATAAAAAGCTACTTGAGGGTTGGTTATTCATGTAATATTACAGTGTACTTATTTTATTTACCCATATATTGATTTTTTAAAAAAAATATGTGCTCATTTTTATGTTTTCATGAAAAGAAACAGAAAAAAAGTCACTTTGCAAATAAAACCAAGACATAATTAAATTTTAAGCAGAAGACATACAGTTATCATGTTTCTGTTTTCTTCTTGCACTGTGAAATCATGAGAATGGAGTTTTCACATAGATCTCTCCTTATATATCTAGGTTTATTTGTTCATTCATTATGTTACTCTAAAATCCATTTATTCACTTCTTTAAATAAATGAAAATAATAATTCAGGTTATTTATTAACCATTCAAAGATTAGCTCATTCTTTTAATAATTATAAATATACATCCATTATAGGTGTGAAATGTTTGGTATTCTTCTAATTTGTTTTTAAATATTCTAATATATAAAATCTAAAAAATAAAAGATACAATGGTATTGTATTCATCTATATAACCTGAATACCTAAACTTTGGTCTCTGTATTTAATATTACTATATAAAAATATATGTTACCTTTGGGACTTTTAAAAAGAGCAATCACACAAGCATATAAACATACAAGTTATTAACTAAGTTTTTATCCATTTTAATTTTTTTGTGTTTAGATATTCATGTGTATGCAAGCACATATGTGTGTGTTTCTTAGTAATGCTAGGTCCACCTGGAAGATTATCCTTTTACCTAAATCAGTGATTTGAGCAGAAGCCAACCAGGTCTTCTAGTCTTATGGTAATAATTGGATATTTCTGAATGTCTTGATTACTTTTATTCCATTATATTTTGTAGGAATGAAAAATATACGTTAAATGTTTTAGCATTACAGATACAGAAAATGTTACCAGCTAATTGATAACTTGTGAGTAAATCTGTTACATTTAATATACAATTTGGTCCGTTTTATTATATTTATGTATTTTTTGCACTGAAACCAATAAAAAATCAAGTGTCTGATATCATTATACAAAATACAAATATGGTCCTTTCTGATAATTTGCCTACCCACAAGCCAAGAACTTACCCCATTAATATTCAAGTCTGGTGTAAGTCTTAGTGAATCTCTCAATCCATATCATTATTTTGTTCTTATTCACACTCTTGAAATGGACTTGATAGATAAGGCTAAGAAATACAAAAGAATAGATTTGTTTATGTAGAGATTATTTTAAGCTTGCTGGAAGGAGCAGAAAAATCCCAGGGGAAGAAATAAGAAGCAGCCAGGCAATCTGTGTGCCTCTCATCTTCAAGCAGTTTCTAGAGGTTACATATAAGAAGATTAGGAAGTAAAACAGAATTGCAATTGAAAAGCTTTCTAATGAAAACAAATTTACCATGTTTGATTGCATATATTTGCTATCACTTTTTTGACAATGGCATAATGCAGAACAATGATTAAATACACAGAATTATTTACTATATAAACAAATCATACAGACAGTTTGGCTAGTGAAACAAAGCTAGTATTTCCAACACAGTTTTAAATGACTATTTTAGTCAGACAACTAGTTTAAAAAGGAAATATAAAGAAAACATAAATGGAGAGTATTTTTAACTACTTAATTTTATATGAATAGTTTATGTAAAAATATGCAGTGTCTAAAAATATTAGATAATGCTTAGATAAAAAATGATTCACTTTTTTCTGTTTACCCTCATTACAGCTATATGAAAACATTTTCAAAATATTGCTTACTTTCAACTCAGTGATTATACAAATAAATATGTGGGCAATCAATAAGTATATAATGAGTGAGTGCAAATAAAGAACCAACAAGGTCTGTTACTGTTAGGTGCTGCACTGGGGACTCTGAAGTGTAACAATTTAATTTGTTGAGCCAAATTCTCCCATAAGTTTAGTAAATATGGGAATCACTTTTCTTGCATGATACTAGGGTTAAGGGGTGCAGAGCACAGTTCGTATGACATTTGGGAGGTAGAAATAAAACATTGGCCATGAATTTCTATTGTGGTCAGAAATGGTGATAAGAGATACAGTGGCAGGTTCCTGCTCATCCTTTCATTGTTGTGCTCTGTGTCCAGCCTTTCTTCCTGACTGTGGTCCATTTCTGTTGCACAGTAGCAGCCCCAGGACTATCAGCAGACACCAGGCAGTGTTAACTCTGCAGACAACTGTTTCCCACAGACTTAGAGTGTGGCTTTGGTGAACAGGTGCAACTGTCTTCAGCATCTCCCTGTCTTTTAACCCTTGCTGGTGCTTCAGAAAAACTGGTAGATGGCTTGTTTTCTCAATTTTAACCATTAGAGGCTTTCACTCCCTGAGCTCTGCCTACATTGACTTAAGGCCCCTCCTGTAGTAAATACTTTCCCCTGTGACACCAAGTGAATCTGTGCTGCCCTAACTGAAGGCGTAAGTCATGCTTCAGCCTTTAGAGGTTCACATTCTTTGTCACTGTCAAGACTGGTACAAAATGATTGTAAAAAGAAATGAAATGATCTTTTATCAAATGATAATGAAGAGTCAATGAGGATTTGAGTAGTCATAGGAGACTGAAAGGAGAAAGGTATTTTAGTTGGGTTTTTAATGATAGAAAGTGATAAAGAGTATAAACCAGGTAATACACTGAAACACACTGAAAATAGAAAAGGAATAATAAATACAGAATAAGCATAAGAAGACAGAGATGTGAATATATTTGTGCTATATTGAGAATAATATAAAAATTTTAGATAGGAGTAACGGGCAAGCTTAATAAGGCCTCTGAAATCAGGAAAATTGCTAAATCATAAATAAGTTCCTAAATGGGGAGAAGGGCTATGGTGTTGTTAAGTACTGAGGAGTTTTCAGATTTATTCTTTTTTGAATTTGCAGTTTTAATAGTCTATTTCCAACTGCCAAAGAGGTAGACTGCTTTCCAAAATTCAGATCATCTCTGCAAACCACTCCTCTGCCTCTCTTAGATAAATCCACTAATCACCCAGCTTTCCAAGGTTACTGTGGTGGCAAATAAGTGACGCCTCGGGGCATAACTCTTTTTAAAAATGTTTTTGTTGTTTACCTTTATGAGAAGTCTGCTCTCCGTGATCCTTCCTGCCTCAGATTTCCTTCCATTCTGCTATCCACCTCCATTTTCATTACTTCTGCTGAATTGCAGTTTCTGATAGTTCACACTTGGAATCTAAATATTGTGCCTGTTTGATAGTTTTTGGCTGTGACAGTTGATCAGAATGAGGTGTGCTGGAATAAAGATACATACATACACAAGTAGGTAGGTAGATCCATATTTACATGCATACATAAGTTCATGGAGGATTATAGGTATAGATATATATTCAGTTATCACTCTTTTTAAAATTATTTTTATCAGAACAGGCAATTGTGATGTAATTAGTTACATGTAAATGAAGTGATAGTAATTGTTCAATTGATTTGTTTTCACCTGTTACATGGTCCTTTTTAGAGCTACTGCTAGATATTTACCACATATGAATGAATTCATGGAATCTATGGAGCACTTTTTGAATTATAACTTAAAATAGAGAAATTTAAGTTTTATTTACTTTGCTTTTTTTACCTTATAGGATCAGGCAGATTGAGCCTCCATCTTCATCATTTCTCTTAGGACTTTTATCCAGTTATTTGTCTATTGTTCAATATTAGAGCAGGTTTCCATCTGATCTCCAAGTATAAGCAATACTAGAAACTCTTTCTGAAATTTTCAAGATTACTAAGGTTACTTATCCATTGTTTTCCCCAGTTGTTATGGTTTGTGCCTTGCATGTCTCTCAAAATTCATGTGTTGAAGGTAGTGCAGCAATGTTCAAAAGTGGACTTTTTGAAAAATAATTGGATCATTAGATGTCTATGCTTATCAATAGATTAATTTATTTGATAGACTAATAATTTGATCAGAATTCTGGGAGGTGATTCAAGGCAGTTGGAGCATGTTCAGAGGAAGTAATTCATTGGTGACTTGGCCTTGAGAACCATAACTTATTCCTGAATACACCTTCCATTTCTTCCAAATTGCCAGGAGTTCAGAAACTGTGCTCTGCCATGCCCTTCTACCATCATACTTTTCTCCACCTCAGATTCAAAGCAATGGAACCAGATGTCTAATATTTGAAACTGTGAGCCAAAATAAATCATCTTCATCTAAGTTGTTCTTGTCTGTTATTTTGTTCACAGCAACAAAAAACTGACTAATGTACCATTCCTCACTAACAACAAATCATGCTATAAGCCTACAATGTAAAAATCAAATTTTTATGGAAGAAAGATATTAATGGAGCACTAACATATTTTAACATACTTCCATCAAATTTTGGTTTAAAAATCAACCACTTGTATTAAATTATATTATGTGTACATATAAAGATGACATAATAAATTATATATATATATATACATAATTATAATGCACCAATAAAAATAAAAATATTCTTAAAAATTCAACTTTAAAATTCCAAATATTGTGTATTATAACTATCTATCTATACCTGTTCCTGCACTTGATGCTAACTTTACTCTTCCCAAATGTGATTAAATACACATAATTTTTAAAGTATAAAAATTAATTATTATAATATTCTCATGAAAATCTTTACGTTTTCCCCATTCAGCCAAGTAAATAACTTTTAAATGACTCAAGATACATTTCAGCACTACTTGGATATTTTGAAATATCTTTCTTTCTGGTAATGCTGGGCATTACCAGGTTTATCCAGATACATCTCTGCCTGAAGGTATAATATTACCTACTTTTGTGTATTAAACTATTATAACATGGAAAACAAAATGAGATTATATGATGTTCAACCTATATAGTGGTGATTATAATGATAATGCCACTTCTGCATGCTTAAGAAAACTGGGGAAAAAAACATAAAAAATTATGGACTCATTTATAGTTTCATTTTTATCTTACTATTGTTTATTTCTATTTGTTACAATGTAAAATAATGACACATTATTACATTATCAAAAACATGTTACTCAGCCAAATGATTAATAATATTCACCTAGATATTTGGAAGATTTATTTATTAAGAAAATACTATTATACTGATAATATTGTTAAATTCATAAAATTCTGACATTACAGGTCATCTATATTTTTAGGTATACAAACAATATAGTCATGCATGTTGCATAACATCTGCTGCAGTCTGGCTACAGCAAAGTTACCCGGGGGGGGGGGGGTGGGGGGACGAGGAACTTGTGAACATTGATACAGCAGGAGTGGGAGCTGTTTACTGTAGGACAGGAGGGGTATATATACATTACATACAGCTTATCTTAATTGACATAAACTAGATACAGCAGTCAACCAATAAAAAATCTCCACACTTAATGGCTCACTGGTGTTACTTCACAAACCACTCCCTCTGGCAAAATGCCAGGCGCCATCTTGACTTGTTTACAAACCTTAACAACATCTTAAATTATATCCAATTATTCCCTTTGAATATATAAGACATTATTGTAGACTTATTCCATGAAATTATTCCATGAAAGAAAAGGAAGGAACCCCTCCAAACACATTCTTTGAAATTAGTATCACCCTGACCCTCAAATCAAAGACAGACCAAGGAAAGAAAACTTCAGGTCAATATCAAGTGGAATTCATTATAGGGATGGCTCAACATATGGAAATCAATATGCATAATTTATCACTTCAATAGACAAGAATCACATGATTAGCTCAATCGATACAGAAAAAGCATTTGACAAAACACAACATCCATTCACATTAAATACACTAAAACAACAACAACAACAAAAAGACTAGGGATAGTAAGAACAAACCTCAACATTGTAAAAACTATTTATGCTAAACCCAAGGCCAATATCATTCTAAATGGAGATAAATGGAAAGCATTCCATCTAAAAACTGGAACAAGACAGGGATACCCTCTTTCACCACTCTTATTCAATATATTACTTGAAATCATAGCCAGAGCAATTAGATAAAAGTAAGAAATTTTTAAAAAATCTCATTTAACTTAACAAAAAAAGGTGAAGGAACTCTACAATAAAACTACAGACCACTAAAGAAAGTAATTGAAGAACATTTAAGACAATGAAAATATCTCCCATGTTCTTGGATAAGCAAAATTAATATTGTCCAAGTGGCCTTACTACCATATGCACCATACAAATTTAATGCAATTCCTATTAAAATTCCAGTGATGTTCTTCATAGAAATTCAGTTGGGAAAATAAGAGACCCAGAATATGCAAAGCAATCTTTAGCAAGAAAAGTTATTTAGGAAGTATCACAATACCAGACCTTAAATTATACTACAGAGCTATAGTAACACAAATGGCATGATATTGGCACAAAAACAGACACATAGACCAAAGAAATAGAATAGAAGAAACAGAGACATACCCACATAAATACAATTATCTAATACTAGACAAAGGTGCCACTAGCATACATTGGATAAAAGATAGTCTCTTTAACAAATAGTGCTGGGAAATCTGGAAATTCACATGCAGTAGAATGAAATTTAATCCCTATCTCTCACCCTCACCAAACTTAGCTTAAAGTGGATCAAGGACCTAGGCATTAGACCAGATACCCTGCACATACTAGAAGAATAAGTAAAACCAAATTTCTATCATGTCAGCTTAGGAATTAATTGACTTCCTCAATAAGATTCCTGAAGCAAGAAGTAAAATCAAGAATCAATAAATGTGATAATATCAAACTGAAAGCTTTTTTAGAGCAAAGAAAATAATCAAGAATGTGAATAGAGAACCTACAGAATGTGAATAGAGACTAATGCACCTCAGAGAATTAGTCTCCAGGATTTACAAAAGACTCAAAAACTTAACACCAAAAAGCAAATAACCCAGTCCATAGTTGGGCAAAGAAATTAAGCAGACACATTGTAGAAGAAATACAAATGATCAAGACAAAATGTATGAAAAAATGTTCAATATCTCTAGCAATTAGAGAAATGAAAATTAAAACTATACTGAGATTCCATCTCACTTCAGTCAGAATGTGAGTAAGTGGGGGGAAAACATACTCATACATTGCTGGTAGTATTGCAAATTGGTGCAATTACTTTGGAAAGCCATATAGAGATTTCTTACAAAACTTAGAATGGAACCACCATTTGACTCAGTTATCCCACTCCTTAGTTTATACCCAAAGGACTTAAAATCAGTGTGCTATACTGATGCAGCCACATTATTGTTCATAGTGGCTCAATTTCTAATAGCCATGGAAACTATGTTTTTCAACAGATGAATGGATAAAGAAAATGTATATATACACCATAGCCTATTGTTCAGCTATAAAGAAGAATGACATTACAGCCTTTTCTGGGAAATAGATGGAACTGGAGAATAAAAAGTAAATAAAAACAAAGGCTGAATTTTCATATTCTCATATGTAGATGTTAATTCATAACAAGGAAGGATAGGGAGGGGGAGAATATAATTCCAATAGATTAGACACAGGGATATAAAGGAAAGGAAGTGCAGATGAGAATAGGAAAGACAATATAATTAATTGTACATATCTTTCCTAGCCTTGTATTTGTATATAAGACAAGGGCAACTCCACATTATGTACAACCACAGGACTGGGAATCTAAGTAGAACAAGTTATACTTTATTTATGTATATTCTGCCAATATACATTCTACTGTCATGTATAACTAATTTTTTAAAATAAAAATATTAAAAAATAATATTTATTAATATTTCCTGTCTTTTGAGTCCAGTGTAAAGTAAGCTTCCTTTATCAAAATATACAAAAGGCTTCAGGGATTCTGTATTTATATCCATAGATTTAGGATGGAACTGAGATGCAGAGATGGCTTCTATTCTATTTATTTATTTGTTTATTTATTTATTTTTGTAGTTGTAATTGTACACAAAAGCATTGCAAATTTATTTTTTTATGTCTTCTTATGTGGTGCTGAGGATCGAACCCAGGATCTCACACATGCTAGGTGAGTGCTCCACCACTGAGCCACACTCCAACCCTCAGAGATGGCTTCTTGAGCCAGTGTGGTCACAGATCTCACCCACCAGCCAACTCTAGCTTGGCACTGCTGAACCTGTCCAGCCAATGGAGCTGCTGATCCACATAGGAACACTGAGAGACAGGGGAGAGATGTGCCCAAAAGAAATTAACTTCATGACATCTCTCCTCTGAATCAGCCTCAGACTTATAGAGTTTTTTATAATTATTTTTTAAAGAAAAATTGCAGCAATATTCTCTGAAGTCTTATATAATAAATAAAACTATTACAAATATTTTTCTATATCAAATAAATATTGTGCAATAGCAGAGTTCTTCTGAGTGACAAAGCTAAATAATTACATTATTTTTTCTCTATTAACAATAACCAAAGGGGGGAAACATGTGCTGCTTAGAAGTTTCATCTGCCTAGCAATATTCTTCAGCTCCTATAGAAGAAAAATCCATTTAACTTTTTTTTTTTAATTTTGCTTTAGGTCAGGTATAGACTCTTAGAAAGTTGTGATCACTTGTTTGTTTATGTATAATTACTTAAAAATATAATTTTCTACCTGTTTTTTAAAATGATATAGACAGTATTTGTAATTTCCTAATTATTTAAATGTAACTCATTACTTATCTACCAACTTGTATTTTAGTGGTTTTCTGAACCTCTTTCATAAAATGTTACCTGAAAATACATTTTCTCACATTTAGAAAGGCATGATCCCATTATGCCTTTGATTACATTGGTATTTACATATATAATTTTACTAAGTAGTAACTGGAACTAAAATCTTAATCCCAATTGGATATTCTAGAATATAGTCATATCTCATATTCTATAACTCTTTTAACTACTGTCAAATGACAAGAATATTTAATATATGTCTTTCAGGGCAGGTGTTATTGGTAGATGCCATCACCAAACCTGCTCCATCCATTGGTAGCAGATATTCTTGATTAGGTTTCATATGGGTTGGTTCCATTTAAAGTGCCTCAAGGTGCTCACTACCATATTTTATATGAGCATTTGTTTGTACACTGTGGATATTGTGTGTATGTTGTGTATGTGTACTGAATAGTAGATAACAATGCAATAGCCCCAAATTCAGTTCTCTTGTCCCTAGTATAGTCTTAAATCATCTTTAACCTCCGGAGTATTTTCAGAAGGCTAGAATTATAAAAATGTTGTCATATGAGAAGCCTAATCTTCATAATTAAATTTTGGTTAACTGACTAAACTAGAATTTCAATATAATATATTGTATTTCCTAGAACTCTATCTTGATAGAGTCACACACTTCATGGCTTAGAAATATTATTAGAATTTTATCATGACTTAATCTTACATTTACTATGAAGATATTCTAAGAAATTTACACCAAATAATCTTTAAACATTTTTCTCCAAATTCAAAATTTATAGATTTTTTTTTAAGTTGTTCATGGACCTTTATTTTATTTATTTGTATGTGGTGCAGAGAATTGAACCTAGAGTCTCAGGCATGTCAGGCAAGCACCATCACTGGGCCACAACTCTAGCCCCAACAATAACTTTTTCATTTGTGTGGAGTTCATCTTCTGTGTCATGGTCTTTTGTAGCTTATCTATTCAAAATTTTCCTGAAATCAATGTTTTTTTCATGGAACATTCAGAAAGATATTTTTAAAATTACTCCAATTAATATAGTTACCAGTGGGTTGATTTTCATGAAAGTGAATTTTGTAATTGTATTAAAGATGGAATCTTAATAGCTATAAAATAAACAAGGATGAGAAAACTTCCTTAGAATTTAAGTAAAAGAGAATACATGACCATATACCTGTGGAGCAATTATTAGCAAGTCAATATGAGCTTTCCCCAAGTTAACAACAAAGAATTTAAGTTCTTTGGCTTAATTTCCATAAATGCAAAAATGACATCAAATGAGATTGTGAATAATATCAGATAAAACAAGGATATGATCCATTCATTCACTTATCAAATGATTATTGTAAGTACAGTGTGCTAAGCAGCATACAAATGCTAGAGATGCCAGACAAAAAGATGGGAGGAAGCTGGAGCCAGAGTAAATAGTCTACCTTTCTTAAAGTATTGTCACAGGTAGGTTGAAAGTATGGCCATTAGAGTTAAACACAAGAACATGTCCCTAAACCTCTTATGATATTGTTATATTAATACAGTTACTTCAACACTCAAATAAGTCTCTCTTCTCTAAGGAAATAGTCATAATATTTTCTTCATACGATTGTTAGAAAATTAAGTGAATTAGATAATTGCTTTAATAAGTTTAGCAGAGTGATTGGCAGTGTCTATGTACCTAGTGATTGTTATTAATATTATTTTAAGCACTATCCACTCTCTGTGTATGATTTTTATTTTCTAAATATCTGACAGGCATGTTTGAAGCATAGAAATAGAGCCAAATAGGTATGTACTTACCCAGTGTCCTATATTTTTCACTTATCCCCTCACCCACCCTGCTTTTCGGCATCAACTTCTCAGCAAGATGGTTATAGTAGCTATGACGTCTGTATAATCTCAGCACATTGTAACAATAACAATATACAAACTCATATCCATAGGCAGAAATTCAAAGGTAACTACTGTGTCACAGCATGTGAAACATTCTTTTACAGCACAGTCATATACATCAATCTCTTTTTAAATAGCCAAGAATAACCACTAAAAACAGCATGCACTCATTCTCTGAAATTCTCCTTGGACACAAAAGTGCCCTGGTTTCCACTAACCTGTACCTCCTCATTATATTCTAGTACTGTAGGTTATGCATCAACACACTTAATTTCTTTTCTGATTTTTAAATCAGGTAACCAAGGTCTAATTTACTAATGATTTCTGAATGCTTTTTTTTATTTATGGTTTGGGGCTATTTGCATGGAAGTCATTTAGCAAATTAATGTAGATGAAAAGCAATAATTTTACAGATGTTTATTGCAATCACGCTGTCATCCCATACTTAAAATGCTAATCTATTGACATCTATTCATTAGAGATGAGCTCCACTTACTTTGTAACATTAGTATTTTATAACCTGGGGTGTTTTGAAGTAGGCTAGAAGTCAGAATTTTAAGCATCCCATTCAAAATGGATTTTTAAAGGGTAAATGCATTTTATTCCTTATTACTTTAAAACTATTTCTCCCTCAGCTGACATTATACAATCTTTGACTGATTCTTTGCATTAATACAAGCACCAGTACAGACAAGGTGTTTATCTGAATTTGGTGTTTGAAGTGGCATAAGTCTAGCTATCTATAGAACTTCCTAAAAATGGGCCTTCTGTTGACTCAGGAAGTCCTCAGGAGGTCAACAGTCAAATCATGCCAAGGGCTGCTTCTTAGCAGGACACAGAAGACAACTAGGATTAAGATTGAATGCTAGCCACCTGGATTTAATCATTCCTGGTTAGAATTTCTCTATAGAAGTGAGATTTATTCTCCCTTGGTTTTGTTGTTGGTATCAAGGGTTTCATTGCTCAGGAAGTGACTCATCAGGGCTAGGACAGATCAAAAGCCAACCTTCCACTGATCAACTGAGATAGGGGCAGAATACCTACAAATACTGGCTGACTCTAAAGCCCAGAAAATGGATCATGGGTACAGGTGTGGTAGTCTTCCCAAGAAAGCTATGCTGCTAGAAAATCCACAGAAGTATATCAATGGTAGGTACTAAATTTCGGAAAAATTCTTTATTTTTTCATGTGATGCTGGACATATAAATGTCTCAAAATGATGTAGCCTTTTTCATTTTCAAAACTAATTTTCTGATTTTAAAAAATAACATATGATATTGGTATTATTCAAATATATAATCTGTATATTTTCTGTCACATCATAGGCAAATATATTTTATAAAATTATGTATATTTGTATGTATTATTTCAACTACACAGAGAGCATAAATATATTCAGGTTAATACTCCTCTAGTGTTTTGAATATTATTAAATTTATGTATTTGACGTAATATATGTAATATATCTACATTATCTTTCATGAACTGGTTTTTGTTTTTGCATGCTTAAGTCAACCTGCCTTAAGTTTGGCTATTTGAATACTCAGCTGATTAAGATGGTAGAAGATCTTTAAAATTATGTTTTAGCAATGGTCTGATAAATTGCTATGAATAAAACTTTAATTTTGGGGGTACACAAAAGAGTGCCTACATTGATTTTTTTTTGACTAATTTAATATCCTTTTATACTGAACATTTGCTTTTTTCCCCCTTGGTTTTGTGTTTTGGCAAACATTATGGACAAATCTCTCCATGAACACAAAATAGTTTTAATTGGTTTCTTCATGTTCTTTTTTTTTTTTCTGACTTAACTTCTTGAAACTTGTATTTATGTTGGCTCTCTAACAACCCAGAAGACTTTAGTAATTCTTAATTATGTTAAAGTTTAAAACATACTTCAATTGGTTCACCTTTGTGCAACCTATATAATATTATTCATTTTCTTTGCTTTAACCATGTCATCCTTAAAGGAACCACAGTTTCTGGGCAAAAAAAAAAAAAACACGACTTTTTTTCTTCTAAATTCACAACGAACATTATTGATTTTATAGAAAGTAATCATGCCAGTGACAAATTTTCTGGCTGGAGTGCTGTGCTAGATAGTCCATGGTTCAAGTTAGGCTTGGATATTTGACTGTGAGAATTTTGACAATTTATTTGACCTGGGACCTTCTTTTCTTTATCCGTAATAAAATGGAAATAATAAAAGTGTCCACTTACTAAGGTTGGGAGGGTTAAGTAGACCAATCAGGCAAAATACTGAGCACAGTACTGACACCTCCTCACATCATTGCTGCTCCTCTTCCTCCTCTTCTTTCTTTCATTTCCTCTCTATCTTCTCATTTTCTTTACCTCTACATGCCTGCTGACTTCTGCTGCGGAAAACCATATGAGAGAATTAATTAGTACTTTCTCCAAAATCATCCTACGAGCTAATTTTGTGCTCAAAATTCCAGTCCCTTTTCCCTCTTTTATTTTTGGTCCATCTACTCTACCTTTTCTAAAGTAATAATTTTACAGTTTTTCCTATGTATCATCAAAATGTCCTCATCCAACTCCTAATAAGTGACTTCACTCTCAGAGCACCCCCAGAAAGCAGAATCCTTCAGAGATTATGTTCCCAAATCTAGACAAAGAATCAAGTGAAAAACCAAAAGCTGCAACTATATATGTTCTCATTTGCTTAAATGGAGAAAGGTCCCTCTGTTTAGATCCCGCCCCAGCATCCAAACATTGACTGGTGTCTGCAGATGCTGAATTGTACCTCCGTCCTTCATTTTCTGTTTTGCCAAACTCTTCTGGTATAATGTCCTCCTCAGGATATGAGCTTATAGTTATTCTCTTAATGAAAGTGACAATCATAAAAGCCTCTAACACATCTTATAGGATTCTAATCCTCCTGCCCCTGAAATATCACTTTTTCCCTATATTTTTTAACAGAATAATATTATAAATATTTTATAAACTTATTGAATATATTTATGTTTTTAAATTGGCATCCTCAGACCATTCTCATCTAGATTCTGCCTGTGCTGTTCTATTGAAAGGGTTCTATGTTGGTGATAATGATTGGTTTTCATTGTGTTGATAGTTCTTGGCACGAAAAAAGGCAAGATGACCACTAGAATAGAATGGAAGGCAAAACAACAAACCCACAAAAGTACAGTTACCTCATAGTAGACACAGGCTCCACTAACAGACGTTGGTGAAAAGATAACCTCTTCAACAAATGGTGCTGGTAAAACTGGAAATCAGCTCAAAGCTGACCAAGCAGAAAGTAGATCAAGGACTTAGACCAGAAACCCTGCGCAAACTAAAAGAAAAGGTAGGCCCAACTCTGAATATATCAGGTCAGGAAATGACATTCTTAATAAGACCCTTAAAAGCACATGAAGTAAAAGCAAGAATCAATAAAAGGGATCGTATCAAACTTAAACTTCTTCACAGCAAAGAAAACAATTAAGAATGTGAACAGAGAGCTTACAGAATTGGGGAAAAATCTCTGCCACCTGTACTATAGGTAGAGTATTAATTTCCAGGATATAAGAAACTCAAAAAACTTAACACCAAATTGTCCCCAAATAACCCAATCAATAAATGGGCAAAGGGACTAAACAGACACTTCACAGAAGAAATACAAATGTCAGAAAAAAGTATGAAAAAATTTTCAACATCTGTAGCAGTTAAAGAAATGCAAATTAAAACCACATGGAGATTTCATCTCACTTCAGTCAGAATGGCAATTGTTAAGAATACAAGTAACAACAAATGTTGTTGAAGATGTGTGGGAAAATGTTCACTTATACATTTTAGGTAGGATTTCTAATTGGTCCAAAAACTCTGGAAAGCAATATGGAGATTCCTCAAAAAACTTGGAATGGAGCCACATTTGACCCAGGTATTCTACTCCTCTGCATATACCACAAAGATTTAAGATCAGAATACTACAGTGACACAGCCACATTGTATTTTATAGTATCCCTATCCATAATAGCTAAGCTATGGAACCAATGGAGGTGCCCTCTAACAGATGAATGGATAAAGAAATGTGACATATATATATATATATATATATATATATATATATATATATATATCATATATCACATAATATATATATATATATATTACGTATATATACGTAATATATATATATTACGTATATATACGTAATATATATATATATATATATATATGTAAATGAAGTATTATTCATCCATAAAGAATGACTTTTGGGGGGGCTGGGGCTCAGCAGTAGTGCACTTGCTTGCCTGGCATGTGTGAGGCACTGGGTTCAATTCTTAGCACTGCATATAAATAAATAAAGGTCTATTAACAACTAAAAAAAATATTTAAAAATAAGAATGACTTTATGACATTTTCCAACAAATGAATGGACCTGGAAACTATCATGCTAAGTGAAGCAAACCAGTCCCAAAACTTATAGGTCTAATGTTTTCTCTGATATGTAGAAGCTATCCTCCAATCAGGGGGAGTGGTTATGGAAGAATAGAAGTGCAGTAGATTGGAAAATGGGAAAAGGAAGGAAGGGCAGGGGGGATACGAAAATGAAAATGACATAATTTCCCCTTATACATACATGAAAACAATGTAGTGAATCCCATCATCATATAAATCCATAAAAATGGGATTCTAATTAGAATAAGACAGATACCATTCTTGTATAATTATATCAAAATGGATTCTGCTTTAATGTATAACTAAAAAACAAATAAATTTTAAAAAAAGAAATTTGCCAGAGAATGGAGAAATATTAAACCACCTTATTTAAAAAATTTCTCACCTTGTAGTCACATAAAGTGCATGGAGTATACAGATCACCACTTTAAGATGAATTTGAAGAAGATGAGATTCTGCAGACGATAACCACTTAAAATGACTACTTTTATAATTTAGAAAAGGAAAGGAGGTGATGAGACTCACAGGGAATGGAAGGGTTGATATATATTAATATGAAGTAAATAGAGCAGTCAAGAATATTAACTTCTAATTTTAGCAAAGGAAACAATTAAGAATGTGATCAGAGAGGTTACAGAATTGGGGGAAAATCAGGTAGGTAGGTTTTCAATACATTGAAAAATTTATAAAAAGTTTATCAAACAAATTTTGTCAGAGTTAAAGAGTATTTAACTTCATGAATGTTGAATCCTATTATAGGTTGGTAGAGGACACTTTTTTGTAGAATATCCTCCAACAACACATTATAAATATATGTCTACAGATCCATGCAGATATCTGGTCAAAGGATGCAGAATTAGTGCTCATTAGCATAATGGTAAGAGCTCAAACTAAAGCATGGTATAAATGAACAAGTGTGTGAAGAATTTGAAATGAGGAAGGATGAATATGTAGCCTCAGAACAAGAACATTTAGGTTGAAAATGGAGAACAGAGGTCAAAATAGAAACTATAAATGATAAAATAGAAGATACAAAAACAAGGTTATTGAGTATTGTGATCTATTTTACCATCATATTAACCTTTCCCTGAGTAGCATAATTTTCTTTATTTTATCCAACAGGCCTAGGGTATTTTGAACTGACTAGTTTTCATATTCTTTGCTAAATGTGGAACAAATATTTAAAAAATTCAAATCCTGGTGAACAAACTAGAAATTAACTCAAAAACGTGTAGAATAACACGTTTCCACTTAAATTCCCTATACAATAGTTTTGACATATGTGTTCTAGCAGAATATGGGTTCTATTGATGGCTCTGTCTCTTGTCGATGTCTTGCTATTTCATAATTTCTTGTCCAGTGGGAGATGTCTTCTGTAAAGCACTAGAGACTGAAAGTGTGTACACCTGGAAATAAACACACCTTGCCTGCTACTAGCCCTATGGAAGGTCAGATAATCTTGCCTGGAATTGTTCAAGCTTTGGTCTTGTTGTTGCTATGGTTACTTTAATACTTCACAGGCTTCAAATTCTTTAGTGTAACATTATGCTCTGGGTGGAGGTTGCATGGTCAGAGGATTTTTCCAATTACTGTCCCTCCCTCTGTTAAAAGTCTCCTTTTTAGCAAATTATCTTAAATATCCACAGAATATTTCCATGTCACTTATTGCTTCATGTTATGTTACTTATAGTCAGGTAGGGTGAACATAGTGACTCAGGGGAGTTCCATGTGGCTCTGTTTGAGCCTCAGTCTTAGATAGGCACTTTGACCTTGGGTTTTGGGATTATGTCTCTCCCCTAGTTCCTGCTCTAACACAATACAGTTCTGGATCTGACACACATTCCTGGCTTTTCAATTTTATGTTCCTATCTTACAGCCAAATTTTCTGTTCACTATTACCTTGGGCTGCCAGCTTCTAAAAGATCTATACCTCTTCATTCAGTTCCACGTTAGTTGAAACATACCATGTCCTAAACCAAACCGGAAAACAAGAAAATCCTCAAATACATGTGTTTCATTTTCATCTATCGCAAAAAGCACTGTTGTTTGTAGTTTAGGTGCCATATTCGCCCCAGAGATTTTTCAGATCTAAAAGAGTAACTTTGTTAGACTTTCTTTTTCTGGGATCATTTATTAAGTAAGGTGCCAGCATGGAGATTTTTTCCATTTTATAGATTTTTTTCTATTTCTGTTTTGTTCCAGGTCTTGTTTCCATGTATTTCTACACAAAACTGACTTGCTTCCTTCCATAAAACCTGACAATAACTGGCACCAAGGCTTCTAGCTTTTAGGAGGGATTCAAAAGAGACCCTAGGACATGAGATAAAATAAGACCATTTACAAGACAGAAAGGGAAATATTTAGGTGAATAGTATCTTCTTATAGAGTTAATTTGTTTAAATAATACATTATCCTTTATTCAATATTCCCATCCTTGATATAAAAGAGTCATGAGGGGATTTATTGGCATATTTCATACAGTTCAAACCATACATTTTCCACTATATACCAATTTGAATCAACAATATTTTTTAAGTTGTTGTTCCATCATGATTTTTTTCTTACTGTTAGATAAAATACTGGTATGTCTTATAATTAAAGGTAATTTAGTTTGACAAATTGTTCAGGTAAGTGTTTCAAATGGTTTTTATTAATTTCAAACATAGTGTTTATAAATGAAATATTGGTAAAGAAACTAGATTGATATATATGATGAAAAATAAATTATTTTTATTAGGAACAAATTATTATAAAAAAGAGGAAAATGGAAAAAGGGAACCGGAGGGATTAATAGCCTAGAGGTTATCCAATAATAAATGTTGTAAGATATAAACAATATAGCCTTGAGAAGGGGAAAAATACAGATATTTTCTATAATTAGAGATACTAATTGCATATTTTCTTTCTTACATTTGATGTTTCCATGTAATAGATGTGATTATTCTATGACATCCTATAAAACCTGGAAAACCCACAACTCATTGCAAATATTAAACAGTAATTTTAACAATTGCCCTGGAGGTTTATATAACTATACAAATAATAATAATATCATGCATTAAAAACTCTGTGAAAAAGTTAACATAATTCTTGCGAGCAAATTGTACTATGAGGAAAAATAAGTTACAAGGATAGATAGAGATAAAATGGTAATGATTAGAAATATTTTACTTAAAGAAATACCTATGGAGTGTAGAATGATTAAGTGCAGTGAGTTAGACTCTGGATGTGTAGAAGAATGTTCTAAAAAGATACAATCAAGTGGAAAAGTGTTGTGTGGAAGAATGTTTGGTGAAGTGTTAGGTTCGACAGAGTCCAATGCCACTAGAAGGCAGTGAACAAGAAACAAATTAGACAGGAGTAAGCTGAAGTGCAGTTAGTGCATGTCAAAAGAAGCACTTCTGATTATATCCTAAGTGTAATGGAAAAAATATTGGAGAATTTTGTGCAATGTAACAGTCAAATGAACACTTTTTAAAGTTATTGTAGCTTCTTTATTGAACATTTACTATGGTGATCAAGGGTGGAAACTAGGGTATCATTTAGAAAGGCACTGTAGTAGACCAGAAGGCACACTCTAGTGGATTATGCTAGAATATTTGAGGTATTGGTTCAATGATTAGTTTGAGATGTACACGTTATATTAGGTAGAATAACTTTCAGATGTTTAGGTTTACAGTGTGAGAATAAAACATAAATGTGAGACAACTTAAAGAATATGCTCTGAACAACTGGATAAATAATATTTTTATTTTCTAAAGAGAAAATCTTGAGCAAGGGGACCATCTAAGCGGGAAAGGCATTTAAACTTGGGTTTTATACATATTAAGTAATCTAAGATATATCCAAGTGGAAGTGCTAAGGAGGCAGTTAGATAAAGCTAGATTTCAAGAATAAAGTTGGCATTAGACATAAAATTTGGTAATAGCAAGAGTGTGGATACTATCTAAAGTCATTGGATGAGATGGTATCACTCAAATATTGTTTAAATACAACTTCTACAACTCTTCTATAGAAGGCCTGGGAACATTCAAAAAAGAGCTATCAAATTAGTGTGAGAAGAATCTGTAAACTGCATCAGATTAAAAGGAGCTAATCCAAAACTGATTTATAGTGCTAATAATGACTAATACATGGTCTCCTGTTGCTTTCTCTTTAAATAATCATCAAGTCAATGAAAATTACCGTTGAGGAACTTCAAACTCTGCCCAGTGAGGACAGAGGTAAAATATTTGCTGGTTTAGCTCTTAAACTGGTGTTTCCTGGGGCGTGGGTGGAAAGTGGTACTCTTTTCCACTCCTGTATAATTCAGTTGTCAGGAAAAGAGTTAACGGGATTTCTACATTGAAAAATAAGTTTGTTTTGCTACTTTTGATTTTTCCCTAGTGCTTTTAAATAGTTATTTTCAAATATGTTGTATTGAGAGTTTAATTGTCTTCTACAGGATGATTAAAGTTATTCTTTAAAAAAAAATACAAACAAACAAGCAAATAGACAAAAAAGAATGTAAACCAGTGAATGGAGAAGCTCACCATTGACTCTCATTCTTAATATGGCACATACGTATTTGAACAGGCATTACACACTCTCCAGGAAATGAGAAGATTCCCAAGCTAGAGTAACAAAGAAACCAGGAGCTGTGGATTTTATAGCAATAGGTGAGGGGCAGAATCACACTGGTGCTCAAGGAAGCAACTCACTCACTATAATAAAGGGATTACTCAGAGCCCCAGAGTGATACACTTCTGTATTTCTATGATTCTTTTCAAAACTAAGTATTGGGTTTTCCATCAAGGCATGTTATTAGTGGCACCATAATAATAATAATAATAATAATAATAATAATAATAATTAATAATAATAATAAAACAGAAAGAATTAATAGTATTTTAGTCAGCTTTTTCACTGCTGTGATCAAAAGACCTGAAATAAACAACATTGAGGAAGGAGAGTTTATTTGGGGCTCATGGTTTCAGAGGGCACAGTATACAGATGACTGACTCCATAACTCGGGACCCAAGTTAATGCAGAACATCATGGCAGAAGAGTATGGCAAGGAAAGAAGCTCAGGATATGGCATTTAGGAAGGAGAGAGGGTTCTGATTACCAGGGACTCCCCATCCCTGCCCCAGTGACCTATCTTTTCAGGCTACACTCTATCTGCCTAGCATTACCACAAAGTTAAGACAATCAGCCAATTAATTCACTGATTAGTTACAACTCTATAATCCAAATATTTTACCTCTGAAATTCTTACATTGTCTCACACAGAAGCTTTTAGGGCCACCCCATATTTAAACTATGTGATATCATATAAGTAAAACTCTGGTGCAATAAATTCATTTCTGAAGGAAATTAAGCAGAACATGGCACAGATAAAATACTTTTGATGTAATTAAAATATACTCAATTTTGAACATAGATGGTTATTTAAAAATATATGACCATTCTTCTGTTGAACATTTAACCATTATTTTTCACAGAAAAACCAACACTTAAGTACAAAGAATGATTTTGGAGAAAAGTTAGTATTATTGAATATAAATTAGTAGTAAGAGGAAAAAAAACTTTACTAAGGAGATGGGAAGTATATTTTGAGTATTAAGTATGAAAATATTAATTTACATTTAGCATGAACTGATATTAAAATAGCAGAAAAAATTCTCTGTGGTACTAGCCCTAACAACAGATTGATCAACCTATAACTGAGGCACTGACTCAAATACATTTATGGTAGATAAAATGAACATTTTAATTGCCTATCTCAAGTTTGTTTTAATGAGTCAAACCAATATTTTAATTAACCAACCTTAAGTAATATGATGAATCTGAACTCAATAAAAGTTAATTACATAAATAATGTGATAAAATTAAAGTGTCTGTATTAAATTAGAAAATGTCTAAAAGACATATATTGCTTTGTAGTTAAAAAGAAAAATTGACGTTGTAATAGCATTATGGTCTTTTCAAAATCCAGAGGGCTTTAAGGAAAAACAAATAAAGTCTTATAAGAGCCAAATGAAATATAAATATCTAAGATGACTTTTACATTAAAGTAAACAGTTACATGAATTTTCTTATAAAACTATAATAAATTCATACAAAGTTGAGAACTCTCAAGAGGTGAAGCATTTCTGCTAGTCTTTCCACATATGTATCCCAAGGGCTAGAACCATTCCTGGGACATAACAGTGATAATATTTTGAACAAGTCTGGACATATTAAATCTATATAACTATATTTAATGCTTTTAATTTATATATTGTTCTTTTGAAAATATTTAAAAATACATATAAAAATTTAAGTATATATAAAATATGTACACTTTTTAAAATATGTCCATTTACTTTTACATGTTAAAACAAATTGAGTACTGCATATTTTGTTTTATATATATACATATATATATATATATATATATATATATATATATATAACTATGTTTTAATGATAATTTTATGCTTCTATATAATTTCATTTTTAAATACACAGCATTGCATACTAAACAGTGTATTAAACATAGCTAGTGTCATAGATATCTGAGATTCTCCTCCCAGAATCTAAAATCCTAACAAAATGTGAGATCTCAGGAAAAAAAAATGTAAATGGTAGTATAATGTACTTATATGCATTACATGCATTTGTACTACGTTTTTCATTTAAAAATTTTTATATAAAATTACAATTTCAGTAGAAAACTGCAAGTTAATGCTGTACTGAGCATTTATACTTCGTGGTCCAATTATTTTACCAAGGGTATTTTCCTGTTTATATAATTTAGGTACTTAAATTTGGTTGGAAACTAGGCAAACTCTTTTTTATAACTCAAGGGTTAAAATAAATTTACGGACATGGGATATCTACTTCACACATGAGTATACTTAGGAAATAAGAGAACTGTTATTAAGGATTTTAACTATATTGTTAATGCTGTGACAATGAATACATTAATATATTACAACAGTAACTATAGTAATCATACTAATCCATGCATTATGCCACAACATACATAATGCATTATTACAAAAATAAAAACAATGATTTCACAAATATTAACTTTGATGTTAGAATCCAAACATTTATTATTTTAAATCTTATTTTCTCCTAATACACGCACCTGGCTGCACTACTGATGCCCATACCTCCATGCCTCTTTTTTTTTTTCCCCTTACTCATTCTCCATGTAGTTGTAAGAGGAATTTATATATTTAAGAGACTTGCAGACTTCTTTTTCAGCAATCTTTTCAAAGTCACTCTTTGTATCCCTTTTAAATTCACTATCATGAGATTTATGGCCCATTATTTTTTCTGCTATCTCTTCCACATTATTCCCTGCTTTGACTCCCATACATCCTTCACTGGCATTGTATTAACATACGTTTCCATAACTCATTGTCTTAAATTCCCATCACTTTAATAATATCATCCTTCTATGTAAATGTAACATTTCCTTCAATTATGTAAAAATTTATTTTTTCCCCTTTCAGTACCAAATCTGGTGTTCACTTTTTCTGAAAACATGTTTTGATTTCTCAAGATAATATGTCATACTAATTTTTCTAGTTTTCTATAAAACACAATTCCATATGTTTCATTACAATAATTCTTTTGATAGTATTAAAATGAATCTTATTATCTAATTGTTTTCCTGATATTTACCTTTGATGTTTTAGCATTCCTCGATATACTTGCTGTTACTGAACCAAATAGTAAAAGTCAGATTCTTCCAGAAAAAATTCTAACGTAAAGAAGATTTGCAACAAATAAATAAAAGGGTTTTGATGAAAATAAATCACACATTTTAAATTAAAAATAACATATAGAATCATTTTAATTAAAAAACTAAATTATCATCACTTCCCTAATCATTGATCCATGCAAAACCCAGAGAATTGGCACATCTTTCCCAAATGAATCCCGCAATGCAGCTCTGTAGATTAGATGACAATAAAAAAAGAGTATGTGTATCCTTTTATGATTAATTTCTCTCCTTTCAGAGCTCCTCTAATGTACCTTCTGCTGAAGTAAATAAAGCACTTTGCTTTTAATATGCCCCATGAGGGAACGCATCTCTTCTAATTAAGTTTACAGAGCTATGTAATCTCATTGAGCTAGGAGGTACAGCAGCCAGGCATATAGCTGGAGTGTGGCTGTGTAACCACTACTCATTTTATCAAGTGATATTAATTTTGAAATGTAAACCTGTGTGTTAACTGGAAAGTGGATAAAGATAAAATTCTGATATTAAGGAAATAGCAAGAAATCCTTATCTGTAGTTTGAATGTCTTTTCAAAAGTTAAGTGTTTGCAGTTGTGATAATTTAATTATGGGTGTTTTGGCTTCCTTACACAACTCATGAATACTCTTCCAGAAAACAAGCCAATTCTACAGACGTGTGAATTCCCATAAGTCCTAGAGTGCAATTAACTCTACTTCTAACCACGCTGTGGCACCTGCAGACAATGAAGAAATCTGTTACAAGAACTATTTCCATAGCATGAATATGCAAGCACGAGAATTAGTGTAATTCATTCAGCTGCAGATTATCTAGGCTCCAGCCACAATACATTTTATTGCCATGTGTCAGTTCACTGACAGCTTCATAAATCCTGTTCAATAAACATTAAGTGTTTACTTTCATTGTCTAGCAAATAGAGAAGCCTGGGGAAGTTTTTTTTTTTTTTTTTTTTTTTTTTTTTAGGATAAAGCAATGTAGTTTTACATTCATACAAGAATTGGAGCTATTCTTATCTAAAACTGGAGATACAATGTAGGTATATATTTTCAATATTTGATAGGTATTGTTTGACACTTACTGCAAACATGTATCTAGATATAAACTGATCTCTCAGAGAAAAGCTAATATTTATTTTAGTCTTATATTTCTGTTTATTATTATGTCCCCTTAAATATGAGCATGAACACTGAATTGCCAAACAATGCATGTGTCATAAGAAAGAGATGAAAATAGGAAAGAATTAGTGTATTTGACTTCTAGATGTCCATGGTTCAATTTCTGCTCAAGATGTTAAAATTATATTTCTCTGAGAATTGTTGCCTTTTTGCAAATGGTTTGATTAACTGAATCTTTATTTATTTATTTGCTTTTATTTGAACCTTATAGTTATACAGAGTAGTTGGGTTCAGCCTGACAAACTCATGTACGTATACAAGTTGGTTTCAGATCATGATTGATCAAATGAGTCTTTTAAAGGAATATAATGGAAATAATGTGAATGGAATTTTTGTTCACAAATATTTCAAAATCAAATGTGTCTAGTCGCCTCCATTCTTTCTTTCCAAGACAAGCAATGGATCTGGACACCACCAGCTCTAGCTGTGAGACAGCCACACAAACAGACGCTCTCTCATGGTTATAGTTCTTTTCTTGTAGGGCTAAGTCTGCATGTATGGGAACACTAATGAGGCCTTTCTCTTTGTTTTCTTTGAGACTTCAGTTTGTATTTTGCATAATGTTTCTGGGATTTCTTTCACCCAGGCGTAATCTTCTTTCTGAGTATGTGCAGGATAATTTAAGACTTACTTGTCTATTGACTCTCAAGAAGAGCCTATATGTTGCAAAACTGAATGGAATAAAGAACAAAAACAAAGACTTCCACTGCCCCTCTGGTGCTCTCTCATCAGCTACATTGTTTCCTGGCTCAGTTTTAAAACAAATCACCACTGTCACTGGTTCTTCCACTTTTAGACAAGGGGCAATCTCTACTCTCCAAAGTAACAGGGATCATTGTGAGAATAAAGCAATAAGGCGGGGGTGGGGGGGGTGGGGGGAGGGGGGGTGGAGAAAGATGAATGTGGCTTTCCTTAAGGACTTTTACTGCTTCATGCTCAGAGGTGATTATTCTTCCTTCCCTTTATATGGGCATCTGAGGATGAAAGGAAAGTTTGCAAAAATGGATGTGAAACTGCCTAATGCTAATTCTGCTAAAATGACCTGCATTTGTTTTTAATTATTTTATTGGTGCATGATAATTATACATAATGGTGGGATTAATTTTAAAATATTCATACATGCACATAACACAATTTGATCAATTTTTTATTTTCTCTTGCCCCTCATCTCCTTCCTCTAGCTTACTGATGTCCTACTTGAAAGCTCCATAAGAGTATGATTAGGCCCTCAGACTTACATTTGCTGAACTGATAATGTTAGGCAATAATTACAATTAACTTCTAGTGTTAATCTAATGGACTCTAAGGATCATTTCTAGAAAAGAAACTTGAAAGCTTTCACTCAAATTAGTAGCTAATGTTAATACAGGTATACTAAAGCAGTGACCCTAAAGGAAACTTTCTTGCACGGGGAATAAAATGTCAATTAAAAGTCTAGCTTCGATTTTCTACACATCTTATTCTTCATATTGACAGATAAAATTGTGTGCAGTTATGTACAACAAGATGTTTAGATGCATATGTGTACTGTGAAACAAATAACTCGGATAATTAACATGTATATTACTTTACATAGTTGTCATAATATACTTCTATAGAGGTATATTAGCAGTACTTAGTGAAACTAAGAGAAACTATCAATTAGGATTCTTTTAATTCAAGTAACCAACACTGGTTAACTTTAGAAGTCATTAGAAGATAGGAATAAACTCAGGATAAGAGAAAACTGATTAACAATGAATATATGCACAATGAAGGAAGGCAGAACAGCGAAAGACAATTGAGGTGTAGTTATAAATTTGAAAACATACTAAGGATAGACTAAAGAGGTTTGTTTCCTAGGGAACAGGCAAATTTTACAAAATCTCTTCACCGGAAAATATTAGTCTTTAATGAACTTCAAAGTCTTAAAGGACAAGTAGATATAAATTTAAAAAAAAAAAAATACACAGCATCCCAAACACCTTGTGAGTATTCACCAATATTCTACCATTTAAAACACTACAGCCAAATTAAATAGCATAAATATGAAAATAATCATGGAAGAAAATATAAGAAAATATATTTACTGTTCTAATGGAATCAAACTTTTAAAGTAAAAGAAAACATTAAATTATGGATCAACCATTATGATTAAAATTCTGAAATGGCAAAAAAAAAAAAAAAGCAAAAAAAAACAAAACAAAACAAAATAAAACTGTGTTTAGGAGAAGACTTAAAAATAACAAATTTTTAAAATGTGAATAGCAAAAATACTATGGAACAACCTTGTAAATTGTTTTTAATGAGTGGATTACACAAAAGGATAATGCTAAGATATAAAATTAATCTTTACATATATTATAAAAATAAATGCAGACAGATTATGTGAAGAGGAAATTCATAGGAAAGAAGAAAAATCAGCCATAAACAAGTGAAAATTCATTTATACTCACTAGCCATTAATGCATGGAGACTAAAAAATTCAATGCATGGTTTTGCTTATCTTATTGACAAGCAGAAAAATCAATTGTTAAGTAACACAAGGGTATAGGTAATTGTGTTGTAAACCAACAGACACATTTTAGAGCATAATTTGAAAATATAAAATGTACTCATGAATTAACATTTCTTCTGTTAAATGTTCATTCTAAAACTATATTTGCAAAATGTTAGTTTCAAAAATGTTTTTTGTTAATTTACTAATAAACTGAAAATAGTACTAAAAGTTAGAAACTGGCTATGTAATACTGATTATTTATTATAATGCATCCATGAATGTGCTTGTATACCCACCAAATAACAAAAAGGTTACAGACTGTACTGCAGCTATTTCTGAAAGTTGGGTTTGGAAGAAGAGCCTTTTTAATGCTCTTCTGGACATATTTCTTCTTTAAAGAGCTGGTAGTATTAAAACTAGTATAATTAAATAACATTATCAATAAATGGAAAGTACATTATATATGTGCATATGTGTGTATGTGTATAAATATATGTGTAAAGAGGTAAATGGTTGAAGTAAAGATATTGATGACTGTAAAGTAGAGAAATTAAAAAGCTATCAGGTTTGGGAAAACAAAATAGGAAGGACTTCAAATAAGCAAACCAGGTTTAAATGCATTAATTCCTCATTTTTTAATATTATGAAGTTAGCAGATATTGTGCCTGGACATCACATTGAATTTTGGAGTTTAAATGCTATAAGAAATAAACTACCATTTGACCCAACTATCCCACTCCTTGGTCTATACCCAAAGGACTTAAAAACACCATACTTCAAGGACATAGCCACATCAATGTTTATAGCAGCACAATTCACAATAGCTAAACTGTGGAACCAACCTAGATGCCCTTCAGTGGATGAATGGATAAAGAAAATGTGGCATATATATACAATAAAATACTCTTCAGCATTAAAAGAGAATAAAATCATGGCATTTGCAGGTAAATGGATGGAGTTGGAGAATATAATGCAAAGTGAAGTTAGCCAATCCCTAAAAATTGAATGCTGAATGCTTTCTCTGATATAAGGATGCTGATTCATAATGGGGTTGGTGGAGAGAAGCATGGGAGGATTAGAGGAACTCTAAATAGAGCAAAAAGAGGAAAGGGAAAGGAGGGGGAATGGGGGTAAGAAAGACCGTGGAATGAGATGGACATCGTTACCCTAAGTACACGTATGAAAACACGAATGGTGTGACTCCACTTTGTGTACAAACAGGGATATGAAAAATTGTGCTTTATATGTGGAATGCATTCTGCTCTTGTATACAACAAATTTAAATAAAAAAAAGAATTAGAAAAAGAAAATAAATAAACCCAGAAATTTGAATGTGGTTCCCTGGGAGAAGGTCCTTGGAGATTTGAGATGTGCAGCAAAAGTGTTTTGGATAACTAGCTTTTGAGTATATATTATTTTGATATTATTTTTAAATAAAATTATAACAAATGTTTGATGTTACTGAGAGGCCTCCTTGAAATATTTCTAAGTTTCAGATACTTCTTTTTATATTTCTATGTACTTCCCATTTTTATTATAGTAGTAATCATTGTCTTGGAATCATTTGCATGTATTTGTTAATGCAAAATAGGAAAAAAGAATAGGTTTCATATTTGCATATATATAAACAGATTATTATGTGAATCATATTTATAGAAGTAAATGAAAATGAACCTTCAGCTGTCTACTGAAAGTCAGAATAAAAGAATGACATTTTATTTACAAAGCATTAATTTTAAAATATTTATCATTACTATATTTTCACTTGCCTATTTAAAAATTAATTAAAAGAATAAACACAATATAGCCTTGTCTAGTTCTTTAGTGTCATATTATTCTAGTAATATTTATTATCTTCTCAAATGGTATATTGTCTTTAAATAAATTAACACGTAAATTTTCAAGCTACCAATTTTAAGTCAATCACCTTCCTTAAAGCACAAAGTAGCTTTATAGAAGTATAAATTTGTATTTTTTCAGTCTAGTTTGTTTTTTAATCACACAACATAACCTCAAGCATAAAGCATAAATAATACATATGCTGGAATACTTCAAATCTTCATTTAAGAACAAAATAACAGAGAAGTGGATATGGATATCAAGGAAATGGGGATATGTGGCAATTTTACTTTACTTCAAGCTTTGAGTTTGTTAGCAGAGAGAAAAATCCATTAGCACAGATAAAGCATGATCTTTCCTTCTTTATTTGACAGATGAAAAAAAAAACATGCTTATCAAGAATACACAGACATTCAATACCTCATTCCCAGTTCTTTTATATGCACTACCTACCTTTAATTAAACTAAGTATCTTTCTCAGCAAATCTCATTTTAAACTTCATAGGATTTCAAAACATCAATCATTAAAACATGATATTTACACTGCCTTCAAGTCTTCAAGGATGAATGCAGAACGAAGGGAGTTTCAAAAGATGCATGAGCCATTGAGGTGAGGATTTCTATAACATTACTGGTAAAAATATAAGTGACAGTTAAAATGGTATTTGAAACTGATAGAAGTTCTCATCCATTATTGTGTTTGTGAGATTTATTGTAACATCGCATACTTTATACTATAACAATGGATAAACCCTCATATTATCTCATATTTCATGTAACTAATTTCAGAACATGTATTTAGAATTATATATTGTCTATGTGATATTTTCTAATAGATTTTATTTCATTTTATAATCTGTGACCTGTCCACATAGCAGAGGATAGTGCATGCTTTATTTTATGAGCCATGATTTTTCTCTGACCCATATGATGCTGATTTTAATTGCAAGAATATTTTTTTTAATAATTAAACATTTTTAAAAATACAAGGAATATAGAAACAATAGAACAAACATATATAAGAACCCAGAAATTATAATCTTGAAGTGCAGCTTACAATTAACTTAAATACTCATGAAAAGTCCTGAGTTTGTCATATGAATTTCTGAAGCTCTTTCTCTGTGTAGCTCCTTCTCCTGTGACAACCAGCCCAGAAACTGGGATTCACTGGGCTCTGTGAATTCTCAGCTCCATTGTCTTAGCTCAGTGAGACCACCTTTACCTTCCTCCTTAGTGGATGCTCCTCTCTCCTAGGACTGGTAAACACCTCTGGGTAGAAAGCAGGACAGACAAACTTATTTATTTTTGTTTCACTGTTCTCAGTGATTGCAACCCTGATCACTTAGTATTAACCATCTGAAATATTGTATATTATATTTATACATGATTTAATTGAATATTGATACAAATTTAAATCATTTTTGAATGAAGGACTACTTCCATCTTTATAGAATGATACACATCTATCTCAACAAATTTTACAATTGCATTTCTATGATTATTAATTAAGCTGTATATTTTTCACATTAAACATTTATACAAAATATTTCATATAAGACATTGTAAAGTTTTCTCCTTTTTTTCTTTACCTTAGTTGTAGTTGGCTACTTTATTTAGGTTTTTAATGTGTTTGAATAAAAATTCTTTGTTTTATATGTTACAATTACTGCTCACAATTTTAATATATATTTACTTTATTTTGCAAAACAGAAGATACTATTTTAATCTCCTGGACTCTATTTTCAAAATATGTTTAGTATCTCACTATTTTGTGTGAACACCATTATTGCTACCCTAGTCCACACCACATACATTATTTCAATAACACTTTGTTTTTCCTGCTTACATTTTGACTCTATAGAGGAGTCCATCTCTCTTGATTTGCTGAGTTTCATTTCATTGTTTATTATTAATACCTAAGAACTTGTATTTTTACTCTTGAAGTTGCCCCTAATTGGACAATAAATTACATGGTCATCCTGTCTATGGATGATTTTCTAGAAAGCAGTCAAAATCATTGTCTAATTATAGATATTACATGCAAATATGACCACACAAATGGATGGCGATCATTTTTTTAATTCACTATATTAGCTTGTTAAATTTGATCATTTATATCTAGGTTCCTTGGATTTCTACATACATAATCATAGTATTCATAAAAAATGTAGCTAAATTCATCAAATCGAAATTCTAATAAATTTTAAAAGTCTTCCTAATCTAGTAAATAAAACTTTGGTAGAGTACTGAATATGATTGGTTATAAGTATCACAATTTATTGACATTTATAAGATTACTTTTAATTTGTAGCCATGGAGAGTCATGTTTTCTTAAATGTTTTGGAAATCATACTTTTCATACTTTACTAGTTTAAATATTTTTCCAGTCTTCATTTTTTACAGATAATATGATGAATAATTTAAACAATAATTCAAATGTTAATTATGACCATTTGTAGAATAATGTAAACAGTCATATTTTTGCATCACACTATTAAAATAGACAATTTATTCTGTTTAGGATATTTTGATATACATTGATTTGTAAAATAAGTTTTTTTATGTGATTTCTACTTGATTTGGTATTAAGTTTAGGTTAATGTTAATCTTTTTTTTCAGTAATCGTTTTGTTGTTGTTGTTCTAATTAGTTATACATGACAGAATGCATTTTGACACATCATACATAAATGGAGTATAACTCCTCATTCTTCTGGTTGCATATGATGTAGAGTTACACAGGTTGTGTAATCATATACGCACATAAATAATAATGTCCAATTCATTCTAATATCATTCCTACCTCCATACCCTATTTCCTCCATTCACTTCCCTATATCTAATCGAAAGTACCTCTATTCTTCCCTACTCCCTCCGTTATGAATTAGCATTTGCACATCACAGAAAATATTCAGCCTTTGGTACTTTGGGATTGGCTTATTTTGCTCAGCATTATACTCTGTAGTTTCATTAATTTACCTGCAAATACTATAATTTTATTATTCTTTAAGGCTGACTAATATTTCATTATGCATATATACCACACTTTCTTTATCCATCCATCTGTTGAAGGGCAGTTTAGATTAAATTTTTAGGATATTTTGGAAGTCTTCCTTCTCTTTACTTTTGAGTTTACATAAACTAAAATTTTATAAACCTTGATTATTTGACAGAATTCAACTCAAAAATTGTTCATTCCACAATTTCCTGTGGCAGCTTTTAAATACCACTCCAATTTTATAAAAGCAGTAGCATCCGTCAGGGTTCTATTTGTCTGAAATCCTGTGCCAAACTGAAAATGTTTGACAGCAACTTTTCAATAAAAATAAAGCCCATGGTTTGCAGTGAAAATAATCACAACACAGTCAATTTTAAGTTACCAATGTGATGATACTAGCTACTGAGTTAGGAAGAGCTGCACAGGATCAGCCTTTCAGGGTCAGTACAAACTGGCTTATTAAGAACTGTGAAGGTGTGAGATTTCAATTCATGCAGGCTAATAAGTTAGTATATCAGTTTATTGTATGATGACAGAAAACATGAACAATTAATTAAAACAACAAAAACAAATCATGCTTCATTACCCATAATGCAGCAAGAAGCTTAAGTTTCAGAGTGTATGCATCATTTCCTCTGCCTTTTAGTCCCTGAAGTGGATCCAAGTATATATCTGGCCATTCTGTGAATTGCTCAATGTGAAGGGAAACTTCTACTTAGAAAATCTAAATATTTTATTTTTATCAGTAAGTATGTCTTCCCTTTACTCTAGAGGAGATGCTGTTATAGTTTGGATGTGATGTATCCCCCAAAAGCTCATGTATGGCACAATACAGGAGGGTTTAGAGGTGAAATAATTGGGTTCTGAAAGCCTTCACCCAATCAGTGAATTAATAGCCTGTCAAGGATTAGTTGAGTGGTCACTGTAGATAGGTAGAGTGTGGCCGGAGGAATTGTGTCAATGGGAGTGGGCCTTGGGGTCTATATTGGGTGAGCTGAGCTTAGGCTCTCTCTGCCTTCTGGTGCCATGTTCCCAGTTGCTTTCCTCTGCCACACTCTTCTGCCATGATGTTTTGTTTCACCTTGAGCCAGAGGAATGAAACCTGCCTTCTTCTATAGACTGAGACCTCTGAAACTGTGAGTCTCAAAATAAACTTTTCCTTCTCAAAAATTGTTCTTATTGGATCTTTTGGTCACAGCAGAGAAAAAAAAAAATCAAAGAAACCCTTGATACCTTTTGGTCCAGTGGCAAGGCTATTTGATATACAAATATTCTTGAAAATATTGTTCAGAAACAAAAAATAGAAATTTTGCTTGCAAGATTTGCAGAAACACAGACACTCAAGGAAAATTTGTCCCCCAATGCATAGCATTACCTCAGGAAATCTTAATACACTACATTTATCTAGAGATTTATCTATTCATTTTTTTTCAAATTTATTGATTTTAGGTTCCCTGATATAATTTTATCTTTAATGACTCAATGGTCTGTGTTAATGGCATTTTATTTGTTGATCTATGATGAACTTACCTATTTTTTAGTTTTTTATAAATTCTCTTTTCTCATGCATTAAGTTTGTGCTTTAAATATTTCAACAATATTTTAAAGATAGCATTATCATTTATTTTGAATCTAATATCATAATTGTCATTATTAAAAATAAGATCTACTTATGACTGATTTGAAATTTACTAAGAATTTTTATGCCATTACACATCAGGTTACACTAATATATTAAAGGTATGTGTATTTTTAGTTGGTTGAGTAAGAGAATTATATGTTTTAATTAGATTAAACTTTATAATCATGTTTTTCAAAACCCTTATGGTTACTAGTGTAAATCTGTCCCAATGTTGTGGGATTTGTCATTTTATTTGCATACTTCTATGAAATTTTGTTTATCTCTTCAATTTGATGAAAGCTGTATTAGTTTTCTTTTGCTTCTGTAACAAATTACCCCAGAGGTCTCTTTTGAGGATAGTGGCTTAAGCCACACAGATGGATATCACTGAACTAAATCAATGTCAATTAGGCAGTGTTCCTCTCTGGAAATGGTAGGAGAAATCTCCTTTGTTACCTTTTCTGTTTTCTAGTGACCATCCACATTGCTTAGCTTGTAGCTCCCCTTCAAAGCTAGCAATACAATATCTCTTTAATCCTGCTTGTATCCTCACAATACTTTCTGTAATTTTCTTTTGCCTCTAGAAATACTAGCAAAATATTTTTTTTCCGTATGAAGCTCCAAAAGCTAGACGAAGATATTAGTTATACACATTCCTCCTCCTCCTCCTCCTCCTCCTCCTCCTCCTCCTCCTCCTCCTCCTCCTCCTCCTCCTCCTTCTTCTTCTTCAGTACTGGGGATCTGATCAGAGCCTCAGCATGCTAGACAAGCACTCTGCCACTGAACTTATGTCCCAACCTCTATATGTTCTTCAATATTCTAATTTTCTCACCACTTTTTGGTCATGTATCTTTTTATGATACAAATGACAGGCACCAAGAAAAGCAATACTGATCAAAATGAAAATATTGGTATCTAGTTCCCTAAGATGGATAAGAAAGAGAGGGTGAGGAAGAACCACCTAAGACCCTCTGGTCCCTCCCTCCCCTCTCCTCCCCTCACCTCTCCTCCCCTCCCAGGTCCTCTTCTCCTCTCTCCTCCCTTTCATCCCCCTCACCTTGTCTTCGTCTCCCTCTCCTTGTTTTCTCTTTGTTTACCTCTCTTTTCATTACAGATCATTCTATGCAGTTTAACTTTCAACCACTAAATGAGGATTTTTTTTCAAATATCAAGTAACACTTTAAGATCTTCCTATATTTGCAACCAAAAATCTTTAAAATAATAAAATCAAGAAAAGGTATCACATGGGTACAGTTTGATTTATATTTGTGAACCCTTAGATAAAATTACCCAGGATTATGTTACCATGGTCATATCTGAATCCATACCATTACACTGAAAGATAAAGTTTTCTTAAAGCAAGTTCAAGCGCTCTTCAGCCCTAAAGAATATGTGGCTATTGTCTGTAAACTTTATTTGAAGAGTATTGCAAAGTTAAGGTACCAAACAAGTTGCTTTTATGATAACTTTACAAAATTGTCTTAAACAAAATAACATTTAAATTAAATTTGCACATTCTAATCAGACATATTACACAGCTCGCATTTTAGAGGTCAGAGAGGAAGACTAAATATAAACATAATCTACATTTGGAAAGAGAAATTGCAAATGTAGACAATGTTACTATTTCCCCTTTGACTCATCTCCTCACTAATGTATTCAGTTTAAGTATAATACATGTCTTTATCTAAAAAAAATAAAATTTATCATATGAAAATTTCATCATCATATTGAAATTCTTCATTGATGTTTGAGCATTATAAGAAAGTTATAAAATCATAATTCCATAAAAGTAGAATTATAATTGCACAAGGTTACTTACCTTATTCTTTGAAATTGTCTTATCTGTATGCATTACTCTACTGTTATACTTAGGTTTTAGTTTTCATTTCAATTGTAATTGCAAATGTTAGGAAAGAAAATAACACAGCAGTAATTACATAACTATAACTATAGCTCGTTTTGAACACCAGGCAGAAATTGTTCATTTCCTACATCACCTGTGCAGCTTGCTTTAGTTACTCTACAAAACAGACATATGTTCTTAACATAAAAAGCAGAAAGAGAAACATGAAGTTTATCTGTTTCCAAGTTAGAGATAATTCTTGTGAATTTTTCAACTATTCTAAAGAACATAAGCTCTATTGATGGAGGTGCCACTTTTCACTAGCATAAAATATGTAAGATAGGATGGCATATTGGTATATATTTAAAGCTGTGGAAATGCTTTTTAATTTTTACATTTCTGCTTTGTTCTCTCTGCTTGTGAAAAGTTGATATATTTTATGCTCTATCTTGAAAATCAGTTATATGCCTCCTTGATGCTAACTACCAACATTTTATTTTTCAAATTCAAAACATGAAGTTTCTTATAGGGAAAAATTGCTAAATTTGGGGAAAAATGAATTATGAAAATGTATAGTTAGTCTTAGAATAAAACATACAAATTTATATTGATGATATGTGTTGATGTAAAAAATAATCTTATCCAGGGCTGGGGTTGTGGCTCAGTGGTAGAGCATTTGCCTAGCATGTTCCAGGCCCTGGGTTAAATCCTCAGCACCACATAAAAATAAATAAATAAAATAAAGATATTTAAAAAATAAAATAAAATAAAGGTATTATGCCCAAATACAACTAAAGTTAATCATCATCATCATTATCATCATCATCATCATCATAACCAAACAAGTGAAATACTTTTTTTGATGACTCCAAAATAATTTTATTGTCCAATTCAAGTAACTGAAAACAACAAAACTATTTAACCACCTAGTTGACAAACATACAGTGCAAATGTCATAAAGATGTGAAAAAGTTCTTTGCCTATAACCTCCAAATGGCTCAAATTGCCCTTGAAATAAATGCTGTACCATTCCCTATAATCTACCAAAGTGAGGAGTATAGGACAGAGAACATCTGTACATCAAGCTTGCTTTTACTCTATCACATAGTAAAAATTGCTGATCAATGTTAGCCCACCTTCCAGGCCTGATATCAGGACATGGCTTCAGCTTCAAGCAACACACATGAGAAGAAGCATACAATGAATGAAGGCCAACAATGGAGGTGAAAGTGCCTTCTTCTTTCTAGTAAATTATACCTCTGTCTTGATCAGAATTCATGTTTTTGAGTTCTTAAATCATCTCTCTCTATCTATTTATGAATATTATTCAGCCAATAGAAAGGAAATCCTGCCACTTGTGACAACAGGAATGAACCTGGGTGACATTATGCTTACTAAAATTAGCAAGACCAATGCACAAATACTGTATAGTTTCCCATATTTGGAATATTAAAAAGTTGACCTCAAAGACACAGGCTGTAGAATGGTGGTTGCTAGGAGACAGAGGGTGTGGGAATAGGATGATGTTGGTCAAAGGGTACAAGTTTAATGAAAGCGAACACATCCCGGAGAACAAATATACAACATGTTCACTGTAGATAATAACACTGCTGTTTACTTGAAATTTGAAAACATAGTAGACATAAAGTGTCCTCACCACGCCGTGTGTACCCAATGGTGACTATGAGTGGTGATATATTTGCTAATTAATTTATGGTAAAGGTTACAAAATGTACACATGCATCAAATCACTATATTGTATACATTGAATATATACAATTTTGTCAATTTTATCTCAATAAAGGTGAACAAAATAAAATTGTGAAAATTGTATCTTCAACACTATAAATTTGAACAGAGCCAGTTTGAGGGAGTAAAGAATAATTGCATTTATAAAATCCTTGAGAAATGAAAGGCAATTGGTAACCAGCAGATAATAAGAGTTAGAAGTAAAGAAAGCATTATCTTTCAGAACAGACAATGTGAGTATTATGGGGGGGGGAAACTAACAATTATGTAATGCTTATATTAATATATAATCTCCTTCTTACAACAATTCTGTCTTCCTTTATCATTGTATCATAGAAGGAAAATTATTCAGTGAAGTAAAATTCTGACTAATATAGGTAGTAAATTGTAAAAGGCAGAAAAGTAAACCTAAAGTAATTTAGCTGGCTGGTACATATCTTATTTAAAGCCACGGGAATGTTTTGTTTCTTTTTTTATTTTTGTTCCTTTTCTTTTTCTTTCTTTTTTGCTTTTGTACTGGAGATTGAACCCAGGGGTACTTCACCACTTAATCATATCTCAAGCTTTTTTTTATTTTTCATTTTGAAACAGGGGCCTGCTGAAGCTGGCCTTGAGCTTGCAATCCTGCTGCTTTAGCCTCCAGAGTTGCTGGAATTACAGGTATGCACTACCGTACCATATGGAAATAATTTTCAATATATTAAATTGATAAACATGTAATGATGTACTATATGCTATGTGTTAGAAACACAGTTTGAATATGTCAAGTTCCCTGACCTCAAAGTGTTCACAGTGTAAGGACAGAGACATAAAATTAGAAATTACAGTAGCATAAAAACTGCAAGATGATTGAGAATGTCAAATAATATATATTCATGACAGTAACACATATATAATTCTATGGTGCAATGTGGAGAAATCCTAAATAAAGACACAAGTGAAGGATTGTCAGTACGGAATTCTAAATAGTGAAAGGAAAACTAAATGCTGAGAATTTGTTGGTTGTTAATTTTAAATACTAGTATGAGATGAGAAGTGTTGAATGATGTGAAAATATGTAGAAGAGTAGTGTTAGCTTGAACAATCCAATCTAAAAAGGTGAGTCCAAAAGGGAGACCATTTGCCACATATTCAATATAAAATGATGAGCTCTGTTTTCAGAACTGACATAGAAAACTAACACTACTATTGGAGACACTTTATTTTGAATTGCTTCTCAGAGTTGTTCATGTTGTGAAACAATTATGTCACTGCTTATGTGCATTTCCATTTGGCCCTGCTTATGCCAACTGTCTCAGCCAGTGCTTTCAATTTCAAACAACCAGCATGATCAGCAGAAAATGCCAAAGTGAATCAGTAGGAACCCTATTTTGTTTCTACACAGAACACTTTGGTAACTGATTTGGAAGACTCTTCTTATTTACTATAGTTCCACTTGACCTGTTCTTCACTTTACACAATTTACACATTTTTTTTATTTTACATTTGCCTTTTTGCTTGCAAATATTATAAAAACAAATTTACACAGGTATACATTTTAGGAACACCAAAATAAGATGATTTGGTACTAATTCCTTTTTTTTTTTTTTAGAACTCAGATACTACTAAGAAACAATGATCTGAATAAATTGGTGTCCCCCCACAATTGCTCTTTTCAGTAACCTGTCCATCAAATCACAGTCTTCCAGTATATCCCACTGGCTTGACTTTCTCTTTGAAATACGCAGTTATTACAAGTATGACTGCTTCCTCCCATCTACACCTCGGCTATGCTCATTCAAACCACAATTCTGTCTCACCGGGACTGTTTAATGAGGCTTTTACTTGGCTTTTCATTTCTTATCTTGCCCTCCTACAGTCTATTTTCCATAGAGCTGCCAGTATGATTCTTTTAAACTGTAAGTTCCCAAATCCATTCTCACACTTAAATCACTTAATAGCTTCTCATCTCTCTCAGAATAAAATCCAAAGGTCCTAAGTGACCTGTGACCCTTCCCTCCTGCCAGTCCCCCAAATATCTGATCTTACCTCTTACCATTTGCCCCCCTAAGTTCTCTGCCTCAGGCACACTGGCCACCTTTGGTTTCAGGGAACATGCCACCCTGTCTCCCACTCAAACTTTCCAGAGTCTTCTCTCTTCTCCATGGAAGGCTTCCCCTGTGGCATCCACATAGTATACTGTCTAGCTTTTTTCTAATCTTTGTCCTCATTTTACTTTCCAGGTTATTTTTCTGTTTTATTTTGCATATAATAATTTCCACCATCTAAAATATAACATATTTATTTGTTTGCTCTTTTTCTTTTCATTTACTTCCTTAAGAATAAATTTTGTGGAAATTAAGACTTTTTCAATTCTATGTATAGATGCATCTTTAACACTAAGCAGAGTGCCTACCAGATATTTAGCATTTAATGGATATTTTATAAATGAATGAATAAATTAAATCATGTATTGATGTGCTTATTTAAAATAAGAACTATTGTAGAAATACCCATGATTTTTAAACTTAGAGAATAAGAGCTCATAATTTACCTTAAATGTTCAATAAGTCACAAGATTATGACTCCTATTAGTGTAGGTCATACCTTTGGACATGATTGATGGACAGAAGAGAAAGAATAAGACAATCTCTAGGTTTCAAGTTTTTGTGAAGTCTCAAAAGTACCGAGTCTAAGCAGAACATTTGAATCAACTGTAAAATATGGATACCGTGAAAAACATTTCTTAGTTTTAATGAGTAAAATAAATAATGATATATTATTCTGGATATATATTTTAATTATTATAGGAATTGTGGTTAATATTATTAATGCTATACATTGCCTTGATAATGCCTCTCTCATGACTCATTTAATTTTAATATTGGTCAAACTCATGGTATACTAGAATAACAATGTAAAATATGCTACCATTTATTTTTATCTGCTATATCCTGGAAATTCTTATACTGACACTTGTGTGTCTTTAGGGGATCTTGTGAAATTCACTGGAGTTGAATCATAGACAAAAGTGACTTACATAACTAACATATATTTTTGAAGATTTCTGAAGCTTTTTCCTTTGTTTTTAGAAAAATTGAATTACTTATCATAGGTATTTAATTATTTTGTCAGAATCATCTAAAATTTTTCACATTAAGAGAAATTTGTCTATTCCTTTGGTTAATACAGCCCACTGGTTTGTCACCATCTGCAGACTCCAAAGGAGCATTACTGAGCAAATTAACACATCAGATATTACATGATAATAGACTACATAGTCCTCAAGGATAAAGAAAAGTGAGAATTTGCTTATCTCATTCAACATATTTTTTAAAAATTTAAAGCATAAATGATTCTGAGATCATCTTAATGCCTGGATTTGGAGTGTTAATTTGTGCAAATTCAACTAGACAAAATATTTAAAGTTTTATCAAAAGGAGAGAATAATTGAAAAGGCAATTCCAAAAGAAAGCTGTCCAATGTGAATTAAGTCATAAGCATTGTTCGTCATTATAACTAATCAGAAAAAAAATATAACTACAATGAATTACTACAACCCACCTATGAGTATTGCTGATGATATTGACAAGGGTATGGGGGAAATGGAACACATGTTCACTGTTAGTGTGAGTGAAAATATGTACAAATACTTTTGTAAACATTCTCTCCTATTTTTGAAAGAGCATGTATCTTTGGACTTGTGTACTGCATTAAAAGGTAAGTACCCAACTGAAATGAAATTACTTGTGTGTCAGAAATCATGCACAAGAAATTGCACAGAAATTCTTTTCTTATTGACAACTAGAAACAAACTAATATCCATGATTTGTCTGATACATAAATATATGGTGGTGTGTTTTGGCAATGTACAATAATAATGAAAAATTCAGATAAAAACAGTGGCAAAGAAATTTATTAAAATAATGCTAATAAAATAGAAAAAACTACACAGAAAAATCTATGTAATGTATAATTCCACTTATATAATATTGTAAAAACAACTTCACAGTGTTAAAAACAGGTTTAGTTTGAAATTTATTAAAACTGGTAGTAAACACATAATTAGAAGTGTTAGGAATGAGAATAACTTTAAAAAAGAGTAAAATATTTTTAGAACTTCCAATTAAGAAGTTTGTAAATCTAGATAGCACCAATACATTTCTGAAAAATATGAAGCAAAACTTATCAAAAAATTGAAATACTGAATATGCCCATACATCATCATTGCTTCACAAACATAATTGGTTTTTTTTATATATTGTTTAGACTTTTTGGTTTATATCATTATTTTATACTCATATTTCTGCTTGCTAGTTTGTTTAAATATATCAGAGTATGAAATTAGAAAGCTATCATATGCAAACATATACACATTGATTTGTTTGAATGCATGCTTGCTATCATTTTAAAGCAATACTAAATCTACAATATTTATAAAAATTGTGATGATGTAAAATGTAATGAAATAAAAAATACATTCATGGCACAAAACATGGAGAAAACATCAGTGATAAGTTTCCTTTTCTGATGAGTGTTGACTATTGTGACTCTAAACCATACATCATAAGAAAAATGAAATTTAAAGTTATTTTAATATATGTATTGTGGTTGCAAACAATAATATTTAAAAAGACAACAGAAAATCCTGCACATAATAAAAATATTTAAACACATATGACTACCAATTTAAAAAGTACAATTCAGGTGTATTGCTATCATTGCTAATATCCAAATTTTTCTAGATAATATTGCAAAGAAAAGTCAAGAAACTGAAATAAAGTTACAGTACTTAAGAAGTACTGTTTAAAATTTTAAACATATTGTAAATACCTTCCTTTTCTTGTTAGTATGTTGGTATTTTTAAGTGGGACTCATAAGAGTTGATATGATGGTAGGTTAATAATAAATTCAGAAACTGAATACATTTTCTGGATATCATTAACATAAAAGAGAAATTATACTAGAGGCTCTTGTAGATCCATTTTTTAGATCACTGCATACATCCCCAGCATTGTGAAGTGCCTAATAAATGTACAGTTGCCATTAATGGGGAAATGGCCTTCAGGTAAATAGCTTTTTCTTTTTCCTTCAACAAGAATCTCTTTTACCTCCTCTCCACAACATGCCAAGGGAAGCCCAAGCTAATAACTGGATGATTTTGGTATTTAAAAGTCTGTTCCTTTTCTGTTGATATGAAATTGTCATTTCAAAGTAACCATGAGACCAGTCCAAAGCTAGATTCTAGATAAAAACCTGTCTTTGTCTATCTTGTCCCCACAACCTTTGCTTCTACTCTCAACTGTCTCCTGAGAGCCTCACTTACAAACGACATGCTCTGGAATCCCTCTCTCTCTGAGACTATTTCTAGTGGAGCAATCCAAGACAGAAATTGTGAGGGAAGTGCTAATCTTAATGGTCATAAAAAGCATGTGATTAGTGTGTATATAGGTGTGTGGGTGTGCAGAGAACAATCAAATGGAAAAAGGAATGTGTATGGTCCACATGAAGTAGTCTGCATATTTCTAACTACATGATTTTTAGAAAAGACATCAAGTTTTTCAATAGCAACATAGCAATTATCTTCAAATTATTTTCAGAGAAACATGTTATTAATACAAGGAGCTTCCCCCAATCTTTCCGATTAGCTGTTTGAGTATCCTTTTATTTCTTTAAATAACATTTTATTTTACTCTCCTTTTTATAATATATGTTTACTCCAATGATATTCTAACTTATATTACTTTTTGTGTTTTTTCCCATCAATTTATAGATTATCACTTCCAGTATCATGGATTATTAAATCTTCTGAAATATAAGTTTAGTGCCAACTTAAAGTGCTATTTATGGACTTATTTAATCAATATTTCATTTTTGATCTAATAGAATCTAGAATTCATATTATTTTTAAATGCTTCAAATAAATATTTGTATGTTTTTCTTGCAATACCTTTACAGAAGTAGAATTATTTAATTAAAGGCTTCAAACATGTTTTGATTCCCTCCTTTGCATTGATTTCATCCCAAAGATTAGTTTAATATACTTGCCTAAACACTCTTGTTAAAGCCTTTGTGTATTCACTATCTCAAATATTCTCTACATCTATTTTGCGCAAATAATTATAGTTGACTCTCAGAACTCATAGAAGAAAGCAAAATTCCGCTCTCTTCAAACATTGTCTCAATTTTTCTTTCCTCGCTTTCTCTCTCTATTTTTTAAAATTTCCACCTATGTTTCCTATGTAGTGAAAAGAGTAGTAATGCATTATATTAAACAATATGATTTCTCAAACTGAGCTTGGCATGCTACATATTGACTTGTTCCATGCAATTTCCTTGTGTAGCAAATACAACTATTATAAACGTGCAGGTTAAAAATATGGGAAAGATAGTTCAGTGAGAACTTCAGTCATAAAATCAATATATTCATAGTATAATCACTATTATAAATTTTAGATTCTATAATTATATATTTTCTACTTTGACATCAGTTTTTCAGTGAATCCTATCAAGGGTAAATTTTTATGGTTTAAATGACAATATGTATATGCATCTAAAAAGCATTATAAACTAGTTTTTTTCTGTTACCTGTAATCTTTATTACATGCAATTGTTCTTATCTGGAAATCTTAAGTCTTCCTGCATCTCACCATCTGTTGGTGGATTCCTCTATAACACAGCAGCTCCCAATACATATCTTAGATTATGCTTATATCCATTTCCCAGTAGAATATGCAATCTTTAGGGATTAAGGCACTTTCTTATTTATGTGACCAAAACTAAATGCATAGCAAATTACAATGAATGTTTAACAAAAGTATGACTTATGGACATTAATATAATTTACTGCATGACTTCTTTATTTTACTGATTATTTTATTATTTCTGTTTTCATGGCTCTATGTCTTTCTGATGTTGGCCAACATATAATTCTGGCTATATTTGCATTATTTTATCTTTGTTTCTACTCTATCTTGTGATACAGTTTGTTCTTTTCATTCAATAATCACGTGGTAGGAAGTAAATTCTTTCCCAGCGAATTTCTTTTGCTTTGGAGGGAAAAAGAAAATTATTTTTAAAGTAGTTTACAAAGAGACCAAACTGCAGGAAAAAGTGGAGATTCTGATCTTGGCAAGCTCCTCACCTACTTCTTCAAATGTTCCACTGAATTAGTGATCCTTTGACCTCAAACTCTTTGGGGGTCTATAATGTACAAAAAAAGTAAGAAAGAATTTGTCATAAACTAAAGTATTTAATACTATTAGCTGATATAAAATTATATGTACTCTAAGGAAGTAAATTTATCTACATTTATTATTCATTTTCTAATTAGTAACTGGATACTATAATACATTTTAAGTTATCCTAGCTTCCAAAAGGACACGATTTATATCTAGACAAATGATGTGTTCTTGGAAATTAAAAACTAATGACATAATTTTATAACTAAATTACTTACATAATACTTGCAAGGCTATGAAAGAAAAAAATGCCAAAATAAGGGATAGAGTTCAAATACTGTTTATAGAATTCTGTAAAAGGGTCAAGAACACATGAATTATGATATGGAGACTGAGGAAAGAAAGGGATTAAGAATAGAATTTCAGCATGTCCAATTCACATGTGAAAATAAAGATTTATTTTAAGAATTTGCTTGGTTGTTTTCTGAATTATCTGGTTAGAGTTGCAATGGTTTATGTCTAAAAGACACATTCAAGTGCATTCTCAGAGCCCTTCTCAGTGTTATGTAAGATTTAAACATTTAAAACATAATATTTCAAAGTATTTATTTTCTTACTTTCTGACAGGCAAAAAGATAATTTTGCGAATTTTGTAATTTGTAAAATTACTATTTGTATACACTTTTCTTTTTATAAAGAAATATTCTTTCTGGTAGTTCATTTTATTATTTAAGAATTTTTAAAATATTAAAAACAAAAGTGTTTTTAATAAAAAAAATCCCTAGGAGAAGTTTTCCTGCACAATATAAAAGAAATACATGTATATTATAACATATTTGAATATTATTATCAAAGCTACAAAATCTACTCTAGAATAGCATAAAATTGAATCTCTGGCAGTTTAACAATTGACATTTTCAGCATTAGGAGATAGATTTCCATATGTCTTTGAGTATCGAGGAACATTATACTAAATATTATCACCAAATTCTTACATCTTGAATGTATCAATTAGAATGCCCAGTTCAAATCTAATTGCTGCATTTTGTATAGACAAAAACTCTCAAGGGTTTAAGAAAGTTTAAGAAGGTTGCTATTTTAAGTTATATATTCAAATTATTTCATTCATGGTATGTGTTCTTTCCAATTAGCATTTTTCATATAGAATGTTTTGCTCAAATAAAAATACAGGTAAGAAGGGTGATGTTTGGTAGGGTAGTTTTGCATTTATGTATCCATAATTTGTGCCATCAAGTTGCCTACATAATCTTGTGTTTTCTCATGAAACATATGGCATATGTAATGAAAATGATGTTTCTTATTCATAAAGGAAAATGTAGCTGGACATTCCAACTATTTGTCTTTAATACAATATATTTTTCACTTACAGTATTATACATATAATATTTTATAAATCTTCCTTCTTATACTTCAAATGAACATGAGGAGAAACAAATTCTACACTTATAAAACAGCATGATTCTGTACTTTAGAATGTCTAGGATATACCTTAAATTAGATAAAGAGTTCGAAGTTGTCCTGCTTCACCACTGTTAGAAAATCTCATCATTGTTTGAATTCTAAATAGATAGCAGTAAGCCATTATGTAGCATATGGGATTGCTATGGAAGTCCATATGCTTTGTAACAGTTGGTGTTCAAATGAAAATGTGTGAAGTCAAATAAAAATGTGGCCCAGACGACAAAACCTAATTACCAGCAGCAGCATCAAACTGCAGGCTTTCTTTCAAACTATGTATATCACATTTTATACCACTTTATAAAAATTTTGTTGGTAAAGTAAATTGTTTGCAAACCTGTAGATAACAATAATGTAACTCCTATCTTTGAGAAAGTAAATGATGAGATCAGAAGTAAAGTTTTCATTTTAATTTCAAATGACAATTTTTTTTAAAAAAATGTTTTCCTTCTTTCTTAAAAAAATACCCAAAAGCAAGAAGGTAAAATTAAAAAAAAAAGAAAGTTAAAAATCAAGTTATCATCCACCTGACTAGAGATATTTATATCCCAGAGCGCACACCCATTCCCACACCCCTATCAAGAAATGTCTGTCTCTGTGTGTATATGTGTGTGTGTGTGTGTGTGTGTGTGTGTGTGTGTGAGTGTGTGTGTGTGAGAGAGAGAGAGAGAGTGAGAGAGAGAGAGAGAGAGACTTCTAAGTGTGCATGAATGAATCAGAAGGAACTCAGGTGGATAGTCCATTATTGAAATCAAAATTCAAGTCAGGAAATCATTGTTCTTTAAGGTAAGTGGCCTATTCTGAGATTAAAATCTAATCTTTCCTTGAAAACATGAAAACATACATACAGGTTAGCTGGGTATATGTCTTGAACCAGGTTTGGTATTAATTTTTGTGAAGCAGGAAAGTCAAGGTTGAAGAGGCAATCTTATAAAGTAAGCACTGTCTGAATCTTCTGAGTGGAAAGAGATAAGGGTAAAGAAACATTCTGTATTGTGAATAGTCTTTGTAATATCCCTTGACTGGGGAAGAAATGAAAGTTAAAAGAACTGACACTGACCAGTACATTGCAATTTGACATTTTATCCTAGATGACAAGTTTGCCTATATCCTCTCATGAATATCCATAATACACACACATGTTCATATATATATTTATGTATGTAGAAAAAGCTTTCAAAGCAGGCTTGGAGAATAAATGGAATGAAGTGACTAGTGCTCTAGAGAGGACAAGTTACACATTCACCATGTGACTTTCTTTCTTTTGTTTAATAGTTATCTGTTTAAAATCAACAAAAATTAAGAAGGAAAGTATGAAAGAAATCATAGAAATTATTCTATATTAAGTAAAGAGTTGTTTCAATTATTGGGAACTATGAACCTAACAATTTATTATAAAAATAATTTTGTGAATGCTCCACTACTTCCTTTGTGCCCCAACTCATATAGATATAACTTAGATATAAATCCCAAGCAAATTGCTCTACCAGGACATATAGCACAAAAATATATTTGAAATGGATAAGTACCTTAGGAATTTTTTTAAAGCCTCCGTGGACTATATACTTGTCAGTTTGGTTATAGCAGAGAGTATAGTCTAGGGATATGTAAATATCTCCAAGTGTCACTTTTCTGCAAGCCTGCAGACTTCAGCTTAGTGACAATACCAGGCAGCTGGACTTGTTGATAGCTGTCTGACAAAAATAAAACATGGCAAAGTACATATTTCTTCTGTGTCTAAACTGTCAAAGTCCAGTATGTCAGAGAGCAGAAGAAAGATGCAGCAAGGCTTTGGATCCTCTTCATAACCATGAACCTAGAAGACATTGTGAGTAGAGTACTACAGTAAGAACTAGTGGAAATAACAGCACACACACTGCCTTTTTCCTCTGTTTAATAGCAGAATTTTAATTGCTGCTGCTTGAGTTAAATTTCACCAAATGTACTGCAGAAAAATATGCAGAAGTGTTCATTAGTGTTCTTTACTACATTAGGCAGCAGACCACACCAACAGATACACTATTATATCCCAACTGTGCACTATATAGGTGTGTGTCATTTCAAAAATTACCTCAGTTCTCTAAGCCTCAGTAATCTCCTCTGCGTGTACCTCATGTTGTGGTAATGAGAATTAAATGATGTAATGTGTATAATCTACTTAAGAGAGTGGCCGGCACATTGGGAGCTTTCAAGAATGACAGATATGTACATAAAAGAATGTACCCTCACACTGGCTGAGTTCAGGCCCTTGCTTTCCCACTTGTTGCTGTGTCACTGTACAGCAACTTTCTGTCACTTGGGTTACTTTCCAGTATTTCAGGCATGATAAAATCAGGTGCCTCCTAGGACTGTTGAAAGAATTGAAGGAGATCAAACATGTGTGCTTGCGCACGCGCCCACACACACGCCCCCACACATGCACACACAGATGTGCACAGGCACATACAGAGTGAGTAAAATGAAGTCTAATATACGTTAACTACTCTCTAAATGCTACCCATTATTATAAGTCAAACTACAATATTAAATAAAATTAATTTTTGCAATCTATGTAAATTTAATTTAAAGTTTCAACATGTCTACTCCATAACTAGCAGTCAAATATTTTCCAATTATTGACAAAACAATATTTGTCTTAGTTTTTTTAAAGATTTTTTTTTTTTTTTTTGTACTAGGGATTTAACCCAGGGGTGCTTTACCACTGAGTCACATCCCCAGCCCTTTTTATTTTTAACTTTGGTATAAGGTCACACTAAATTGCTTAGGACCTTGCTAAATTGCTGAGGATGGCTTTGAAAATGTGATCCTCTTGTCTCAGCCTCTGGAGTTGGTGGGAATGCAAGAATGTGCCACAGTATCTGGCTGCTTTTTTGTAATGTTTAATGTCAAAATAATTAAATTTAATGCAAAATTAAGGAAAAATAGTAAAGACATAGAAACTGGAAAGTATTTCTCAAAGAAACACTGTAGTTGGTGTTTTCAGTAGTATCACTGTTATATTTTCAAATATTTTACCTAAGAAATCCAACTAAAGAATGTCATTATAATATCTTTATATAATAGAATATGAAAGTTAAGATACCCTACATTAATACTTATTTTTCTATTGTATAATTAAATATACATTTTAACTGAAAATATGACTAAACACAGGTTTTTATATTGTTTATCATTCTTACCATGCCACGTGTTTCTTTTTTAATTATAATCATGGTAAAATTCCGTACTGTGCATAACTAACTGCCTTGTATTTCTGTTTGATTTTTTTCATTATAAAAGGCAGTTATCATACTTAGTTCTAATTAAAGTTTATTTTAAAAGAAAGAATTACTTTGGAAAATTCCACAAAGAGATAATACAAGGGAATATGTTGTAATTCATATATAATTGTATTTTTAAAATAGCAGAGAAATGAAAATCCATTCACAACAAAGGCCATGTTCAATCACATTGGGAGGTATGAAGCTAGGATGTTTCTCAAGTTATTCCAGATTGAGGAAGGAGGCTGGGCCTATTAACTACAACCTCTATGTTGTCTAGGCATTAAGTGTGAATTTCTCCAAGGGAGGATATGTAATCTTGAGTAAGGCATTTCCCTTTGGATAAGGTCAGTACCTAGGGAAGTTACCAGCCAACAACACACCTGACAGCTGAGAGAGTGTCTTGTACAGATATGGAGGCCATTCACAGCATTGGTTTATCTGCTGAGCACATAACTAAGATAGACCTTGGTACTTGAAATGGGTGCTGCCTAAACACTTCCACAAGAAATAGCATCATGTTTTAGATTGAGTAAAAGTAGTAAGAAAGTCATTAGCTATATCTTCATGTTATTTAGTGCTAAAATATGTGGAAGATTTCATCTGCTATAACTTAGAAAGCAGACCATCTTTGCTATAACTCTGGGGAAAAATGTGAAAACATGAATTTATTATTAGCTATTGTTTATTATTGGCTGGAGTTTGGGAGATAAAAGAAAGAGATTAACTTAGGAAAAGACTAATGAGTTTATAAATAAGGATAAAAAAGAATTTGTGGTACTTTCAACAATGAAAAATACAGGTAATTCCAGATCTTAACTCATAATAAAACTTGTGAACAATTTAAGTATTTTGGGAAAAAGTTTAGACTAAGGATAGTACTTATACATAATACAAAATTGAACACCTAGATCAGAATTTATGCAATTGTGAGAACAGTATACTAATACTACCCAGATACTAAAAGTATTGTAATTGTTTAAGGAGTGAAAGAATAGTTTTATATTTTTATTGAGCAGAATAAAAGGCATTAAACTATGTTGGCCTTTAAAAATGTCCTAATTCCTAAGCTAGATTGAACCTAGGAGTGCTTAACCATTTAGCTACCTTCCCAGCCCTCTTTAGTTTTTGAGACAGGATTTTGCTACATTGCTGAGGCTAGCATCAAACCCGAGATCTGCCTGCCTGAGCCTTCTGAGTTGCTGGGATTACAGGTATATAATACCAAGACTGGCTTCGATAGACTTTTATAGTAAAGATTTAGAAATATAAAAATATTGGAAACAAACTGGTTAGATAAAATATAATGTACGAGGGGCTGGGGTTGTGGCTCATTGGTATAGTGCTTTTTTAGTATGTGTGAGGCACTGGGTTTGATACCCAATACCACATTAAAAAATAAATAAAAATAAAATAAAGGTATTGTGTCCATCTACAGCTAAAAAATATTTTAAAAAATATAACATATGCTTAAAAATTGAGTGCTAGAACATAAATGAGAAATTGAGTCTCTTTAAGAAAGGATATTTTTAAATTACTCAAATATTTTTTTTCAATTAATTTGCCCTTCAAAATATGCTGGATAGTAAATTTTCAAGTTACAATCTACAATCCATGATTTAAGAGAGACAAAATAATGATATATATATATATATATATATATATATATATATATATATATATCACATTCAACAATCATATCAGGATACTTATTACTTATAAAATCAATGCCAGTTCATTGTGTTTTGTTTTATGTACATATATCATTAAACTATGAGTCCATAGCATATTTTATAAATCATTCACTCAGAAAAAGATTTATGAAACTAAAAGATCTTTAGATGAATTAAAATTGAGTTAACAGTTCATTTATAGTACTGAAATATTAAAGGAAAAAAACAAACAATAAAACATCTATGGTTTCACTGGTGAACTTGGATAAATCTCACTGTTTTGCACAGCCTCATTCTCATGGGCTTATAAAAGAAAAACAACTTGGAAAATGCTTTTTGGTGATACAGCCACTGAATAAGAACACAAATTAGGACTTCAAGTGACAGGTAAATTCATTTTTGATTGATTATAATTTTTGAAGACTGCACTTAACTCTGTAGTTTCTGGCTAGAACCAACACTGAATTAGGGACATACAAACACACATAATAGATTTTTCATTCTTTGGTTCTTCCCCTAGCAATTGATAAGAAATACAAATTAATAGTCATATCTAAAGCTGGCAGTTATATTAACTTCTAATCTCCCATTTAGTACAATTTGTCTTCAGAGTTTTCTATCTATAATCATAAAGATTTATCATTATCTGTTAAATGTCCTTTTATACTGTGACTTTAAAGACAGGTTTTATCATGATGTTGCTTATGTGTATCTAGAAAACAAAAATGAAATAGTATTATTTTTTACTCAGTTTGAAGGATACAGTATGTTATGTCTTGGATAGTTTGAAGGTTCGTGAGTTGTAGCAATGTTAGAATGTGACATGGACCCTTAGAGTTAGTACCTCCAAGGGATGTCCTTAGGTCCCTGGAGATGCTGCTCTGGGAAAAAATCAAGTTATATCTCCAGCATTCCTGTGCCACTTCCAATAACAGTGAATTGTTATAACAGTGAGCTTCACCTCTTTGCCCTCCCATCTGATGATGTTGTCCCTTGCTGTTTTTATTAGTCAGATTTTCATTACTGTGATCAAAATACCCAAAAGAGCAGCTTAGAGGAAGAACCATTTATTTTGGCTCATAGGTTCAGAGATGTATGTAGTTCATGGTGTGTTGACTCCATTGCTCTGGAACAAAGGTGAGACAGAACATCATTGTTAGAAGGGCATGATAGCAGGGAAATGCTCAGGACACAGTAGCCAGGAAACAGAAAGTGGGAAAAGGAGACATGACCACAGGGTAGATGAACCCTTCCAGGGTACACCCCAGTGACCAACCTTCTTCTGCCATGACCCACCTGCCTATGGTTATCACCCAGTCCATTAAAGTGGGTTGGACTGGTGAAGTTTCTACTCTCAAAGTTCAGTCATCTCACCTATGAAGTATCTTGCGTTAGCGCACAAGTTTTGGAGGGACACCTCACATCCAAACCATAATATTGTTACATGCACACCTGCAAGGATGGCATATTCTATAGGCCCTAGCTAAAACCTGAATCAATGAAACCATCCAATTTTAGACTTTCAATCTTCAAAATTGTAAGCAAAACAAAACATTAACAAGGTAGTTTGCTTCAGTCATTTCATAATAATAATGAAAACTATTAATATATGCATCAATTAGAGTGAAAAAGTTGTAGAACTTTAAAAGATTAATAATGGATCATTGAAAACAACATGCTTAGTCTTAATAATTACAGAACACACATAAACCCACTTAAATGTGTTCTTGCCTAACAAAACCTCAAAGTTTTCTTGTAACCCTCATCCTAAATTCAGGTCATATAATTAAAGGTGAGTAGAGAATATATCCAGAAAAAGAAAAAAAAAAAAAAAAACAGTTGCAAATATTATGCATAAAATAGCAGTGGTTAATTTTCTGTTTTGTGAACTTACTGTATGTCTTGAACATTCCTCATATAGCAACCTGAAAGTAGGCATTATTTTTATTACTAAAGCAATTGGGCAAAGCAAGCTATAGAACAAAGTTTTCAATTGAAATAATCATGAAACAATAGTGATGTTACAATGTGCACTTTCAAATTCAGCTATATTGGCTTTTAGGAATAATGTAATTACTCTTCACTATTATTTAGTTATTTATTAATTTGGGTGACTTATCAAATTTTCTGATTTATGGATATTTTTATACACTTAATTACTAATGAGAACCCCAAACCTTTTGTTTATGCATCTCATATCTTTCAATGTTTATGACATGAGACTAGAACTAAGAATATTAAAACAAATACATAATGATTCATTTAAAGCAATAACAAATTAATAAATAGAAATGAACCAGATTAAAAAATTGAATATTTAAATGGCAAAATTAAAAGATATATGAAAAAATTTTAAAATGATTTAAAATTTATACTAGAATAAATTCAAATTTTGAAAATAGTAAAGTCAATGAGTGAACTTAGTAGGATATTGATGTAATACAAAATAAAATTTATTAGTTGAGAGATGAATGGAAATCTCCTATATTAAGCAGAGAGGAACAAAAGAATAAAAACAACAGAATACAAGGGTAAGTGAGAAATATATTCTAAAAGTCATTAATATTAACTTAGTTGGAAAATTATCTAAAATGGAAAGGTTAAAATGCACAAATAAAGAAAAGGAAAAAAAATACAAAGAGGAAGGGTTAATGTTGTGATAAATATACATAAAATATAGAGGAAGACAACAATTATATCATCTTACATTTTACTAATATTTGTAGAAGTAATAAATCAAAACCAAAATAAGGCCAAGGATAGGAAAAGCAAATACAGTTAAAATTGACTGAAGAAAAAAATAGACAAATCAATAATACCAAAAGCAGTAGGACAGGAAATAATAATAATAATATTTGAAAATATTGCCAAAACAAAAAGTTGCTTCTTTGAAAACATAAATAAAATTGATAAACCCTTAGCCATGCTAATAAAGAGAAATAAACTGAAAACTCGAATTACTAACATTTGTGATGAAAAAGGAAATATCATAACAGACACTACAGAAATACAGAAGATAATTAGAAACTATTTTGAAAATTAGTACTCCATTAAAAGAGAAAATATTGAAGGCATTGACAAATTTCTAGAGTCATATGATTTGCCCAAATTGTTTATATCAGGATGATATAAACAATTTAAACAGATCAATTTTAAGCAATGAAATAGAAGAAGTCATCAGAAGCCTACAAACCAAAAGAGCCCAGGACCAGATGGATACACAGCTGAGTTCTACAAGACCTTCAAAGAATAACTAATACCAATACTCCTCAAATTATTTTATGATTTGTATAGGAAAAGAAGGAACTCTTCCAAACTCATTCTATAAGGCCAATGTCCCCTTGATTCCAAAACCAGACGAAGACACATCAAAGAAAGAAAACTTCAGACCAATATCTCTAATGAATATAGATGCAAAAATTCTCAATGAAATTCTGGCAAATCAAATACAAAACATATTAAAAATATAGTGCACCACAATCAAGTGGGGTTTATCCCAGGGATGCAAGGTTGGCTCAACCTACAGAAATCAATAAATGTGATTCATCACATCAATAGACTTAAAGTTAAAAATCTTGTGATCACCTCAATAGATACAGAAAAAGGATTCAAAAAAATACAGCACCTCTTCATGTTCAAAACACTAGAGTAACTAGGGATAACACGAACATACCTCAATATTGTAAAAGCTATCTCTACTAAGCCCTAAGCCAGCATCATTCTAAATGGAGAAAAATTGAAAGCATTCCCTCTAAAACCTGGAACAAGACAGTGATGCCCCCTTTTATCACTTCTATTTAACATAGTTCATGAAACTCTCACAAGAGCAATTAAAGGGATGAAGGATAGGAAAAGTAGCAGGATATAAAATCAATACTCATAAATCAAAGGCATTTCTGTACATAAGTGACAAATCCTCTGAAAGAGAAACTAGGAAAACTACCCCATTTATAACAGCCTCAAAAAAAAAAAAAAATCCCTTGGGTATCAACTTAAAGAGGTGAAAGACCTCTACAATGAAAACTACAGAATGCTAAAGAATAAAATTAAAGAAGACCCTAGAAGATGGAAAGATCCCCCTTGTTCTTGGGTAATCTAAATATTCAGGTATTTTGCAAAACTATATTTTATTTAAAAATTGAAGGTTAAATTTTCTATTATTTTTCTATTGAATATTATATTTTCTATTACTACTTCCATAGAGAAATTCCAAATGACTTCCATATATTTATTAAAGAAGTGTTAATAATCTTTTATAATATTCTCTAGATAATAGAAAAAAGTATAAAAGTTTACCAACAATTTTTTTAAATTTTTTAATTTTGGTAGTGAGGATTGAAACCAGGGTGCTTAACCACTGAGCCACATCCTCAGTCTTATTTTATATTTTATTTATAGATAAGAGTCTTGCTGAGTTGCTAAGTGCCTCATTAATTTGCTGAGGCTGGCTTGGAACTCAGGATCCTCCTGTCTCAGCCTTCTGAGCTTCTGGGATTACAAGTGTATGCCACCTTGCCAGGTATTACCAACAGTTTTTGAGACCAGTAGAAGTTTAATACCATAATAATAATAAGGTATCAAGGAAAGGACATTATAAGATGAGAAAATCACAAACAGTTCTCATTTTTGAATATTTATGCAAGAAGTTATAAATACAATTATAGAAAATTTATCTAATAATGTACAAAAGGGAAATATATCTGCACCACATGAGGATTATTAAATGCATTACAAATTAACATTCAAGTAATCAGCCAAAATAATTTACCAGTAAAACATATCATTGAAAATGCATTTACACCCTTCTCATCACATTAAAAGTAGCATATTTTTATGATAACTCAACTCACATTAAGAATAAAGCACTTGCCAGGCATCTCGAGTTCAAATCCAGCCTCAGCAAAATCAAGGTACTAAGCAACTCAATGAGACCCTGTCTCTAAATTAAAGAAATACAAAATAGGTTGGGGATGTGGCTCAGTGGTTGAGTGCCCCTGAGTTCAGTTCCCAGTACCAAAAACAACAACAAAAAACACCTAATTAATGGATGTGGAATGTAGACAGAACCTTAGTAATATTATTCTAATGATAAAATATGAAATGTTTTTCTGAAAGCTCTGATATGAGATGAAGTCTATTTCATATTGATCTAAAATTTCTTTCCAAATCTACAATAAAGCAAATTAAATAAAATATAAGTATACTGAAAAGAACAGAATAAAATTGTCATTACAGATGATAGGGTTATTGATAAAAAAAAGGAAAGAGAATCTACAGATGTACTCTAAGTGTTAACATTAATTTATTATGATCACTGGGTAGAAAGTAAACGTAAAATAAAATTTTATGTCTATAGTGACAAACACAGAAAATGATGCAATTTATAAGAATCTAAGAAATTTACTGCCTAGGAATAAATTTGAAAAATTTGCTCAAAAAGTCAATTCTTAAATCAATTATCAAGAAAAATCAAGAAAGTTCTAAATAAATGAAAGACTATAATATGTTCATTAATTGATAGAATCCATATTGTAAATATACCATTGTTCTGTCAATAATTTGTTGCCTCTCATTTGAAACCTCAGAAGTTTGTAATGCAAGGTCATTAGATACTTGTTATAGAAAAGCAGAGGGCAAGAACAGCCAATGTAAATAGCAATGAAAAAAAAAATACAACAGAAACTCAAACGACCAGATATACGGACTAATATTTTAATCATAGTAATAAAGACTGTTTGGGTACAAGAATAGATACATTCACTAAATTTATTGGGATGTGGGGATGTCTGGATTATAAATATCCTCACTGGACCCATAACCCACTCCCTGTACTCAGTACCATCAGGTTCCTGGAAGATGACAGTTAAGAGTATAATCTGGGAAAATAATTTTTTAATAAAACATATTGGTTTAATTATGAAAGAAATCTGCCTAATGCCATAAATAATGATGAATTTCAGAAAGATTGAAAGAATATTTTTGAAGAATAAGTGAAATATCTCTTTTCTACCATGGCAGTCAAGATCACAAGTGCACAAGCTCATGAAATAAATTATTAAAATTGTCTATTAAAAATCTATGCTTACCCACATAGAGCACAGAAAGACTTGAAACTCCCCCAAAGTTTTACCATAAAATAAGAGAAAATACTTGCAATAGACATATTTGACAAAGTGCTTGTGTACAGATTGTATACCTCAGCTCTACCTGAGAAAAACTGGAAAGGATAAAGGGGAAGTGGAAGAATGTGAAAAGATCTTTAAAAAAATCTTCTACAAAAGAGAATATTCAAAATACATATGGAAAGAGCTATTCACTTTATTTAATCAACTGAATTCAAATTAAAATTTCCACAAGATACAGTCTATACTATTAAAATGGCTAAAATGAAAATAGAGCAAAATAGCAAAAGCAAGGAATAATAGAGAACCGAATAACGTATAATGGCAACTAGTTAAACAGAATTATTTGAAAGTACTTTGGAGCAAAGTGGAAGTTAGTACTCATACATATAATGTCTACTTAGCAAATAACATAAAATTGACTAGGATGTTGATTTGTGGCACATTTTTATTTATGATATGGTTTCCTCTTGAAATATGAGCTTTTCAAAAAAGAAAATGTTTGAGTCAAACATTTATGGAGAAACTGAGCAATTTATTTATGTTACAAATTACTCTCAAGGATTTCTCTCCCTCTCTTTAGTTTGATGTAATTCCTGTTATTATTTTCTGTGATTAGGGGGTTCTATCCAAAAAAAAAAAAAAAAAAAATCTTTGCCTGCACCAATATCTTAAAGTGTTTCTTTAAGGTACTTTTTCCTCTAGTAATTTCAAATTTTCACATCTCATATAAAAGTCTTTGATTGATTTTGAGTTGATTTTTTGAATAGGATGAGAGGCCGAGGTCAGGCTTCAATCTTCTGCAACTCTCTATGGCTTACATCCTTTTCTTCTCCGTAACCTCTATCCCCTTACCACTTTATCCCTAAGAGCTTCCTTCAATTATTGATTCAAGGTTGTTGTGCGGTCATTTTCTTGTTTTGTTTTTTTTGTTTTGTTCTTTTATTTTTAATAAATATGTAAAACATAAAATTGGTGCATTGGTTGTTAGTGGGAGGGTATTGTAGGCAAAAAAAAAAGAGAGAAAGAAAAAGAAAAAGAAGAAGAAACACAGAGAGCAAAAGGGGTAAACACAGAAATTTCTTCTCTCCCATCCTCATCATGTGTCTCTTTCTGAGCAGTTTCTCCTGTGGGGGTCTATCAGATGTTTATATTACCATTTTTTTTCTTACTAAAAAAGCAACTGTCAAATTTCAGAGTAGCCTTTCGAAATCAGGTAAAATGCTAAGTTCTTATATCACCTTTGAAAAACTACAGAAAAGCTGGAAAGAATGATTATACCAAGATTTGGTATTAAAATAGATATTTATACTGGCTACTAAACAAACAATCAATGAAGCCATTACTTGCTATATGACCTCTCATAAAAAAAAAAGAAAAAAAAGAGTAAATTAAAAGTAAATTGAAAAATGAAAATTAAGAGTTATGCAATAAAAGGAATCCAGCCATACACTTTTATTTTTAAAATTGGCATATGGTTTTGATTAAAGAAAATGGAATGAAGCATTATATGTGTGGAAATATGCACATGGACATATACAAACATACACACATATATATAGTTAAACACACACACATTTAATAATGTTTTACAAAGGTTAAACAAAACTCGAGACAAGGGAATTATATAATAGGTGGGTAATAAAACTTTTTATCTTTTGCTTTTGTTAGCACATAAGATATAAAGCACAGTTTTGTGAAGTTAAAGGGAAAAGTTAGGGTGCAAAGATGTGACACAGTTGAACATACTTGGCATGCCCAAGGCTGTGGGTTCAATCTTTGCCATCACAAAAATAAATAAATAAATAAGAAAGAAAGAAAGAAGTTGTAACTTTATTTCCTCTCTTTTAAAGTAACACTTAATTGAATTGTGTTAATCAGCTAATTTATAATAACTTTAATTATATTAAAATATAACATCTGGAAGACCACAGAAATAAAAAGTAATAATAATTAAAGCAGACAGAATTACCAAGAGGCAAATGGATTTTAACATTCAGAGACATGCATTTGCATGAGTTCTTTCTGTGACCATAGTAAAGCCACAGAGATGTGTTTACACAGACATATATTATCGTAGCATTTCCAAAATAAGACCACTGATCAGCAGTAAGTTAAGACTAAGACTATGATTCTTATTCATGATGTTTTATTCGTGGTTAATGCCAAATAGTAATCAAGGCATTTTTAGAGTCTACCTAAGGAAAGAGTTCAGAATACATTTAGTCTATTTGGGTTGGAAATATAAAAATAATAAATCCTTTCAACATCCAAGCCAGTATAAGAGGTTGTATTTTACTTATGAGAACTCTCTTCTTCCTTTGAAAACAATGCAAATGATGCCAAGAAACATAGGTCTGAGATGTGAAGAAAAATTCTATAATACAAAGATCTAGCATGTACAGGTAGAAGTTAGGGAACATATGTAAAATTGGATTATAAGGGTGCTTAAATCAAGGTGTAATATTGACTGTGAAACATTTTAATGATTTGGGAGCATTCTTCCAGAAACAACATTAAATATTAGGTCTATAGTAAATTTGCTTCTCTTGATTATTGAATTAATTTAAAAATTAGTTTATTTATAAATTAAAGATTTAAGATTTAATTAAAAATGGAACAGCAATAAGAGAATGGGTAACATTTAAAAATATGTATATTAATAAATACGTAATAATTTATTAAAGTAACACTAGAAATTAAAAATACAAAATGGCATAATACTGTGATACAATTTTAAATTATAACTTGGAAAAGAGTCTTAAACATAATAGCAAATCTTTTCAAGGGTTGAAGATTAACAACTAGATGTTATAAATTTCACATGCACCATAATTTTTTCACTATTCTGTTTTGACAGACAAGGTTTACTATGAGGAGAGATTTACTTAGGAAAGTATAAAAATAGTTAACCTCTAAATATCCAAAAAAGAGGCATAACACCTATGTACCTAATGTTTAAACAATAAATAATGACATCTGATTATTAAACTAAGAAAATTCATCAGATTCAAACTGTCATGATTTGACTAGAGATTATTCTTAAAGTCAAAAGGTACTGTTAGAAGAATTTATTGTCTGCGTTGTGCATTCTTTAGCCACATGTATTGGGATTTTATATGGGGAGGACATTTAGTCAAAAAGCACAGTAAAAATTAGCATAAGCCTTCAAAATTTTATTTACTCTATTCCAAGTTGTAATGTTCTAATTGTGCATTAAATTACAAATGGAGGCTTTGAAGATCCAAGACAAGGTGATTTTACAATTCTTATTTTCATAAATAACTATAATCTATAAATTAATATGCTATAAGACCTTTTTTATTTTTACCCTAAGAACTATAATGTAGTGAAGCATCAACATGACCACTTCAAGTTTTAAGTGCAATCATAACTTATGCTTTTTCACAAAGATGAGTGTCTAGACAAAATTAACTTCAATTATTCATTAGAAAAGACATTGTATATTAAAGGTACTGAAAAAATAAGACTGAACACTTTTCATTATTTTTGCAATAAGAAATGCTTTGAAATTTAAAATCTAGGAACCATTACAGAAAATTTAATTGGTCTAAATTAAAGTCTAACTTTACTTTTATATACAATTTTTTTTTTTTAGTGAAAAGAAAATCACAGAATTAAAAAAAACAACTTAAAATATTTTTTTTCTTTTTTTTTTAGAACTGAAACAAAGCTTACTTAACCGACAGAGTGGCAGACTCTGTGGGCAGGAGTTCCCTGTTTCTCCTTTGCTAGCAAAGCAGTATACCTTTTTTTTCCTTTTTCTCAAAACTGTATCCTCATTACCAGATTAGCAATGGGATTTCTGTAATGTTTGGCACAAGAGGTGGGACCCAAGAGTAGCCCCAGCTCCAGCTTTCTTGGGCAGGCCTGGCTCTCCAAGGAACACCCTGTCCATGCTGAGGATGCAAGTTGTTGAGAGTCAACTGCAGGAGAGTTAGTAGACAGGTGAGTTTGCCACAGGTTGAACTGGGGGAGCTATTCTTATGAGTAAAGCGAGGAATGAGGGACTATCTCAGTAGCTGCCAAAGCTCCTTTTGCTTCAGGGAACTCCCACCTTCTCTCTCTGAACAGTACAATTGTTCCATCATGATTCATTTTGGTAAAAAGAAAACTAACTCAGTAGTTGTGACACCCCTGGCAATCTGGTGAATCAGTCCCCTGGTGTGCATCCAAGACCCGTGATTCCACACATGTGGAAACATTTGGTGCCTTCCACACATATGGCTCTTCATTGTGGAAACATCTGGTCCTTCCTGTGGGAACATCTGTGGTGCCACTGGTGTGGGAGTCATGGGTTAAGCCAGACTCAAGGACCTAAGGATATTTACTCCCTTCTGGTCTATTCTTGGTTCTCATCTGTTTGTTGTCCTTGGGTTTGGGAATTCCCTCTGGTTGTCTGTGTTTTTGTTTTGTTTTTTATCCATTACTGCACTTTTTAAAGACATGGCCAATACTGCATTGATCCTGTAGGTAGTCTCTTCAGAAAGATCTTGGTTGGTCATTTTAAATGTTCCTGTTGTTGGCCATGGTTTTGAGGCTCCTCTCTAGTTGTCTGTGTATGGGTTTATTTTTATAAAATCTTTTATTTGGAGTTAGTCTGTCAGAGATAAAGTAAATTGAAGAAAAGACCACCTATAGGTATAAGCCTGCCTAAGATAACGTTTCACTGTAATAATCTAGCTTTTGGATGGCTTTCTAAATTATTATACAATGTTGCAATGGGAGTTGGTCTATCAGCTGTAAAGTAAATAAAAGAAATTTGTATGTGCAGGTGTGCTTTCTTTAAAGGTTCTAATTTTTAAGCCATGGTTTCAGTATCCTCCATTTTTCCTTCCTTCCTTCCTTCCTTCCTTCCTTCCTTCCTTCCTTCCTTCCTTCCTTCCTTTCATCTTCTAACTCTGCTACTGGTTGTTTAAAACATGGGCCATGCTGGGTTGATTGTACCAAAAGTCTCTTGAAAACACAGATCTTGACTGACTGGGCCACCTATAAGTGTAAGCCTCAGATAAAGATGTTTTACTGTAATACAATCTGGCCTTTGAATTTTTTTTTTTCTGATTATACAATCTTGATGTTGAAGCTGATTTTTCAGGGATAAAGTATATGAAAGAGGTTTTGAATATATAGGTATTTATGCAGTTGCATGGTAAGGGGACTGAACAATCAGGAACTAATTTGAAAGTACCAAAAAGCACTTCCTCTGGTGTGCAAGGATAGTAGAACACCAGAAGAAATGGTTAAAAAAGATTTAAATATTTTAAACCTAGTGCTGGCAATCCCAGCACTGTTTCTCAACCTGGCCCAGCTGCAAATCTTCTCACTGTGGGTAAAGGACATCTGCCCTAAGCTGGAAAAAAAAATATTCCAGAAAAGTTTCCTGGGCTGTACAAAAATGGGCAAAGAGAACCTGGCCTTCTCCCTGCCTTCCTTTTGCCCATGGTGGGGGCGGAGGTGAAGACTTCTGGTCATAAAGGATGTGGCAGTACATTTCAGCACTGTCAGTTTAAGACCTGGGGACAGGATCAGTCTCCTCTTTTAATGTCTAACAGTATGCCCCATTTGAATAGGGGATATTCATGATTGGAGCAAAGCAATTCTTGATATAACAGTATTCCATCAAACTAAATGCCTCGATAGACTGGCAAAATAAATAACTGTACCCAGAAAAGAAAAAGATAGAAATTAAGGCCAACCCATGTTTTGTTGACAGCCTCTGCAAAGGGATCTCAAGGAAGCCTAAAGAAAATGATGGAAATGGCCTCCTCCATTGAATATCAACATGCCTAATATAAGAAAAACACCCCACAGGAGCCTCAGGGTACAATTGATAGTGGAAAATTCAGTTAAAGTTGATGGTATTTTAATAATGATAAGGGAGGCAGGGTAGGCTCAAAAATATCCTGTGCTTCAAATCCCTTTAAAAATATTAAGTCACAGTTTTTTTTTTGTTTGTTTGTTTTAATATATATGTGTTGGATTGTCCAGCCCTCTCTTGGCATGAAATTTATTGTGTAAATTAAGTGCACAGATAACATACATATGAATTGTTTCAGAATATGAAGTTAAGGAAGGATTCAAAACTAGAAAGGATAAAAAATGCTCTAGGTATCTAAATATGTTTTACTATGAAAAATTAGAAGCTAAAAGATAAGAAACATTTTGCATGGTAAAATAATATTCTTGTGCTAAAGTCTAAGATGAAAGAGGACAAAACTAATGTTGTAAAGAAATTTTGGATGTCTAAGTAAGTCACAGATGATAAATCTCAAAAAATTTGTGATTAATTTGTCTATAATTGGCCCAAAGTTATTTGAAATTTAATGTACTGATATGAAGCAAAGTCTGAAATATTGATCTCTTATCTATTAAGACAATTTTTGTATCTGTTAGATTTTGTTACTTAAGTAAAGTGAGTCTTAAAGGAATTAGTGTTTGTACCCCCTTTAAAGTCTTTTAAGCAATTAGTTCATAACTGGTTAAATAAACAACTTTTATTTTAGGTTACAGCAATATAGTTGACAACCTAAATATATGTGACTAGATGTATGTATATATCTGAAGACTATATCTATCTGAGCCTTGACATGTAAAAGTTTTTTAAAATAAATGCTTTTCTACTTTTATTGGCAGAGTAACCAATAAGTACTCTCTTTTATAAATCGTATCTGGTATAAAAGATATTCACTGCACTTTGAAGACCTGTCTTATATCTCTTTGCTCTAAGACTATTTCTTATCATTAATGCTGTTTACTAAATATATAAGAGATTTAAGTTTATCCTTTTAGTTTTTGCTAGTACTGCTAACCCATGCAGACCTATGATCAATGTTACTATACACCATGTATACCAAATTTTACTTTAAAAGTGAAACTTAGTTAAATGTAAAGATTACCAAGTTGATGTACTTCAATCTATAATTGTCTGTAGCAATAGTCACTTTCAGATTTATATAGAAATAACAAAATTAGTTGGTATTTATTTATGTAATTTAATATTTTATAAATAATGTATAAAATTTTGTATTATTTTTTACACTGAGATGGGAATTTACATATTGTTGGAAAGTATTAATGAGAAACTGATTTATTCAAAGGTTGACAATGTGGAACATGAAAACATTCTGTCATCTTTCCATAAAAGGGCAGTTAAGAGCTCTCTTAGCCTTTCTGTTTGATTATGTTTCAGATGTAATGTTGTATTATATTAACTGATATTCAGAGTCTCTAGAAATACTACAGGAGAACTTTGTAGAATATTTAAAAGGGGACAAAAATCAGACTCAGAGATGAAACACTTTTTTTAAGATTTGTCGAGAGGTCGGCCTCATCTGAGTTAAGGCTCTGCCTATCTTCCTTCTTCCTGTCAGGATGGCTCTGAAATAGGCTAGAATTAAGGTAATTTAAAGTTGTGTTCAAAAGATAAATTTTTGTTGTTGTTGTAAAAATTATTGTGATCTTAATGTAAACAGGGAATATAACTGAAAACTTAAGTAAAGGTTTAGGTAAATTGAAAAACATGTTTAGGTTTGAATAAGAGTTTTAGAGAAAAGTAAAACTTGTATTTAATAGAGTTGATAAATATATGGGTCTCTGTAGAAGCTAAGTATACATCAAAGATACATTGCTGCACATTTTTTATTTTCCTTATAAAACTTTATAACTGCTGACTGTTAGTGTTTTGCAGAAGTACTACTTCTAATAGAATCTGAACTAATTTGAGACAGTAAGCCATCATCTATAGGACAGATAGGATATAATGCTGGTTTTCAGTTCTAACACTTGCAAGGAAAATAAAAAGAGACAGAGACAAGATGCAGAAGCAGGAAAGATGGCAGAATAGCAGAGAGGCTAAATTTTATTTATATCATAGGTTACTTTAAGTCATTACTGTCATAGTTACATTATTGTTTGGTGTTCCTTTATTTCCAAGAGCTGAATGTCTGAAATCAAGGTCCAGGCTGATAAGATTCTAGCACAGAGCCTCTTCACTAAGGACATTACCGTAGCAACAAGATACTGCACCTGTATTAGTTATCTTAGTAGCTCCTAGAAGAAACTGTGGAGCATTCCAAGCATGGGAAACAGAGTGCCAGTTACACCCTGAGAGTTTGCTCACCAGAGGAATGCTTCCCGGTATATTTTCACAGTCAGTATTCTTACAAATACTGACCCCAGCTTATTGGCAGGGGTAACTACAAAATGATAGATATTAAAATTATAACCTGTTACTCCTACTTTGGAGACCAAAGTCAAAGAAGTAAAAGGGCCAAGGGAAAAAACAGCTGATCTTTTGGCCCTTGACCTCTAAGGTCAACCAGGAACCAGAGAATGATGGAACCCTTCTCTGGACCTTGCAACTCTGGTGAATCACTCAATCTGCTGATCAGGGAGATTGTGAGAACCCTAGAAAACAGGAACTCAACCAGTGCACATTGTGAAAAATGGAGGGTCATTGGGGAGGGAATATTAATGATGCTTCCAAGAGAAGTCATATATGGTCAGTCACACTCTAACCCATCCTGGAAGATGGCAACACTAATAGAGGAAAGTTAAAGGAGCCAAGAGGCTTTGCACATTCCCAAGAGTGGTCTCTGTGGAATCTCTGCTGACTCCTAGGAGTAGATAGGAACAAGGTCAGTTTTGGCCACCTTGGTCTTAAACCAGTAGCCTAAGCACAATCCTATGTGGGAATTTAAAAGGAAAACTAATGATTTTTTTAATGTAAATTAAGGTGTACATTGTGTTAGCCCTACCAAAAGTAAGTAAAGCTCTAGGCTATAAAGGAAGGGTTCTTGTGTGGGAGTACCTAATAATGATCACAGAGTCACAAGTTTGTCCTGAGTTAATTTGAGCCTATCCTATAGACCTACAAATCTTCCTATAACCTTAATTGATAAATTTGATCTGGTTCTCGATAATATAGCTATGAGTTATTGTCTTCATGGTTTTCAGAGACTTGCTGAAATGCTAATTGCTTTTGTGTTATTTATTAAAAAAAGCAATGCTTTGTTGTCTTATTTATCATTTTCTTAGCATGATCCCTGTGATACCACCAGTTACAGGTTACCTTGACAAGTCCTGCTTCCCAGAATGCTGAAGTATAACACCAGAGAAGCACAAGGAGGCACTGTAGAGTAGAAAGTAAGAGGCTTTATTTCCCTGAAATTAGGAAGTTCCATCCTTTGTATATCTAAAGTTTTATTTGTTCCTCTACATTCCTCTCTTTTATTTTGTTCATTTCCCTCATTCTGCATATGTAATGGGGAATGCAGGTGGGAAGGCCAAGAGGGTGGGGAACAAGTGGGCTGAAGAGGCAGGGGAGTGATCTGGGCAAGAAGGGATCCAGGGTGAATTAATTTGCAATTTTCTGTTTTCTCTGGAGTTGCTTCATTAACAATTCTTTGCGATGAGTAGTATAGGCTAGGCTTTCAGAACATTAACACTTCAATCTCCCAGGTATGGTTTCTGATTTCCTGGACTCAAATCGAACTCCTTTTTCTCCATCAGACCTGGACTCCATTTTCTTCATCAGACCCAATTTACCTAGCTACACTGATTACCTGTCATTAAATCTGGCTTCACTTGCTCTATGTATGCCTTGTTAAGTCAACTGTCACCTGCCACTATGCACTTCTGCACTACTCTGATGCTGAATACTCTTATCTCTCCATGCCCCACCTGAGAACAAGGACTTTGGGTTACTTCCCCAAACTTTGCTCTCTTCCAGCAGGAAGAAGCTTGGAGATGTTAGTCACCTATTTTTCCTTAAAAAGTGGAATGTAGAAATTGTCAGTGAGTCCACTTTATGTTTTGAATATAGCCCTGATGCTCTGCCACTGCAACTTATTTTTAGAAATTGACATCTTTCTTTTCTTCTCTCCCTGTTCCCCCCAATCTCTCTCCCTCCCTGATCTCAGGGGAATTGGGCAGATTTATCTGTCCTTGAATACAAACCTAGTAAAGGTTTCTTTTCTATTTCTTTTTTGAAATAGCCACACATTTACATAGGAGGAAAGTGAAGTATGAAAGAATTAATTGTCTTCAAAATATTACAATATTTAGGGTTTTTGTAAAAATAAATTCAATATTGGGTTCTTTGGTAATTTCAAGGAAATTTGGCAACTTCAAGGAACATAAATTCTGTTATGTCTTTGAACTCAGGAGTACAATGTGCCAGAAGTAATACTCTTTTACCTAACAACCATCTGCATGCATTGGTGCAGAACACCATTACTATGTAAAAGCAATTATATATACACTAGAACATTAAGAGATTTCTCATGTGTCACTAGTAAATAAATCAATCTGTCTTTTGGTCTGTATTTTCCTTTTTTGACTTTTCTTAAGACAGTGACATAAATAAGCCGCAATAATTTGTGCTCTAAAAATCACAATGCATTGTTTATTTATTTATTCTAATTTGTTATACAATGGATTTCAGTTCATAGTATATATATAGAGCACAACTTTTTCATGTCTCTAGTGGTATACAAAATAGAGTCCCACCATTTATGTCTTCATTCATGTACTTAGGGTAATGATGTCCATCTTATTCCACCTTCTTTCCTGCTCCAAGGGCTCCCTCCCTTCTCCTCCCCCATATTTACCCTGTCTAAAGTCCCTCCATTCCTCCAATGCTTGCCCCTTAACAATGCACTCCTTTTCTCATGCTATTTTATAAACAATTTAGACTATTGAAAATACAAACAAAAATATGCTTTAAATGTATAGCATATTTGTTCCCAGAATTCTCCATTTCCAGATACTCTCTATTAAAAAGGAAAGTTACTTGTGTATGAAGTTCTTAGAAGTTGAATGAAAGTGAAATCAGGAGTGGATGAATTAAGTTTACTTGATAAAAGGAGGTAAAATAATTTCTTTGAGTCTAGTGGGGGGGAAAGGTATGTAGTTATATATATTAACTGTGAAAAATTGAGCATATGTGAAACATGAGATGACTTCTTTCTGGGGTTTTCTTCACTCTTTTAGTTTTTTGAAATTAAGAATAATGGTGTAAAAATCTGCATTAAGAAAAATGTTCTCTACTGTCAACATTTGAATGTGTGTGTGTGTGTGTGTGTTTATGTCCATGTATTTTTTACTATGTTCTGCAAAATCCCAGACACAAGACTACATTGAAAGTACAATGCAAATTTATTGATAGTGTTGATAATCAAAATATTATTCCTTTAGTAAAAATATTTTCTACCTGCTGTTCATTGAATCAGTATAAGAAAGCTTCTATAATGATTACAGTTATGTCTAAAGTAAGAGCCAAATGCATTCATTACTGCTACCCTACCTGGATGAAAAAAAAAAAAAAAAAATATATATATATATATATATATATATATATATATATATATATATATACATACACACACATACACACACACACACACACACACTACTGTATTCATCTTCAACCATGAAGGTTCTTAGATAACACCTGCTAAGATGGAGGAATGTCATCCTCTCTATTAGGTGTCTTTTACAAAGCACTACTTCAGGGCCCTTGTACTCATCAGAAAATAATGACCAAAGTCTTTCAACTGTAACAAGTTACAAACCCTTTAGATAAATTTTATAAAAGAATTGAAGCTGATTGTCTTTTCTGAAAAATTATTAATCATAATGTTTTAAATTTTTGAACCATTTTGACTAGGGGTTTAATAACTACGTAGCAATAATTATATATTCAAATTACTCCATATCTATTAAATATGTACTTTATGTTATCTAAAACTTATATATTGTTTTTAAAATAATTTTGTCACTTAATACCATTACATAAGCTTAATATACTCCACAGTTTAATTAGTCACATTAAAGAACACTCTGTATTATTTCATCTTTTTCTTTACTATTTGTGAATTTCACACTACATTTCATGAAGTAATGAAGTACCAATGAGAAACCAGCTTCTACCTCAGAGCAAAGCCTGTCCAAGGAAGAGGGCATGACCCTTGCCCTTGGAAAGACCCACAGAGCACTCCTAGGCACATACCCACCCTGCTGAGTTGTTTATCTACAAATAACAGGAGAGATTCTTGGAGCCAGCTGTCCCTGACTCAGTCAGGCTAGGTGAGGACGCATAGCAACCCCCTAGCAACCACCAATCAGCATGAGACAGGGAAAATACCTGGGATGCCAGATGACCCTCCCAGTCATTTATAGTGGTTGATAACATGTTAGGAAACCATGTAGTTCAGCACGTACACCCCTCTTGGCTTAAACCAATCAGTTCAAATGAATCCCCCTCTTGTACTAGCCAATCACTCTTACCCAACTTGTTCCCACCATTGAATGTGCTAATCATGTTTTAGAGTTGTTTTATGATTTTCCTGTGGTTTGCGATGATTTGTTAAGTCATGTATGCGATGTATGTGAAGTCCCTGCCTTCCCCAAAAAGTGTATAAAACTGCTCCAACCCTGGACTTGGGGCCTCTCAGTGTCACCAGTTGCTGTGTGCGCATGGAGGACCGAGCTAGCTCACAATAAACACCTCTTTGCTGCTTACATCAATCTTGGTCTCTGGTAGTCTTTTGGGGGTCCTGAATACAAGCATAACACCAAAGACTGGAAAACATATATTGTTTAAAGAGACACAGATTTATGCATTTAGATCACTTTTTGCTTTTTCCAAAATAAATCAATTATATATGATATGCATTATATTATCAAATGACACACCTCACCATAGGTCTCTTGGCATTGAGAGTGTTTGTTAAGACTACCGTTCCTGCATATCTATAAGACCATCCCTGACCTCCCAGGTCACATCTTTAAACATAGACACACACACACACACACACACACACACACACACACACACATATATATGTATGTATGTACATATATATATGTATGTATATATGTATACATACATACATATATATGTTCCCTTTGTTCCATGAAAAAAATTTATATCTCCATGTAATATGTAATCTTTGTATGTGCTGTAAGCTGAATTTAGAGAATCCAATGTGTACTATCACAGCAATGAGGTTTGAGTAACAAACCATCACTTTTTCTTTAATGATATTGCTTCTCCACACAAAATATCTCAAATAAAATACAGAATAAACATAGGAATCTAGATATAAATAATCAGAAAGTGGTAAAATAAGAAGATTTTCTAGGCATAGACATATCTAAGTAAAAAGTAATGAAATGTGAGCATAAATAACTTGCTTCCTATGTGTGAATGATTGAAATTCAACTGTTTAATCATTGTGATAAGATAAACTACAAATCAAACAAGTATGTTTGGGAATTTCAAAATATATTCAGAAACAATTTTAACATTTCCTTTTCACTTATTTTTTTCCATGTATTTCTTATGTTGAATTTGCTTCATTCTTTTGAAGATTTCTGAAGATTTATACCACGACATGTAAATTTCTGTCTGTGTATTTTCAGATGCTTATGCTATAATTGATAGACATTTCCTTACTCCCCTTATTCTAACCTTCAGATACATGGTCTCTCCAATTTACATTGAGTCTCAAATTTTAGCACAAATCTTTTGTCTTTTAAATATTATTTTTCATTGATAAACATGTAGTTTTAAGGTAGAGATTTGTGTTGATTTTAATTTTTCAAAGTATATACTGATAATTGTGTATTAATATATCCTGTACTTCCTGCTGCATATTAATGGTGCACTGTGTATTTGCTTGTATTTAACACAATGCATATCTATGCACTCTGAAATCACTCCAAACGAGGAGGGTTCTCCCTATTGAGATCACTTTGTATATAAGAGAGCCTATTAGCTTATGGTGATAATTAAAAGGAAGAAAAACATCAACATGACACCTTCCAGAGTCTCCAGGATTCAGCCACATTGGACAAGATCCGTAGAGTATAGATTTATAAATATCAAAATATATAAAATATAATTTTATAGATCCAATGGTGAATGAAAAATAAATTAGTATTCATAATATTGTACCAAGAAATATATCAGAGGAATATAAGGGAATAATTTTAATTATAATTATAATAAAATTAGAAACCCGTAAGGTTGCTGCATGGTGCTTTGTAGAAACAGTTAAGTGCTTAATTTCTTTGTGTTGATTGAGCAATTGCATTCTGATCTCTTGATAACTGTCCTCATATAAAGGATGATTTCACTAATCACACATTTCTTCACATGAATTGCTTCTTATTTGCAGTTTATAACTGACTTTTCAAGATCATGTATTTATTTTTAATTACTTTTTACAAGCAATATTTCATACATGATGAAAGGATATGGTGCAATTGAGAATAAATATATCAACACAAAAAATGTTTGCTTATTACCAGACTGTGATGGAGGATTCATATATTCACAGTGTTTTCTTTCCAGTATTGACCGGGCTCATTCTCAGATATTATCTCCTATTGATGCAATGCCCTGTAAACATGAAGCTGATTTCATTTTCTGACTAGTAGGCACACCAATTACCAAAAATTGGGGAGAAAATTCAGAAAATTTGAGAAAAACATGTTGTTTCAACAAGTCCTAGAATAAGCAACAACAGTGCTTAGGTCTACTTCTCTGAAATATAAGTAGAAGAGTGCTTAACAATAATTGTGAATCATAATTTATTACATCCACTGAATTGTAACCAACATGGGTCTGAAACAGCTTGACTATAATTTGTTTTTTCTAAAGATGATCTATTTCTAGCTCCTGAACTGTACAACTGGATAGCTCTTTTCTGCCTTTGGTTTTGCAGTTAAAACAGTTAAGTTTTCTATTGTTGCCATAGCAAATTATCAAAAATTTAGTAGCTTAACAATAACACTTTATAATATTTCACAGTTCTTTAGGTCAGAAGTCTAGCATGGATTCCACAGGACTAAAATCAAGATGTTAAAAATACGAACTGTTTTACTGGAAGCTTTGAAGACAAACCCAATCCCTAACTCATTCAGATTGTTGGCACAGTTCAGGTCCTTGTGACTGGATAACAGAGGTAACTGTTTCAGCTGAAGGCCACTGATGCCTTGTGGAGGACTCTTCTGTTTGCACATGGACCACTGCATCCAATGGTGAGTACCTGCAGGCTGAGTTCTTCTTGCACTTAAAACTTCTCTAACTGCCTTCCACAGCATTTCACTGACTTTTTTCTTTACTATGTCAGTCTGCTTTGAAGGACCAAGTTACCAGATTCTGTACACCTGAATATCCCAGGGCACCCTGTTCTGTTACAGGGCATATAAATTTAAACGCAGCTATAAAATCCCTTTCTCATATGATACAACATATTTTCAAGTTCCAGAGATTAAGAATGAATACATTTTGGGAGATCATATTAACCACAATAGCACACATTACAACCTGTATCTGTTGTGTGGAGAAATAAAAAATAATAAACCACCAGTAACATAGAATTTAGAAAATTATATGTTGAGTAAATAAATCCAGTTTTATTAACATGGCATTACAGATAGATTCCCTTCTTTATTTCAAACAAATGTTTCTTCAAAATGTATGCAAATTATCCTAAACATTTTTCATTACAAAAAAAGATTTCATTTTTTTAAGTTCATATATAGAAATTCAAAGGAGTGAATTTTTTTAAGAGAGAGAGAGAGAAGTTCTTTTAATATTTATTTTTTTAGTTTTCGTTGGACACAACATCTTTATTTTATTTTTATGTGGTGCTGAGGATTGAACCCAGCGCTCCGTGCATGCCAGGCAAGCGCATTACTGCTTGAGCCACATCCCCAGCACAAAGGAGTGAATTTCACTTTTATCACTGTCAGCATTCTATAACACAAATTTGAAGTTTACATTTTTAAAAGAAATTGATATTCTTCTTGACTTATGTTGTGATTATGTCCCAATAAACTAATGGGAATTTGAAAATATCATAAGTTGGAAATGAATTTGATGCAGCTAACCCACCAAACATCATAGCTTACATCAAAGTGCACAGAAGAGTGTCTCACTAATCTTTATGATCCTGTGGCTGACTGAAAGTTGCAGCTTACCACCACTGCTCAGGATTCCAAAAGTTTCCTACTGCACATGGCCAGCCTGGGAAAAGATAAGAATTCAAATTGTGAAGCACAGTTTCCACTAAACATGTATAGTTTTTGTACCAATGTAAAGTCAAAAGATTGTAACTCAAATTATTTTAAATCAGAGACTGTCTCTAAAATAAATACCACAAAGTTTGTTGTATTGTGCATTAATAGCATACTGTTCAAAATGATTACCTCAGTTCAAATTCTAACTTCACCCAAATCTCCTTATTGGTGGCCTAAAAATCATGTACTAAGATGCATGAACAAAGCAATCCTAGAAAAAAAAAAATGGAAGAAACAAAATTCTAAGGAGATTTGGTGTAATGAGAAGAGATGGGGGGTAATAAGATTACTGTAGGAAAAAAAAACATTTTACTATTAATTTGTTCAATTCATGACTAAAACAAGGGATGATGATTGATTCTTATTTTGATAAAGCACTGAACAAATGTAGATTTTAGATATTATCTGTTTATGCATTCTATTTTCAACACTTTATTAATTCATTCAAACACTATGTGCTATGTGCTTTATGCTTACATTATGCCAGGTAGAGAAGATACAGTGATGGGCTTTGAGGGAAAAGTTGGGAAAGGGCAATCTTCTCCTGTTCATGTTCAGTAGACACTCTTGTCAGGGGATGTATATGAGGGGACATCTAGAGAAATAAGTAGATACTTGGGAAACATATTTTATGTGACCAAAGTCATTGATGTAGGATAGAATGCATACTACACAAAGAGCAGCATGACACACAGAATCCTGGAAAAAAATTACCTTGTTTAAAGATATTCAGAAGAAAGCAACACTATAGAAAACAACTGGGAAGACAAAGGTAAGAAGGAAGAAATGCATGGGAGAAAAGTGTTGTAAGACCCTTGGATGGAAAACATTTTACAAAGCAGGAATGAAAATCAGATTTTTTTTTTTTAGCATCAGATTTAATAAACAAATATTCTAAAGTTGAAATGTCAGAATTTGAATGTGCTCAAATTAATAATCCCATATACTCTGGTTATAAAATCTCATTGAAAATCAACTTGACACTATTTATTAATATTTTAAAATGTGGATATCTTTTGAATCTACAATTCTACTCTTGGGCGGCATTCTAGAATAATTCACATACATGTACACCAGTGCTTTCTACAGAGATGAATGACTCTTCTGTTTTATCTGCTACATAATAGTAAAAGCTATAAAGCAATATCATTTAAAAGGTTAAAATATTATTTAAAATATTTATATAAAAATACATACATACATATACATCATTGATTTAAAACTTTAAGTACAGAATAATGCATACATTAGAGTTTTGCATACAGTATAATCATAAGTGTACTCTACACATGCAAAATTTAAAACAATTTAAAAATAGATGCTGAATAAGTGGACTTTTTATTAAAGAACCTATTGATAGAAGTATTCTTCAGAAAAAAATTTCAGATTCTATGTTTACAATTTTCTTAAAAATCACACAAGTTACTGATGTGATAGCACAAGCTTGTAATCCCAGAGACTCTCAGCTGGCCTGGCAAGTTCAAGACCAGTCTCAGCGACTTTGCATGATCCTAAGCAATGTAGAAAGACTTTTCTCAAAATAGAAAATAACTGGCTCTAGGGATGTAGCTTGATGATTAAGTGCCCCTGAATTCAAACCTCAGTACCAAAAACATTCAAAAATAAAATCAAGTAAAACTTATTTTACAATACAGTTGATATAGGTTTGTCAACTTTTTCCTAATTGAATTAGTATCATCAAGACATAAAATGCTACTAAAATTTCGTTTTTTATGAAAATGCCAAACTTTATTGCTATGTATCTAATCAGATTTGTAAACATCATGTGAAAACCATTAGAGTTTGTATTTTCCTTCTTTTCTGCAAGACTCTCATTTCTGTTTGCTTTATGGTGATCACTTCCTGTTTCTTGATATTTCATGATCTTTGTGTACCAAATTCAGGCCATTGTAAGACAATTCACATTTCTTCCTTGTCAGCACAGTGAATTTGTACTAAAATTTAATGTATCTTCCCTTGGATGACTTATCAATACCTATTCTCTAAAATAAATTACAATTTCAGAATATTTTTCTTTTTTAGCCAATCCCTTGGTAGATAAAGACAATTTATATTTTAATCACTCACTCAATAGTTTATTATATTCTTTGATTAATTAGTATTTTCCAGGAAATCCTTATATTTACTTTATTTTCCAGTAAACATTTAGATTTTTATTGAACATCTTACAACATGTTAAATGTATGAGACAATCTTTGAATTAACAGAAACAAAGTAAAGAGAATTCAGGACATTCTTTGTTATTTTAAAAGTGTCAATCATATATATTTCACTCAGAACTTATTCTGCCATGAGAAAGATTGAAAAAAGTAGGACAAATTATATAATGTTATAAGATAGACTGTTTATCAATATTTCAAAATTTTATGAGTATTTTTGACTATCAATAGTACCTATGTTTATTGCAAACCATTATATTTTCTGTTAATACTCAGAAATATCTCTTTAAGGAAATTCTTAAAACATGCTGAATTTTTGAAACTCTAATAAAATAAATGTTTTTAAAATTAATATAATTTTTCAAAGAATTTAAGACAATTATTATCCTATACACATATATGAAGATATATCTATATCTATAACTATATATCTATATATCTATATATCTATATCTAAGTATCTATATCTATATCTATATATATCTATATCTATATATATATATATATATATATATATATATATATATATATCAGTAACAAATGTTGGAGGAGCATTTAGCTTTTTTATATTTATTTTTTAGTTATAGTTGCACACAATACCTTTGGTTTATTGATTTATATATCGTTCTGAGGATCAAACCCAGGGCCTTGCACATGCCAGGCAAGCACTCTACCGCTGAGCCAAAACCCTAGCCCCCCTTTAGCTTTTAAAATAGCAAAATAGACAACACAAATTTCTCCCCAATTCTAATTTTAACAATTTGATTTCTAAATATTTAAGGAAGTTGTACAATCTTTTAGTATAAGTATATTTTCATAATCATCTTAAACATGTACTACAAATTTTACAATGTAAATACAAAACATTTAATACATTTGCTTGTTTCAGATAGAATAGAAATATTTATTTATGAATGATTCTCTAATACATATTTGTATATCTTCTCTTTTCCTGAAGAGTGCAGAATAACATTAGCTTATGGATATAATTTTAGTGATTAGAAACTTTTTATGCATAATAAACAAGAAAAGCTTAGCAATACATTATTTACCATACAATGTAATTTTCTACCATTAGAAAATCATTAATTTTTATGACTTACCCCGGAAATAAACACTCCAAAATGATAACAAATATATGAAAAATGCTTTGTAATTTTTATCTACAATTTTAGTAATTTTATAGACCACTGCTTTTTGAGAGCCAACAGACAAACCCACAGATGTCTGTTATGGCTACTTATAATTAAGCAATGTAGCTAATGCTATAAAGTACAAATCAGAAATGTGATTGTATTGAAAAAAGAGAAATAAAACTTCTAGCCTTAGCTGATATTAGCATGTACTTATAAAACCCGAAAGGCAAGCACGCTACTACTCATAAGTAAGATTAGTTGAAATCTAGGTGGACAGATAATATATAACCTTGAATAATCAATAGCTTGTGTTGTTAACCCACATTAAAATTAACAGAAGTTTTGTTATGAAGTGAGTAGCTTCTTTAGTAAAATATAATCTCTAGAACAAGAAGTATACAAGAGGATAATGGTAAATATTGAATATATCTTTCCCAACTTTGATCTTGTGATCTGGACATGTTCCCCTATTATTAGGGGAATGAGAAAGTGCAAATTCTTTAGATCACTGCCATAGGGTTCATGTGAAATATTGAATAAAAACCGAAAATAGATTTTTTGTTGTTATTTTGCTCAGTATTTCTTACTTATATCCTGAGTGAACTAGAAGTTGTTCTTGAAACAATGTCATAATTTAAAAAAATGATAAATGAACTAGAATATATGTCTATCACAAGGGATATCATCTATTCTTCATTTTTCCCCATAATCTAAATTTTTATTTTCTTTTTATTTACTAGAAGTACTATTTGGAAGCCTAGATATACCCCCATACCCCTTTCTACCTATGCGCACAAGCACTTAACAGGAGGCTTGCAGAGAAAAAGTGAAAACTGCAGGTTTCATAGTGCCTAGGCATATATATGTCATGTCATGACTAAGCATTTTGCAATTTAGGAACTGTAGGATTTTACTTAATGTTAGGAAGCATAGAACAGTGAGTGAGAGCAATGGTACTTAAAAATTGTTAAAATATTAGCTCTTAAAGGTTCTAACCATGAAAAAACAATAATGAAATGATGAACATGTTAATTCAATTTAATAATTCCCTAATATGCACATAATCAAAACACCAAAGAAAAAGAAAAAGAAAGATTAATGATATTGTAACCAAACAAATCCAAGTTTTTCTCCTGCTTTTGTTACTGAAATCTAGGTGATCTTAAATACATTATGTAAAATCTCTTAACACTTATTTCCCTTTCACTAAATGGGTATTAAATAGTTCATGTTAAAAGGAATTTGGATTTCTTCATCGATAGTGGTTCATAGCAAATATGTCTTCATGGAATATTATATTTAAAAGTTCCAAAATTATTATTTTTATTCATTTAAAAATAAAAAATGACAGCAGCATTCATTACAATTCTTATTACACATATATACCACAATTTTTCATATCTCTGTATATAAAGTATGTTGATACCCAATTCATGTCTTCATACATGTACTTTGGATAATGATGTCCATCATATTCTACCATCCCTGCTAATCCCCTTCCCCCTCCCTTTCTATCCCTCCCCTCTTCCTTATCTAGAATTATCTATTCCTCCCATGCTCCCCCTACCTACCCCACTATGAGTCAGCCTCCTTATATCAAAGAAAACATTTGGCATTTGTTTTGAGGGATTGGCTAACTTTACTTAGCATTATCTTCTCCAATGCCATCCATTTACCTGCAAATACCATGATTTTATTCTCTTTTATTGCTGAGTAAAATTCCCTTGTGTATATATGCCACATTTTTTTATCCATTCACCCACTGAAGGGCATCTAGGTTGGCTCCACAGTTCAGCTACTATGAATTGTGCTGCTATAAACATTGATGTGGCTGTGTCCCTGTAGTATGCCTTGGGTATAGTCCAAGGAGAGGGATAGCTGGGTCAAATGGCGGTTCCATTCCCAGATTTCCAAGGAATCTCCATACTGCTTTCCATATTGTCTGTACCAATTTGCAGTCCCACCAGCAATGTATGAGGTACGTTTTTCCCCACATCCTCGCCAACAATTATTGTTATTTATCTTTATAATAGCTGCCATTCTGACTGGAGTGAGATGATCTCTTAGAGTAGTTTTGATTTGCATTTCTCTAATTGCTAGAGATGCTGAGCAGTTTTTCATATATTTCATGATTGATTGTATAGCCTCTTCTGAGAATTGTCTGTTCAGGTCCTTGGCCCATTTGTTGATTGAGTTATTTATTTATTTATTTATTTATTTTGTGTGTGCTTAGCTTTTTGAATTCTTTATATACCCTAGAGATTAGTGCTCTACCCCATGTGTGAGGAGTAAAAATTTACTCCCTGGATGTGGGCTCTCTATTCACCTCACAGATTGTTTCTTTTGATGAGACGAAGCTTTTTAGTTTGATTCCATCCATTTATTGAATTTTGATTTTAATTCTTGTGCTATAGTACTTTTATTAAGGAAGTTGGGACCTAACCCCACATGATGAAGATTAGGGTCTACTTTTTCTTCTATTAGATTCAGGGTCTCTGGTTTAATTCCTAAGTCCTTGATCTATTTTGAGTTAAGTTTTGTGCATGGTGAGAGTCAGGGGTTCAATTTCATTTTGTTGCATAGGATTTCCAGTTTTCCCAGTACCACTTGTTGAAGAGGCTATCTTTTCTCCAGTGCCAAAATTAACCAACAAAATCAACAAAATGTTTAGCAATTAAACTTTTTTTCTCAATCATAAGTCTAAACTGAAGAATGTGTTTTACTGTATGTTCCATTTCTCTTTACTATGAAAACCATATTCATCCCTTTGCAATGCTATAATGTATAAGTTATTTTAAAAATGAAATAATGATACATAAATTTTATTGTTGTAACCGTTAGGCTTCTGTCAATGATCAGCACTGTTATTTTATCTATGTGGGTGAATCAGTCATTATAAAATTGTTCTTTTAGCAAAATGGACATTTTCACAGTTGTTTAAATTTGAGTCAAGGAATTACTTTCCGAGAGTCCAGAGAATGATTGTACTTTATTTTATTATGTTTTATTGTATTGTGTTTTAATATATTTATTTGTCTGAAAATTTCTGAAAGTTTGAACACTTAATACTGTTTTGCTGACAATATACACATTTATCCTTAAATGCTTAAGTGGATTTCAAAAAAATATGCAACCATATTGCAAACATCAAATTAATTATTTAGAGCATTGATAAAGTACTTTTAATAGATCAATGGTTCATATTTGATTATATCAATTGCTGTGTTAATGTAGTTATTAAATGATTTTATTTTTGCAATGCAGGATTCTATATTAACCATGCATTATATTTATTTGCCATGTTGTTGTTTTATTTTTGTTTTTATTTATTTATTTGTTTGTTTAGTCTATTTTAAACTATAAGAGTTCTTTAGCCCTTCCTCGGATTTCATGACCTTGACTTAAATAAAAAAATTATAGACCACTTGTTTTGTGAATTGTCCTCTAATTTAATTTGACTCATGCTTACTAATAATTCTATTCAAATGATGCATTTTTGACAGCAACATCACAGAAGTGATGCTCTGTCCTTCTCAATGTGCTTTATCAGGAAGCTCATGCTGTCAATTTGTCCCATTATTGGTGATGTTAACTTTGATGATTTACCTAAGGTGGCAGCTGCTAGTTTAATCCACTGTGAAATTACTAGTTCCTTCTTTAGGGAAAAAAATGTAGTATAAAAGAAATTACTTTGAGAATATGTAGATATCCTGCTCCTCATTAAACTTTTACCTGCTGGTTTTGCTCACAGTCTGGAATTTTGTCTGATTCAATTATTATGATGGTTGCTAAATGGTGTTGTTTCTAACACCATCATTCCTTCTAGCCATCAGTGCTTGTGCAGGTTTTTTTTTTTTCTTTTCTTTTTTTTCATTAACTAGGACAGCTCAAACTTATCTCCAGGGATACCTGGAAGTTTGGAACTGACTCTTGGTCTGGGAGACAAAAAAAAAGTAGGAAGTCTAATTAATGATTTGTAATATATCATTTAAACCTTGAAACTTTCCCAGTGTAACCAGGCCAGTTTACATATCTACAGCTTTCCTGATATAACTAGTTACACAGTTTGGCATGGCTATGTGACAAGAGGGACATGAAAGTTCTCACAGGGACTTAAGACAACTTAAGACAAGATGTTTTCCATAAATCATAGCGATTGCTACCTCACAGAAGAAGCAGCACATCTTATGTGAACATTTCTGGGATACCGTGTCTGGAAGCCTGTCAAGCCAGTGGTGCTTGTCCAAACACTGTTTACCCTGCTATGCTGCAGCTTGCTGTACTAAGTGACTTTTCTGAGCATGTCCTCTGAAGTCTGGTGAATCCTGTTAGTTACCTTCTCCTGTGAAATTATAACTCTGTACAGTGAGAGAAAGATTTTTCCTTAATTGTTACCTGTATGCATTTATTCATTCTCGTTTTATTACACAAAAATCTGTGACTATCATTTTATGGAAACCCAAATATTATAAAATTTAACCATTGGGAGACTCTTCAATTGATTCCATTGTCCTGTTAACAGATTTAAAGAGAGGAAAGCTTTCTTTTTATCTACCCATCTTAGGCTCATGATTAAAGGAAGTCTGATGAAGAATAGGCAATTCTGGAAAAAAACAGGATAGAGCAAAAGAGTATTACTTGATGGTAAATATAATCTTAGTTAATTTAACAAGTCCTGCTTGCTCATGTTTTCTTCTGCATTCCTATGTATTCACAGATAAGAATGCTGCTTTCTTTCTAGATGTAGGAAGAATATCTCACAAATGAGGATTTTATGACCTGCTTCAGGGAAGAATGGTGGGATAAGAGTGACCTTTCTGTTTCTGTCATATTCTGAAATTCCTTTAGTTGAAAATATTCAATATGTCAAGGGACACATTTTTGTGATCATGTGTCCTGACCCCAACACATATTATTATCAATGTAAAAGTTTATGTATACCTAGATATTTAAAAAGTGCTCTTTAAAGTATATTTAATGCCTTCAGAGCTTAGTTCTGTTTCTATTCTGAATCAGTGTTATATTTGTGTTTTCATGCACCAGTATTTCACTATTTTGAATAGGGTCATGTTAGAATGTATATAGTTTTGGATAAATCTTGCCTCCAATGCTTTCAGTTATTCTTTTTTTTTTCTTTTTTCTTTTTTTTTTTTAAGAGAGAGTGAGAGAGAGAGAGAGAGAGAGAGAGAGAGAGAGAGAATTTTTTTAATATTTATTTTTTAGTTCTAGGCGGACACAACATCTTTGTTTGTATGTGGTGCTGAGGATCGAACCCAGGCCGCACGCATGCCAGGCAAGCGCGCTACCGCCTGAGCCACATCCCCAGCCCCGCTTTCAGTTATTCTACTAATTATTAAAAATATTAGTTTGTCTAGGTCCAAAAAATCTGTAGGCATTTGGTTGATCTTGTAATAAATTAATAAAATTATTTATGGAAAAGAGTCACCTTTATCAAAGGACAACATTAAAGAGTATGGTTTTTCCATCTATTCAATTATAATTTGTGATTTTTAGAGATATTTTAAGTTTTCCTCATAAATCCTTTTTATATTGCTCTTTATATTTGTGTTTATTGCAATCTTTGACTTTGCTGTAATGTACAGTTTTCTCTAATGTGTCTTTGAACTAGTTGTTGTGTTTGGATAACTAGATTCTTCCTAGGCACAGTGGTGCCCTCCTTTGATTCCAGGGACTGGGAGGCTCAGGCAGGAAGATTTCAAGTTTAAAGCCAGTCTCAGCAATTTAGCAAGGCCATAAGCAACTTAAGAGAGACCTTATCTCAAAAAAAAAAAATTAAAATATAAAAGCTGGGTTGTGACTTAGTGGTTATTAAGCACCTTAGGTTCAATTCCTGTTATCAAAGAAAGAAAGAATGTTCTTGATTTCTCTGTGTTAATTTTATTCTCCTCTTTTTGTGAACTGTTTTATGTCAAATGTCTTATTGAGGCTCACAGGGCTTGTCTGGGACTGCAGCTCCAATCTAGCTGTGAAACCTCAATATGTTTTCTATGCATGTAGATGCCCAGCTGTGGGGTATCTCCCATTGATAGCTGTGTGTTGGTCTACACCGACAACTTGACTACACACAAGGAGGATGTTAGCAGCAAGATTAAAGAACAATTTATTCTGGATGAACTTTCTAACCTGGAGAAGAAAAGGAAATCAAATAGGCAACAACAGAACAGCAAGATATTCTTTTTTGTAGACAGAACAGAAATGCTTTCTGAAAGCAAAAATATCTTTGATGAACTGAGAAAAGAAAACCAAGACAGAAAATTCAGAGAAAACCAAAATCATGAAATTGTCACCTTCATTTCATAACAATGTATGGCATCTGTTGGTCTGTAAGCTTTTCTGTTGAATATTTTAGAAAAGTTTTGCAAGAATATTTACTGCACAGTCTTAAGCCACAGGGACCCAATAGTGGTGAACAGGTGTTAAAGTCTGATGTTAATGACCAGTGTTTATTTTCTGGGCATGCCCTTCACTTGAGAAGTGTTTTGACTGCCCAGACTGTGCAAGATGAAAGAGGTACTATGTTTCTATGGAACAGAGAAGTCTTTAGTGGAATAAAGTTTGAAACCAAAGGTTATGTTTAATTATCTTTCTTCTTGTATGAATGAGTCTGGCATTGCATCTCTCTTCTTAGAAGTCCAAGGTTCTTGGTCTTTCATATATTATCAAGCATTTACTCATTACTTATGGCTTGGTAGGGATTTTTTTTTGGTCACTTTTAACTTGGCATACTATTTTCGTAAAATGAGTTTGAACACTGTTTTATACAATTTTCTTTGGAAATTCATATACATATATCCAAGTATGTATATAAATTTATTTATATTTCTATGTTAATTACATTATTATATTAAATATATATTTATGAATTAAATATTTAGATATTAAAATCTATTTAATTTATATAAATAGGTGTATAATTGTCATATTGAGAATTGAGCCCAAGGATGCTATACCACAGAGATCCATCCCCCAGCACTTTTTATTTTAAAACCATGTTTTACTAAGTTGTCAAGTCTGGCCTTCAATTTGTGATCCTCCTACTTCAGCCTCCTGAATCACTGGGATTATTGTTGTCTGCCACCATATCCTGATTCTTTTGGGGGGGGGGAGTAGGGGGTACCAGGGGTTGAACTCAAGGGCACTCAGCAACTGAGCCACATCCCTAACCCTATTTTGTATTTTATTAGAGACTGGGTCTGCCTGAGTTGCTTAGTGCCTCGATAAATTGCTGAGGCTGGCTTTGAACTCACGATCCTCCTGCCTCTGCCTTCCAAGCTGAGGGGATTACGGGTGTGCACCCCTGCACCTGGCCATACCTTGCTTCATTAGGATTTTAAATCAATACTAAATAACATTTTAATTATTAAAATTTTTTGATTAACAAAATAATTGCATATGTTTATGGGTATGGTGTGATATTTCATGTAAACATGATATACTGATCAAATTATAGTAATTAGCATTTCCATTTCCTTATCATTTCTTTATATTTGGAGACATCTAGTTCTGCTTTTCCAGTGTTTCATAAAACATCAAACTATTTTATGCTTATTTTTGGTGATTAAAGAAGCAATTTGTGATCTCTGGTATTTTTACTTGTGTTTATTTGCCTCTTTTCTTGCAGATTCTAAACTTCCCAATTTGTCTCCCATTTGCATCATCACTAAAAATCAAACAGAGTTCCCTCATTTTCTGCTATATTTTCCTTCTTTAGTAATAATGCCTCTCCAAACTTGCCACCAAGAACTGTAGGTCTTTTCCTTCCCCACATTCAGTCCTCTGAGACACCACATTTCTTTTTCAGTAAATTCACACTCAAGTGCAGTTTTCTCTTTGGTGTTGACCACAGGTCAGTCTTCTGCCTGTTGTCCTCCTTTCCCTTTGGAAGTTTCCCTGGTACTGCTCTCAAAGAGGTACAACCAGGAAAATAACTGCACTGAGATTTGACTTCTCTCTCTCTCTTTTTTTTTTTAATTGAAGTATTTTGATAATGGTTTTCCTACCTTCCAGATGTGCTGTGAAGGATTTTGTCATATGGAGAACAGCATGGTGTTCTGAGAAAATGAAGTGAGATGCAGTTGTTGGTGGCCATGATATTCAGTGGCCACTAGAATTAATTTCTTGGGTATTTTTGTGTATGTAATTATTTTATTTTGAAGTTGAACAATTTGCAAAAGCACTCTACAGGGAAGACTGGGGCTGTAGTTCAGTGGTATACAGGGCTTGTCCATCGTGAGTCCTGGTTCAATATCTACAACTGTAAAAACAAACAGACTAAATACATATTGATTTAAGCCAGATGTTGTAGCTCACACATATAATTCCAGCTATCGAGGAGGCTAAGACAGGAAGACTGTTAGTTCAATACTGGTGTGGGCAACGTAGCTTGACTTTGCCTCAAAAAAAAAAAAAAATAAAAAGAAGTGGGGGTGCTAGCTCAGTAGTAGAATGCTCCTGAGCTAGCAGGAATGCTTCAATTCCTAGTGCCATTAAAAAAAAAAAAAAAAAGAACGTATTTTTTTCTTCTCTGTTTATATATGCATAGAAAATAAATATAATATAAAATTGCACATATACGTTTGTTTATAATTTATTTAGAATAATTCCTAATAATAAATTAATGTGTGGCACAAAACAAAGCTTGTAAACTGTATTGTGGAAATCACATTTATAATGTAAGTTTCTTATATGTTTATTTCATTTTTATGAATAGAATATTCAAACCAGAACTTTTTCAAAGAGCAGTAAAAGATAGAATTTTTTTAATTTTTCCTAGTGCACATGAACAGTGACTTATTACTATGTAACCTACACCAGTCCCAAAACATAGACTCTGAGAATACTTTTAGTAATTCTAAAGGGTGAACATTGCTGGTGTGATGTGACATTTAATCAAAGGGCAGAAAGTTAAATTACTAGAATGTCATTTTGAGTTGTTTCTTAGATAAAAAAAATTTCCCAAACCACACTTACCCAGGTTGCTTCTGGGATGTCCCCATATGTGCACTAAAGGGGTGTATATGGAGAAAACATGTTCTCTGAAGTGAGCCCTCCCTCTTCAAACTTTTTTGCTTTGTTAAGATGACTACTGTATTGATTATAGAAGACAAATTCATTGTCTTGTCTATTTATGCATTTTATTTCTCATTTGAATAATTCTGCCACATCTACCTACTTATATATACCACCCAAATGCTGAGAGCATGACAACTCTATTCCTGAACTTCATCTATGGATAAATGTATAAATAACCATCTAACCTTTAAATTTCAGGATAATCACTCAGCAAGCCAAAGGCATAGATGTCACCAGTTTTAATACACACACTGATTTGCTCTTGGATTTTATCACTTCCAACCATTAAGAATTGAAAGGATAATTTATCTTGAAGGTTGAAGCATGTGTCTTTTAACTAAGTGTTATCTAGGGACAAAAAAGGGAACCATAAACAGATGGATTAGTTCTCTGTGCACTAAATCTAAAGGGTACTGAACTCCATGATATATTCTTTTTTTGTTTTTGTTCCTAGCTCAAGGTCACAAGTGGAAAATAGTAATTCCCTTCTGAAATCCTCATACTCTAGGAAAGGAAATGCTCTTATGACCTACAATATCTTTATATTAACTGTTTTATTTTCTAAAACTGTTCATAAAATCATATTAATTATATTTATATTAGTTTTTGTGCTAATATATTTTACTTTATATATTTTGAAAGAGTTATTTTATCTGAATAATATCCAATAGTGTCAGCAAATATATAAGTGGTAGGCAGAATAGAGTAGAAAGAGATAATATTTACTGAGAACATATATTGAGTTATTTACTTTAAATAAGCTAGCTCATTTAATACCAACATCACCTCTATGATTTAGGTAATTTATATTAATTTTATGGGTGAGAAAATTGAGGCTATATTCTCTATATATCTTTAGAGAAGTCATAGCTCTTCTGTTAAGTGCTATAAACCAGATTAAACATCAAGTTTATGTGACATTTCTAAACTTGATAACTAGCAGAATATTAATTGAGATAGAAGATTCCATATGAAAATATTATTAGTTTTAGAAATATACTTAGTGTGCAATGTGAAATGTTATGGGTGTGGTATCAGCAAACAGATAGATACATGGATCAATGGGAAAGAATCATCAAATGCAGAAATAAACCCACATATTTATGACTAAAGGATTATTCACAAAGAGTTAAAGACATTTTGGTGGCTAAAGAATAGCTTTATTCCAACTGATGCTGGAACAAGTGGATGTCAATTAACATGAAATTCACCTTACTCCAATGTAAGCCAAAAGTTTTCATAAGTTTAAATATAAAGTTAAAGAAAACATTGGAAAATAAAATGGTAAAAAAAATCTATGTGGCTTGACATTAAAGTTCTTAAATATTAAAGAAGCTAAGCAATGGGAAAGAATGTTTGAAAATTGCACATTTGACATAACACTTGCATCTAAAATATATAAAGAACTCTCAATACTCCCCAGAAAAGAAAAACACCTCATATTTTTTTAAGAAAGGGGGAGAAAAGACTTGAATAAGTACTTTATCAAGAAGATACATGATAATTTAAGGAATATAACAAGATGAGAACAGTATTAGTAAATAAGGAACTGAAATAAAATTTTCAAGAGTTACTAACACATTTTAGGAAATATAAAATTAAAATGTATCACTGACAATTTCAAGTGATAGCAAGGATAGAGAATAACTAGAACTCTTATGCATTGACAATTTTTATGGGACATGGTACAATTACTTTCTTTTTGTAGCTAGTATGTCTCTTAATTGGAGAAATGACTATATTTGTATTTAAGGTTATTATAAATAGGTAAGAACTTACGCTTTTCATCTTGTCAAATTTCTTCTTTGTTTTGAAGATCACTGTTTTATTCTTTTGTTGCTAATTTTTGTGGTTTTGTAGTTTATTGTATTGCTAAGGTTTGATTCTATTCTATTTATTTTTGTGTGTATATTTATCTATGGATTTTATACTTTCACATGATTTTATGTGCTTCTTGAATATAGAATTCCCTTAAGCCTCTCGTAATGATAGTCTGGTAGTGATGAATTCTCTCAGTTTCTGCTTGTCTTGAAAACTCTTAATTTCTCTTTTGTTTCTGAAGCATAGTGTGGTGGGTATAGTATTCTTTGTGCACAGTTATTTTATTTTTTTCCGAAATTGGAATATGTCATTTTATTTTCCTATAGGGCTGTAAAGTTGGTGTTAAGAAACCTTGTCTTAAGTTAAATATGACTAGTTGTTTTTTCTTTCTTTCTTTCTTTCTTTCTTTCTTTCTTTCTTTCTTTCTTTCTTTCTTTCTTTCTTTCTGACTACAATATTTCAAAAGATTTGTCTTCAACTTCAGATTTTTTTTAAATTTAATCTAGTTTCTTGTTGTTGGTTTTAATTGTACTTTTACTGAGTTTTTCATTTCCAAGACATTAGTTTGGTTCTTTTTAAAGATCTGTATCAGTTGCTAAATTTTTCATTCAAATCACGCATTGTTTCCTTCATTTCATTCAACTGCCATTCAGCATTTTCATGAGTATTATTGAGCTTCTTTATAATCATTATTTTGAGTTATTTATATTAGGAACTTATTGGATATTGTCTTGTTTGGGATCTGTTGCCAGAGAGTTATTGTTTTTTTGTTTTTTGTTTTTTTTTCTGAGGCATGCTGTACCTTGCATTTTTTCATACTCTTGTGCCCCTGTGTTGAGATTTGGACCTTTAGTGGATCAGTCATTTCTAGCACTTTTATGAAGTAGTTAGTGGTTTTTAACTGAAGATATATCATGAGGTGTTGGATTAGTATGCAAGATTGATTTTGACTACAATTGGGCCACATCAGGACATATTCTTATTCCCAGAGGATAAGTGTTCTGGTCTATTTTCAGAGTGGCACTCCCAATTCTTTGTGCTGAAATACCTCCTATAATACAGGCTTAGGTGTAGATATTATAGTTTCTCTGCTGGGCCAGTTTGGGTCAGTGTAGCTGCAATTCCCCACATCAGCATAGTTGGATGTCTTTGGATTCCAGAGATGGGGATATGCAGAACACCTGGAGGATCATGAATTTGAACAATAACTTCTCTATTAAGATGCACTTAACCATAGAACCATGAATACTAGGGGTAGTGAAGAGAAGATGGGAATTTCCTTTCCAAGGCAAAACTACTGTGCAGACTCTGTGTTGCTCCTCTAACTGGGATGCAAGCCTATAATGATTGAAACTTTCCCATAGCTAGGATTTCATGTGTTTATACTGATAAGAGTTTTCTTGGATTCTCGTTATTACCCTTTCCCTTGCAAAATTATGGGGTGCTTTGTTTCAATTTCTATGGTGCAGTCCCACATTTAAACATTTCCAGTCTCTCACTTGTTGGGTTCTAGCATTCCCTTACCTCAAAATGCAGCACTCCACATGTTACTTTGGTTCCTTTTTGTGCAGGGAGAGGTGAATGCTGAACACCTCTGTTGGCCATATTGTAAGACTAGTGCAACTACTCTGAAAAGTTGTCCAATGTTTTAAAAAAGTGCATTCTTGCCACATTGCCTAGTACACATTTATATTTAAGAAACCAAAATATAATTTTAAGTAAATAACTATATACAAGTATTTGCATCATTCATAATCCCAAAACAATAGAAATAACCCAAGTATTATTCAACTTGGATGAGTGTCAAAACCTTCATACAAGTGAAAGAAGCCTGTCTCAAAAACTTATGAACTTTATTGTTACATTTATTTAATCATCTCAAGAAGAGGACAAATTTATAGTTCAAGAATTTCACAGAATTTAGTGGCAAGAGGAATTTACAAATGAAAAAAAAGAAAAAAGGATGTCATAAGTTAGGATTTTGGAGTAATGAATCTGTTCTGTACCCTGATTTTTACATTTTTATACAGGAACTGCAGATATGTTAACATTCATAGAACTGTGCATTTAAAAAAGACACAAAAATGATTATACCCTTCAGAAAAGAGTCAATTAATGATCTCAATTATTTCAAAGTCATTAATTATAAAATGCAATTTTGAATAATATTTCAAGTTATTTTATGAAGAAGTAGCTCCATATGGAAAAAAGATCTTATCACATATACCACTGATATGTATTTTAAAGATTGTATAAACATATGAAACAGATTAAGTTTGTAGCTATAAATCAAGAGTAATGATTCTGTTTATTCAAATTTTAATATTTCAATAATAAGTAAATCATATTTTAATTTTATACTAATGTATTTAAATTTCAAGGATGTTTATTTTAACATTATTTTAAGTATACTGTGTTTTTAATAAGTTTAACATCACAATGAAATCAATTTGTTGGTCAATAAATAACCGCTTTAAAATAATATATTTTCCATTCTTAGCACACTTTTCACATTCAAATGAATCTTGATTTGGACAGTATATTGGATTTTTGCTCATTTGTTTGCTTCTGTAACTAAAGATGTTAATAGTAGTCTCATTTTTTTAATGATGCCTCAGGATATTATTTAATTTTTATTTATTTTTTATTTCATACAGTATTTCCTTTCACCCCTCCATGGAGCTAATGTTCTTTCTTCATTTAGTAGAAATCTACTTTTAGCTTCTATGGTACTTTCTTCTTCCTTTGTTCAGATTCCCTATAGCCTTTGTTGGCAGGCCCTTGTCAGGAATGATCAGATTTTATTTAATATTGTTCCTTCCTGAAATTCTTACAAAAGAAGTTCAAAATTTTTCATTACTAGAAAATTTATGTTCTTTCTTTCATACAGAGACACGGCTTGTACCTGGCATATTCTCACAGTCTATGCAATGTTTAATTAATTTGTGTCAATTTACTGATTCATTGTTCAATATTAATTTTAACTCTTTTCCTATTGGATTGCTATTTATTAAATTAGGGGAAAATGTAGTTGTATAAAAAATGCTGCCATACTGACACTTAAAATCTGTATATCTCTTCCAAAACATGTTGTGATATTTAAAAGAAATAGGTGAGCTTAGAAAGTTAAGCTGCTTGAGAGCTGACAGCTGCCCTGTCCTATTATAGAGAGATTTTCTCAGCTTGCTAGAATAAGCTCTGTGAGTCAGAGGACTGACTTGCTCTTGTTACACAGCTATGGAGCAAGCTCTGAGATAGAAGACATGTGTCAAGTTATAAGGGTATGCACATAGCACTCATGTGTCAAGTTTTCCATTGTAGAACACAAAACACCATGGTAACTAATGAGAAGTTGAATATTTCTATACAGGTGTTTGATACAACAAAGAGACAGTCCTTGGTTGGGGGACAACTGAATTTTCATATATAAACAAGGAATTGCACAAATCCACAAAGCAAATATAATTTAAAAATAAATTAATAACTGCCTTGCCTTAGATATTCATCTTCAGCTCTGATTGTAAATGGTATGTTCCATTAGCAGCTAACTAACTTAGCATAGTTTACTGAGGATGGGAGGGAAGGTCTCCAGGTGTTTGACAACATCATGTACTACTATTATAAAGTAGTACCTTTTAAAAAAGGTTCTAAGCTCCTTGATAGGGGTAATTATTCATGTTGGATATTCAAATATCTTGCAACATTATGTACAGAGTAGGAGTTTCTCTTGAATTAATGTTACATACTATCTATCTATAAAATATACACATATGTACATATATATGATATTATTTTCAGGAAACGAGAATTAAGATTAAAGACAAAAATGAAACATATAAACAAATTTTAATACTTCTTCCTATCTTTTTAATTTGTTCTACTTAGTTATACATGACAGCAGAATGCATTTCGACTCATTAAGTTTAAGTGTATCCCAATTTATCTACTGATTAGTTTTATGCAGATATTATGATGTGCTAGGTTTTCACAGATGAACATATTGAAACCAATGTTTTGAAGGGAAACTCAAAGAGGCAGCTCTTAGGTTTGGGATGCATGCGTTATTGGTTTGTGTATAGTCATATTTTCCAATTTCAACAATTTCCTGGAGCAAGTAGCCACCTTTGCCTAGAATCAGATTATTCAGCATAGAGACAGGAAAGCACACCTGTTCCACTCAAAAACAGAAAGATATGTTTGGCCTTAATATTGTTTGGGATAGGAACAGGGGATTAGGTTGGTTTCAGTTTTCATTAATATTTTCCTGTTGTTGCTTTTGATCCCTCTACTCTGACCTCATTTTTGTATCTCCATTGCACTTTATTGAATTTTTTTGTCCATTCCTCTGTGGCAAACCTTTCACTTATCATCTTTGCTGACTCATGCATGCTATGAAAGAATTTATTGTGCTAATGTTCTAATCAGTAAATCTATTTTCTAGAATTCTACTTGTTATCTACTCTCTCTCCATACTATTTTCAACCTCTGCAATCAAGTTATTGCTTTCTGTTTATTTTTATAAAAAAACAATATTTCCTGATTTCATTTTAATCTGCATGAGAGGATATAGTTTTCAGTTTTGTTAAGACTCTCTTCTGAAAATAACTATGTTGCTATGAAGTCATATCTGAATTTGTAAGGAAATAATAAATTTAGATTTTATGAAAATGCACTACTCCCATGCTTCAGCATTTAAAGTGAGATTTTTGAAACTAGAGTTATCTAGTTATTTTTTTTCTAAATTTTACTACATTTTATCTAAGTGAAGATCTGAAGGCAGCGTCCTTCATCTTTAAAAATGTTTATCATTTTTACCTTAGGCAGAAAACTGGATGATGAACATAATGCTAGAGAATAGATCATTTCTTCCAATTTTCTCCAATATGGATAAGTGACAATAATTTGACTATATTTTTAAATAGTGTTAAAATTTTAGAATCAGGGCAGGGGCTGTAGCTCAGTGGTAGAACACTTGTCTAGCATGCTTGAGGCACTGGGTTGGATCCTCAGTACCACATAAAAATAAAATTAATAATAATAATAATAATAGCATTCTCTCCATCTATGACTACAAAAAAATCTAAAAAAATTAGAATCATTTTATTGGTATTCTAGGATTTTGAAGTAGTTTAAAAATAAGCTAATAGTATTTTGTGTAACTAATTATTAAATTTTATATGTGTTTTAAATATGCTTTCCCATTATCATTGCTTTGAATTTTCTAATGCAATTTTTCTCTTTAAGTGTTGAGGGATAAAAGTATTGCTCAACCTGGCACCATCACATTTCCATTGCACTCCACAGCCTTGCTTTGCAGCTTTATTGTGTCCCCATAGAGTATTTCATTTTATGGCAGGTAAAGCATGTTCCACTATTTCCTTCTGTTCCTGAAATGGACTAGTTTTGTAATGTAACATGTTCATACTTGTGGGAAAGATGACATATCTTAATTGCTTTACTTCTAGACAGAAAAAAATAAGACCATCTTATTGAACTTACTCCTTCTTTGGTTAAAAATAGAATGTAGGCAACACTATCTGGAAATAGAACATTATATTCTCAGAATATTCAGATAATAAATGTAATTTTTCTCAAATAAGAAGTTTTCTGTAATAAGACAATAGCTAGAGATTTTTTTCTGTAAATTGTTCTTCTGTTATAAAATCTATAATATACAGATATCAAAATAAACTTTGATAGAAATAATTGGGCACATGCAAATTAAGAACACTAAATCTATGTGTTGAGATACAGAAGGAGTTATGCATGGAGGATGAAGTGGAGAAAACTAAATTAAAATTAATTGTCTTTTGTACACAGATGATGAGAGTGTGCATAGATTGAAGAGTCAGATCAGTTCCATTTGGAGCCCATCAAGAGAATATGAAGTGTTTCTGAAATAGCATGTGCACTGAAATTGCAGAGTAGTCTGAGAAGGTGAGACATAGTTCTGAAGCTGTCCACTAAAAGTCCTCATGAAAATCTGAAAAGTGTATTCTTTTTTATTTTATTTTTAATTTATACATAAAACATATAATGTTTTGATACATGCACTGATTTTATAATATTTAAATCATGTAAATCACATTCATCTCCTCAAATTTTTTTTCTATCTTTATGGCAAAACCTTTTAAAATACTTTCTTCCAGCAGTTTGAAATGTACATAATATTATAATTATCTACAGTCGTCCTACTCTGCAAAAAAAGAGGCAGAAATTCTTACTCTACCAACATTTCCCCTGCCTCCATATCTACATTGCTCTCCTCTTCATCGTCTGTTGACTACCACTCTACTTCCAGAAGCTGTGAGATCAATATTTTTAGATTCTACACACAAATGAGATCTTGTAGTACCTGCCTTTCTGTGCTTGGTTTATTTAAATTAGCAAAATCTTCTCCAGTTCCATCCATGAAGAAACATGTTTTAACAGGAACACCCTGAAAATACCACTAATATTTTTCTTAAGATATGAAGTGAAATGATCACATTTACAGTTTTGAATTATCATTATGAGAACAAAAACATATTAAAATGGGACAAGAGTAGAAGAAGATCAGAATAAAATATTTCAGCAACTATTATAAAATAGAGTATGAATTAGCAAGAAAGAGACTGGATTCTAATGAAGACACATGTAAACATTTTGCCACTATGCACAATAGCCAAGATATGGAATCAACATAGAAATTCATCACCAGAAGAACAGATAAAGAAAATGGGTTAATATATGCAACAGAACGTGTTCTAACAAAGAATGAAATTCATTTCCTAACATCAGGTTAAGTGAAATAAGTCATGTGAAGATAGAAAAATAGTGCATATTCTCATACATTTATAGAAACTAAATATTTACTACTCCATATAAATCATTACATGTTAAATAAAAATATTATAAATTATTTTTGCTAGGACTATGATCCCGCAACTAAATACAGCAGTGCTCCCTTATCTGTGGGAGATGTATTTCCAGACCCCTTAGGAGATCTCTAAAACTGAATATAGAACTAAACAAATCACATGTTGTGGCTAGAACTTTTGCTTGTGGTGTGAAATAGAAACAACAACAACAACAACTAGCATGAATTTCTTTTTATTTCTTCACAATTTCACAAATATAAGATATTTATTCTTTAATAGATCTTAGCAAACAACATAAGAATTTTTTTTTAGATTGTGAACTTTCAACTTTTCTTAAAGGAAATATTTTATGGGTTCATTTTGGCATATTAGAATTTCTAGCATCAAAACTCATGCTCTGGAACAACTAATGGATAAAATAAGGGTTATTTGAACATGAGCACTTTGATATAGTCAATCTGGTAACTGCATCTGATGTCAAATGACTAATGGGTAGATAGTGTACATAGTATGTATATATTGTACAAAAAAATGATCAAAGCTTGGAGTAGAGCAGAGCTGGAGAGCATGAGATTTGATCACAGTACTCATAACAATGTGCAATTTAACTTATATGATTTGTTAATTTTTGGAATTTTCCACTTAGGAGTTTTGGACTGCAATTGGTATAGGTAACTAAAACTATAAAAAGTGAAACTGGATACAAGGGTTAGGGACTGCTGCAAATGAAATTTAAATAGATTTTTTAAAATCGTAGCATGATTTGTAGCTAACTAAATAGATAAATGGATTTTAAATGACTGATGAAAGTCAATTACTACCATGGTCATAATTATGATATCAAAGAAAATCTAGAGATTATGTTGGTAGGATTTGATTCCTGTGTTGTTTGTAATTTCCAAGATACGACAAAATGTTGTTGTAAAAAGAATGGGCTCTGGAGTCAGACTACTTGGTTCTTTTCTTTATCTTGAGCAAGTTGAATATTGCCTTTGCTTCTCATTTCCAGGTTTAAAAAAATATTCAGCCATTATAGTATTTCTAGTGATTCATTTCCAAAATGGTTACTACTAATGTCTTGCTTTTTATATTCCAAATTAAGAAACAGAGTACATTCTTACACCTCCCTGCAACTGAGCTAGTCTGACTGCTATAATTATAAAATTCCAAAGCAATAAATTTATGGCCATTTCCATAAACATCAGGTGATATCACTTCCAGCCTGTAAACAGCCTAGAAGTTTCTATTTGACTCTCTTGTTTTGGATAAATGCACCTATAAAAGTTTAACTGTTTTAAGAGTTCCTGCTGGGAAGAAAAAAAGACTAAGGCAGCAATGTAGAGAGGCCATAGTACCTGACTTCCTAGCTCTGTATTTCATTTTTCAGTAGTCTGGTATTCACAAGTCACAGAATCTGATATCTATAATATAATTTCTCCTAACCAACTTTAACACTATCTTGTCATTTTACCTCATATTGACATTCATTTTTCAGAAATTTACTATAGCATCACGTCTAACCAGATCTTAATCCAGGCAATTAAATCCACTAACTGGGAGGCTGAAGGGATAGATGGTCAAAAAAAAAAAAAAAAAAAAAAAAAAGCCAGTTTCTCTATTCCACTAACTTTAAAATCTCATACTTCAGAAAAGAAGTTTGATGTTTCTCAGTACTGAATTTCTACTAAGTTTACATTTCTTCCTTCAACGCTTTTCTGAAAAGGAAAGTTGCAGAATCCCAGCTAAAGAAAATGCTCTCTGCTGTATATCCATCCGGTCCTGGGCTTTTCTTGGTTGGTAGTCTTTTGATGGCTTCTTCTTTTTCCTCACTTGATATTGATCTGTTTAGGTTATTTATATCTTCCTTATTCAATCTGGGTAGTTCATATGTCTCAAGGAATTTATCGATGCGTCCATCGAGATGATCATATGGTTCTTATCTTTAAGTCTATTGATGTGGTGAATAACGTTTATTGATTTCCGTATATTGAACCAGCCTTGCATCCCAGGGATGAATCCTACTTGATCATGGTGCACGATCTTTTTGATATGTTTTTGTATACGATTTGCCAGAATTTTATTTAGGATTTTTGCATCTAAATTCATTAGGGATATTGGTCTGCACTTTTCTTTCTTTGAGGTGTCCTTCTCTGGTTTGGGAATCAGGGTGATATTGGCCTCATAGAATTAATTTGGGAGTTCTCCCTCTTTTTCTATCTCCTGAAATAGATTATGGAGTATTGGTATTAGTTCTTCTTTAAAGTTCTTGTAAAACTCTGCTGGTATTATGTAAAAATGTGGATGTGTAACCGATGTGACTCTGCAATCTTTGTAATGTTTTGAATAACCAATAAATACAAAAAAAAGAAAATGCTCTCACCCTTAATTGCTGGACAGTGAATGTCAATGCAATGGCAGAAGCAGTTTATTAAAAGCTAAAATTCAAGAGATTTTTTCATCTACAAGATTTCAGGCTAACAGCTTTATGTTTTTACTAAATCAGCTAAATTGACATGAGGTTCCAATGATTGAAATACGATCTAAGTAGCACTATTCCTTTCAGAAAACCAAAACAAAACAAAAAAACAATAAAAAAGAGCCTCCTGGATGCAATTTTTTTCTTAGGATGTCTTCTTGTTAATTCTTCAGCAATATTTTTTGAGAGTTTTATCATGGCATATTGGTACATACATATAACATTATTTGATTAACTTTTCTTCCTATTTACTTCCCTTATCCTTCTCTCCCTTCCCATCCTTGGGGATCCTTCCTCTATGCAAATGTCCCTTCTACTTTCATGATATCCTGCACCTTTTTTCTCCCACTGCCTTATACATATGAGAAAAAAAAGATATGATCCTTGACTTTCTGAGTCTCATTATTTCACTTAAGATGATGTTTTTCAGTTCAATCCATTTTCCTGAAAATGATATTATTTTGTTATTCTTTATGGCTCTACAAAACTCCTTTGTGTGTGTGTGTGTGTGTGTGTGTGTGTGTGTATATATATATATATAACTTTTTAAATCCATTTATGTCTTAATGGTATTGATGGGAAAATAGGATGATTCCATAATTTGATTATTGTGCATTGTGTTGGAATAAACTTGGATATGCACATATATCTAAAGTTTGCTGACTTTAATTCTTTTGAATAAAAGCCAAGCAGTATTATAGCTGTATCTTATGTAGATGGAAATATTGTTCAACATTATTAGCCATAGGAGAAATGCAAATCAAAACTACACCACGATTCCATCTCTGTCCAGTCCAAATGGCCATTATCAAGAACACAAATAACAATAAATGTTGGCAAAGATGCAGGACAAACTGTTGGAGGGAAAAAAATTGGTATAGCCACTCTGGAAATAAGTGTGAAGATCTGGAAACCAACTAAAAATAGAATATAGGATCCTTCATGATATTTAGTTGTTAGTATAAGTTAGAGAATTTCTGTTAGGTTCTGTTTTCAGCTGAGAAAATGGGTTCTCCAACCATCACATTACCTTTTCATCTTTCTTCCTTCTCATATTCTTCTTTCTCCTTGTTATTAGCTGCCTATTCCTTATCATAGTGATTCCAAATTAAGAAATATCTGTTAATAACAGTGTTATTATAAGTGCATCTAAGAAAACATGAAAGGGGAATTAATGGAAAAGTTTACATTTGTTCTATTCCAACATTACATTTGAAAACCAAAGAGTTCATAGTTACTCTGGGCTCTGTGCCACTTAATTCAAGCTCAGACCTGGAAGTATAGGCATTTTTATTAGAAAGGGTCTAATTATTGATCTTTTTTTCCCAATAATTTGATTTCTTCCATTATTGTTGAGTAAAAGAAAAAAAAGTGAAAGCCAAATGATATTTAAGAAAGGACTTTTGAGAATTCTGAAAAAAATACTCATCTGATTAATACCAAATAAATAAAAATTTAATACAGGTGGCTTACTTAACTTTAACATGACTATTTATTTTAAAGGCTTTTTGACATATCTGTGAATATAATGGATGACCATCATAGAGGAATGATTATATTTTATCTTCAATTTCATACAGCAAGTAGTTACAGAAAAGGATAAATTTAATGTGTACTAACTGACTTAGAAGAGTTTACAAGCATGTTTTTTGAAAAAGCACGATGACAAAATTTTTTAATATAATCCAATTTTATAAAAGCAGTGGCAAAAGAATCAATTTGTATATGTTTATATTTGCACAGATCTAAAGAAATTATGTAAAAATTTGCATTAGTTCTTATAGCTAATTACTCAGTAAATGAGTAGTTGAGTGCCCCTAGGTTCAATTCTTGTACCGAAAGAAATAAAAGAAATGGAAATAATTCATCAATCAACTGATAAATGGATAAAGCAAATGTTGGACATAACAGTGAAATACTACTCAGACATAAAAGAATAAAGTCATAACTGGATGGAACTGGTTATCATATTGTTAAGTGAAATAAACCAGGCACAGGAATACAAGTATTGCATGATTTCAAATGTATGTGGAATTTTAAAAGGTTAATCCCATTAGTAAGAAATTCTGATGTTTTATTGCACAGGCCCCCAGGATTCATTCTTTCTTTCTTTCTTTCTTTCTTTCTTTCTTTCTTTCTTTCTTTCTTTCTTTCTTTCTTTCTTTCTCTCTTCTTTCTTTCTTTCTACCTATTGCTCTTTTTAATTTGAAGTTTGTTTGCTTTATGGACAAATGCATGAAAGTTCTGAGTTGATTTTTGTGATAGTTATTCTAGGTTGCTAATTTGACTGGACAGAGATACCTAGGAAAAAAACTAGTAAAGCACTTCTGAGTGTGATCCTGAGGTTGTTTATAGAGGGGATTGGGATGAGAGTCAATGAACAGGTAGGAAAAAAAATCTGCCCTGAATGCAGGCAGCAGCTTCTAGTAGTCTAGAGACCCAAGTGGAATGAAAAGAGGACAAAGGGGGAAGTTCCCCTGTGTTCAGGGGCTCCATTCTTTAGCTGGTGTGTTTTTTTACTGTTCTCATCACCTGTGGCCATTGGGCTCCAGATTCTTTAGCCTTTTAACTTGGACAAATCAGTGACTCTCCAGGAAGTTTCAGGGCTTTAGTCTCAAGCCAAGGTTACATCATTAGTCACTCTTGTTCTGAGGCTTCCAGCTTCTCAGGTTGAGCAGCTACTGATTTCTCTGGCTCTACAGAGAAATATTGTATTGTCAGACTATACAGTTTCTACTAGTATGAGACATGTTTATATATGCATACCCTTGGTTCCATTTCTCTAGATGCTTTTTGCGTGTGTTTGTTTTTGCTTTTACTGTTACAATTTAGTTGTACACGATTGTTGGATTTTGACACTATCATATATGCATGGAATTTAATATGTTCCATTCCGGTCCCCAGTCCACCCCTTTCTCTGCCTGGTCCCTCTCCCCATTCCCTTTCTACTACTCTACTGGTCTAACTTGCACGCATTTATACATTTCTTAATTGGTGCTTTACAGAATACATAAGGTGAAATTCACTTTAGTATACATGCACATAAAGTAATTTTGTCAAACTCCTTCAGTATTTCTTCTCCTCTCTTAACTCTCCTCCCTCCCTCTCAATCTCCTTCTACTCTATTGATCTTCCCTCTATCTTTATATTTAACCCCCCCCCTTTTCTCTTACTTTGCTCTAACTTCCACATGTGATAGTGAAAATTTAACTTTTGATTTTTCCGAATCTAACTTATTTCATGATGTTATCCATGTCCATTAATTTATCAGGAAATGCCATAATTTCATTCCCCTTCATGGCTGAGCAAATCTCCACTATGTATATATGACACATTTTCTTTATCCATTCTTCTGCTGATGAGAAACAAGGCTGGTTCCATAACGTGAATATTGTGACTTGTGCTTCTATAAACATTGATGTGAAGCATCCCTATACTATGCTGATTTTAATTCTTTTGGATTAATACCAACAAGTGGTAGCTGGGTCATGTAATAGTTCCATTCCTAGATTTTTTGAGAAATCTTAAGATTGCTTTCCAGAGAGATAGTACTAATTTGCAGTACGACAAACAATGTGTGAGTGTATGTCTTTTCTCACATCCTCACCAGTATTTATTATTATTTGTGTTCTTGATAATTGCATTCTCACTGGAGTGAGATAAATCTCAATGTATTTTTTATTTGCAGTTCATAATTTGTAAATTTTTACAGGATTTATATCATCAACCATAATCATACTGGTTTTAACCCTTGTTAGTACCATCAACTATAATCATACTGGTTTTAACACTTGTTTTCCAATAATTATAACATCATTTTCATGTTTTATTTTATTGAATGATTTCTGTGACAAGTGTGAAAAGAGGTCATGCTTGTGAGGATGTTTGCACTAATTGTTTTAGTGGGATGCTTCAGAGTTTCATCATTCAAACACTAAAACATATTTGCTGCCCATTTTTTATAACTTATTTTTTGAGATACAGGAAATTCCAATCTCATTTTGTTAAGAATGTTAACCACTAAAGAGTACTGAGTTTTATTTATTTAATATTAGAACTTCACATTTATACAAAGTAATTGAGTTAATACTGACAAAATCATATATGTATAGAATTTCAGTTCACAATCACTTTATTTTCCCTCCTGTCTTCCATCCCCTCCTCCATTCTCTTTCCTCTAGTTTGGTAACTCTTACCTTCACTCCTCTATTTATTCATATTTTATTGGTTATTTTCACTTACACATAAAGGTGAAATTTCCTGATCACTTCCTGAACAGAATCCTTGTTAGAATATATGAAAGCAATCAATTATGAGTATTAACTTTGTGTCATGCTACTTTGCTGAATTCATTTATAAACTCTAGTGGTCTTCTTGTGTAGTTTCTTTTGGTCTAGTAGATATAAGGTTAATACAGTAGCAAACACAAATAGTTTGACTTCTTCCTTTCCTATTTATATCTCTTTAATTTACTTCGCTTGACTGATCACTCTGGCTAGTGTTTTGAGAACTACATTGAATAGAAGTTGAAAGAGTAGACATCCTTGTCTTATTCCTGATTTTAGAGGAAATGCTTTTAGTTTTTCTCCATTCAGTATGATGCTGGCTTGGGGTTTGGCATAAATAGCCGTTATAATGTTGAGGTAAGTACCCTTTATTCCTAGCTTCTCCAGCATTAATAAGAGGACTGGGTGTTGGATTTTATCAGAGGCTTTTACTGCATCTATCAAGATGGTCATGTGATTGTCATTAGTTCTGTTTAAGTAAATTACATCTATTTATTTACCTATATTGAACCAACCATGCATCCATGGAATGGAACCCATTCGATCATGGTATATTATTTTCTTGAAGTGTTTTTAAATTTAATTTTATAATATTTTATTAAGAATATTTGCATTTATGTTCACCAGGGATATTGGTCTATAGTTTTCTTTAATTGATGTCTCTTTGGTTTTGATATGGGGGTTATATCCATGATTCATAGAATGTATTTAGGAATGTTCCTTTCCTTTGAATTTGATGGAATAATTTCAGAAACACCAGGATTATTTCTTCTGCAAAGGTCTGATAGAACTCATTTGGAAATCCATCTAGTCCTTGATTTTTCTTTGTTGGAAGTCTTTTAATGGTTGTTTCAATTTCATCACAAAATATTGGTCTATTTAGATTTTCTATGTCTTCCTGGGTCATTTTGGGCAGGTCATATGTGTCAAAGAATTTGTCAATATCTTCTAGATTTTCTGATTTATTGTAGTAAATTTTTTTGAATTAGTTTCTAATGATCCTCTGGATTTCAAAAGTGTGATATTTATTGAGATCTCCTTTTAAAAAATCTCTAGTTTTATTGATTTATTGGTTCTTATCTTTCTTTTTGTTAGTTTGGTAAGGGTTTGTGAATCTTATTTATCTATTTGAAGAAATTCTTTGTTACATTGTTCCTGAGTAATGTTTCTTTAAAATTTAAAATTTTATTAATTTTGCATCTGATCTGAATTATTTTCTGTCTTTTACTGATTTTTGGAATGGGTTTGTTCATCTTCTTCTAAGGTTTGGAGGTAGGGCTTATGTATTTGGAATTTTTCTATATATTAATTGTAGGCCTTCAATGCCATAAATTTTTCTCTTAGAACTATTTTTACACCGTCCTAGAGATTTCAATGTGCTATATCTCTGTTCTGATTTCTATCAAACAATTTCTTAATTTCTACACTCATTTATTATTTGATTTATTCTTCATTTAAAGGAATATTTTTCAATCTTCATGTGTTTATATCTTTTCTATTATTTTTCTTGCTGTTGATTTCTAGTTTATTTCCATTATGATCTGATATGATGAAGGGCTACTATAGAATTTTTGTATTTGTTAATCTTACATTGTGCCTAGAGTATGATCTATTTGGGAAAAAAAAATTAATGAGCTCCTGAAAAGAAAGAAAAGTCAGCTCTTTGGAGGTGAAATATTCTTTAGATGTCTATTGGGTACATTTAATTTATAATTTTTATTTAGTTTTAAAATATCTTTACTGATTTTATGCTTTGATGACCTATTGGTGATAAAGGTATGTTGAAATCACCCAGTAACATTGTGCTGGGGCTTATCTAATACAAAAGGTCATGGAGTATATTTTTATGTAAATGGATACTGGGGCATTTGTGTCATATATATTACTATTATTTTATCTTCCCATTGCAGTGTTCCCTTTACCATGATGTAGTAGCTTTTTGTGTCTTCTGTTTAATTTTTGCTTGAATTTTTTTAAGGTATGAAAATACCTATTCCTTCTTATTTTTGCATGGAATTACTTGTCTGTCCCTTTATGTTCTGCAGTCAGAGAACTGTATTTGCTTATGAGATAAATTTCTTGTAAGCAACATAGAGTTGGATATTATTTTTTGATCCATTCTGCTAATCTATGTCTTCTAATTAGGGAGTTGACACCATTAATATTCATTGTTAGCTTGCATATGTTTATGTGGTATCCCACCATTTTAACTTTTTACTATATTTAATACTGGCTTGATTCCTATTTAGTAAATTACTCTTCTATTGATCTTCCTTAATTTGGAAGCTTTGGAATCTGTTTTGGGGTTCCTCTGTGTGCAGTTTATCTTTGTTCTTTAGAGTGCTGTCTTGGTGGTTATTGGTTTGTCTCTAAATGTGGCCTGATATTTCTTTCTTGAAATTTTTAAGAATACTTTTGTATTTTCTATGACAGCCATTTTTATTATGATATGTCCTGAAAAACTTCTCTTCTTAGGTCTATTGGGTCCTATATGCATCCTGTATGTGGATGTCTATCTCCTTTCTGATGTTGGAAAAGTTTTCTGAAACTGTCTCATCAAAATTGTTCAAAATGTTTTTAGCTTGTAACTCCATTGTTTTCTTCTATTCTAATGAATCTCAAGTTTGGTCTCTTGATGTCCCAGATTTCTTGTATATTCTGATAATGGTCTGTCAGTTTTTCCATTTCTTGTTCTGTGTACTCAAGTTCATGTACCCTGTTTTCAAGGCTTGGAAGTCTGTCTTTGATAGCTGAAGTACTATTTTCTATGCAATTTAATCTGTTGGTGATGCTTTCAAGTGACTTTTTAATTTTATTGACTGTGTGTTTCCTTTCTAGGAGTCCTGTTTTTTTCCTTGCTTATATAATCATAATGACTGTAATTTATGCCTTTTAAACTTCTTTTATTCGTTTTATTTTTATTTTTTGTTATACATCACAGTAGAATGTATTTTTGCATATCATATATACATAGAGTATAACTTCCCATTCTTGTGGTTGTACATGATGTGTGGACTTTCTCTGGTCATGTATTCATATATGAACATAAGAAAGCATGTCTCATCCACTCTACTGTCTTTCTCATTCCCATACCCTTCCCTTCCTCCCATTGCCCCCTGTCCCAATCAGGTGAAAATCCACTCCCCCCTTCTACTCTACCTATTGTGAGTCAGCATCTGCAAATTAGAAAGAACACTGGTTTTGGCTTATTTCTCTTAGCATGATAGGCTCCAGTTTAATCTATTAACAGGCAAATGCCATATTTTCATTCTTCTTTCTGGCTGAGTAATATTATATATATATATATATATATCACATATTTTTATCTATTCATCTATTGAATGGCACTGAGGTTGGTTCCATACCTTAGCTATTATGAATTGACCGGCTATGAACATTGATGTGGCTGCATCATTATAGTATGCTAATTTTAATTCCTTTGGATATATGTCTAGGAGTGGGATAAATGGATCAAATGATGGCTGCAATCAAGTTTTCTGAAGAATCTCCATACTGCTTTCCATAGTGGTTGTACCAATTTGCAGTCCCTCCAGCAATGTATGCATGTATCTTTTTCCCCACATCCTCACCAACATTTACTGTTACTTGTATTCATGATAATTGACATTCTGACCAGAGTATGATGAAATCTCAGTGTAGTTTTAATTTGCATTTCTCTAATTGCTAGTTATGTTGAACATCTTTTCATATATTTGTTGACAATACATATCACTTCTTCTGTGAAGTGTCTGTTAAATTCCTTTGCTCATTTATTGATTGGGTTATTTACTTTTTTGTTTGTGTTTTTGAGTCCTGTTTGATTTCTTTTCAATGTTTCTATTTATTTAATAAAATAGCCTTTCATTTTCTGTATTTGCTCTCTTAATTCATTCCCTAGATCTTCTTTTGCTCATTGAAAATTTTAATAATCAGTTTTTAATAATCTTTCTGTGGCTTTTTTTTCTACTTAGGGGTCGGTGGGATCTGTTGTTGAGGGATTTTGAATTTAAAGGGGAGATTTATTTAACTTTTCTGTAATGTTTGCAGAGGTCTCAGACTTATTTATCAATTGAGATGGATTCCCCTTCCTCTTATATATGTGTGTACATTGTGTGTACTTTGTATTTGTTCTGGAATTTCTTTCTGTTTTGGATATGAGTAGAGGTCAAAGAAATGGGATCTGAGGTTCCTCTGGAGTTTCTGGTTGTTGGTTTGGGTTCATTTCTTCCCAATTTTATAAGCTGAAGAAATCTTAATGCTCGATTTCACGTGAGCTGAAATTCACTGTTGCTTGGTTTAGGTGGGAGTATTTTTTGACAGTAGGATCTGTATTCTGTGTTCTTGAAGTGTCTCAATCACACTCCAGACCCTCTTAGAAGGTGGTTGGGGGCAGGAATGGCACGAAAGTCAGCAAATTAAGTACAGCCTTAACATAAATATCCGCTGTCTACTTTGACATTTGAAACACTAATGGCCACCTATAAAGGAACGATGGGGTCAGCATTTAATAAAATATCAGTGATAAAAAATTGTGAACTAGATCAGTCATTAGAGTAGGCACCTGGTATGTATTTCACTGCATTCATAATCACAAATTGGGGTAGAGATTGCATAAACTATATAATTTCTGTTATTTAGTGGAATTACAGTTTCCTAAGTATGAGAAATTAGGGTTGGATGATGACAGAAAGTTTAAAATGTTGAGAAAAATGATCAGAGGAGAAACAGGACATAGGTAGTTGATGTTGACTAGAAAGAACAAGGAAGAAAATGTAAAATGAAAGTAAATAAATAAAGGAAGGAAAAGGGAACAGGAAATTTTGGCCGTTACTGGGGAAAAGAGTGAAGAAAGAGGTAACAGGGACACAAACCAGGGAGGGAACACACCAACAAATGTAAGATCAAAATAACTTGAACCCTTACATAATCATAAACCCCCCAATTAAAAACAAGGCTAAATAATAAACAAGTTCAGAAGAGAGCTAATATGTAAGTAAAGTTATATGAATATGCATATATGTGCGTGTGTGTGTGTGTATATATATATCTATCCATGCAGTGAGAACATATATACTCATACAACCATACATACATGAACACAAAATCATGCATAATAAAAACAAGAATAATACAGTAATAAAAATTATACTTAAAACATTTTAAATATTAAAATATTTAAAAATACAGGGAAAAAAGACATAAGAAAAACATTTAAAAGATAAAAATGTCTTAATGAGAGATAGAGGACTTGTTTCCTCTGTGGTGGTCAAAATTTTTGGCAGGAATAGATTGTCATTCATTATATTTATTTTTGGCTTTGTAGTTCTTGGGTCAAGGTCTGGGGGTTATTAAGTTCATTGTCTTTGTGTTTCTCATCTAGCTACCTGGGTATAGTAGCTTTCAGCTCCCAATCTCTCAGTGTCAGGTAGAATAGACTGGGGAGTGATGATGAATTGTGTAATCCTGTTTAGGGGATGATGCAGAGTTCTAAGTTGGATTTGCTAATTTGTAGGGTTTGATCTTGAGTGAATTTTGGCACTTGATTGGTGGGTATTTGAAATCCATGCCTTTTGTTGCTGGGGTGTGGCCAGTCTTTGCTGGGCTTATGAATCTCTGGGGCCTTTAACGCAATCTACTTTTAGGGTGTAGGATTAATGCTCCACAGATTTGATCTCTACCACCATGAATGTGAATTATGGGGCATCTGAACTAGAGTGCAGAGATGCTTGTGTGACCTCTGTGAGTGTCTTCCCAATAGCTCTTCTGTGGTGCCAGCAATAATGGGAGATTTCCCCCTTGGGATTCAGAGACTGAACAGTCCAGGTAAAAATTTCTTTGTGCTTTCTTCAATATCTATGTTTCAGGCAACCTCTGGGAATTTTTAGTAAGCTGCTGATAACTTCCCTTATGGGCACCCGGGAGCATTTTGTGCAACCACCAGCATGTTTTGCACCTGAGGATAGCTTTCTGCCCCTGGGGTGAATTAGTTTTTTATTTGCTTTCATTGAGCCACTTCCCTATTGACTCTGTGTCCATTAAAATCTCCTTCCTCTCTAGTCCACAATTTTCCCCAAGCCACTTCTTTTTCATTTTTTAATTTTCTTTATTCACTGGCCATGTGTCTCTTTTGTCTATGCTACTTCTCTGCTCATCTGCTGCCACCAGAGGTCAAGTTGGCGCAGCTGTAACGTATTATTTATTACATCTGAGTTCCTGACTTTCTGTGCCTCTGTGGATTTTTTAAAACAGTTTAGTATTAAATTAACTGCTTCTCATATTCCCCAGAAGCAGTCTTCTACTTTCTAATTCTGGTTCTGCAGAACTGTAGGAAAGTACCTATTCTCTCTAGTCCACCACATTTCCCCATGTATTTACTTTTAAAACATTCAGTTTATATCCTTGCCTGATTTATTTTATGTCTTCTTATTTGCAGGCCTGACAAAATTTTTCTGCAATGGGATACTATATATCTATAGTATACATAGATCATATATATGTAATATATATATATATCATATCACATGAATATGATATATGTATGAAATACTTACCATGCTACCATTTTTTACTCCTAATAACTAGCTTACTGATCATTTTTATCTACTAAGTAAATTGTGCTGCATTTCTATAAGTTTATCTCTAAGTTTATCTACTTGCAAAACGTATAAATAAGTGATTGAAATATATTTTACATAAACATCTTTGAGTAGGACAGTTTAACAGTTTAATAAGTTTTGATTAATCTGTGACAAAAGGATTATTTTCAGCTTAGGGTCAGTAAATGAATATGCATACTATTGGATCTTTTCATAATGACAGGTGTAAGAAATTGACTGGTGAAAAGTATTTATAAAATAAGAAAAATAAATTAAGTGTTATGGCACATGCCTATAATCCCAGTTCCTTATGAGGTTGAAGCAGAAGGGTGTCAAGGTCAAGGTCAACCTTAGCAATTTAGTAAGACCTCAAAATAAAAAAAAAAAAAAAAAGAAAAGAACTGGGGAGTGGCTGTGGCTGTGGCTGTAGCTCAGAGATAGAGCACTTGCCTAGCATGCATGAGGCACTGGGTTCGATCCTCAGCACCACATAAAAATAAAATAAAATATATTGTGTCCATCTATAACTAAAAAATAAATAAATAAGTGCTGGGAATATAGTCCAGTGGTAGTGGACTATAATCCCCTGCCCTTGGGTTCAATTCTCAATTTTAAAAAATGAAAATCTGATGAAAATTTTGAAAATAAAATAGTGAATAATAAATAATTGAGTTCTACAAACATTGGATGCTAACACTATAAGATGTTGGCTAAAATAACAAGAAAAAAGATTGTTTTGGATAATAATATTTTTAATCACTATCTGAAAATTATAATTTTAAAAGTAACTCGACATTGATTTTCTCCCCAATCACGGAAATATTTACAAACCTCCCCTTGAAATAAATTAGTATGCCCTTTAGAATAATCTAATTTATAACAAAAAGTTAATAGGTAAGATAAACTACATAGCATTTTTTCCCTGTCTCTCATATAAAATATATCAATAATATATTTTAAAATTATTACACATGACTTTTATTCATTCTTTAATGTGATAATCATAGACTGATATCTGATATTTATTTATTTATTTAACTGTGTAGTCTCTCAATTTAGTATTGACACAAGGTTCCAGAGAACACCATTGAAAATCAGGGACTAATGCACATTTTTTATGAATGCTAGCCCAGTTTTCTAAAACAGTTTTACGTACTTTTACATTTAAAGACTTTTTGTAACCACAGAACATTAATTGGTTTTACTATGTTATAATTTGTTAATTATTCCTATTTTCTTTCTTTTATAAAATTAGTCCATAGGTGACTTTTTTTATATTCTCAAACTCATTCGCATACATATATTTAAAATGTACTTCATACAAAGTGCTATATTAAGTAATGGGGAAAGCAATATGAAGATTTAATGTTACTGAAGAGTGAAGAGTTTATTGTTTAATGTAAAAGACATTTAAGTCATATATTATGAATGGAATATAATTAGTTACATGAGAGTTCTCTTTAAAAATTCATGCAGAGTAAAGAAGAAAGCTTGATTCCATAAAAAGATCTGATTTATTAAGGCTAACATTGATATGTGAAATGTTTTGTATGATTACAGATGTTTAAACAGAATATTTTAAACAGACATGAAAACAATTGGTATACTCATGAGTGGTGAGGATTTTCATGTACATATTTGGCACACTGACTTCGAGTATATATAGAGAGGTGTAAGAGAGAAAGATGAGTATAGATAGGGACCATATGGCAAAATATCTTTAGTATCCTGCTGACAGTAGCAAGAAGGAAGTATAAAAGATTAATTATGGTCTAAGTGTATCTCAGTAATATGAAAAATGTCATTTTCCTGCTCCACCAACAATAACACATGGGCTTTAACTTTGGATATTTTTTTCTTAAAAAGTATTACTGCTCATTTATTATTATCTTTGGCTTTTCAGAATAGATCAGTTTTATTCCGAATACACCATTATGATATAGTATTTGGTTGTGTGATAATGTTTTTATACCACTTGGGCAGCTAGTAACTTTTAATTAGCAAACACAACTCTATAACAAATCTAGCTGACCTAAACAAATTACTTCTCAAGTAAGCATTTAAAAGATAAGTGTTTTAGGGCTGCACGTGATACTATCTATCCTAGGAAATACACATTTCATGTATATGAGGAATTATTTGTTTTTAAGGTTTCATCTCCAAGAGTTTTGTCGTAGAAACCTCATGTTATTTTGCAGAGTACAGTTTCCTTTTTCTTACAAAGGTTGTCCCAATTATAATGACTAACCATCCACTCATATTTTGATTCATTCCATGGTCATGCAGATACTCTGTGTCTGACTCTGTACAGAGCTAAGGGGAAAAGAACATATAATTCATCTCTTTCTTTCTCCCCTCCTCTCTTACCATAAAAAAGAAAAAAATGTCTCTCAAGAATTGTAATGCAAAAATAAAACATGCATAAATGCATACAAAGATATAAAAAATTGTGCTGTATATATGTAATAAAAATTGTAATGCATTTGCTGACATGTATTTAAAAAATAAAATCAACAAAACTAAAAAAATCAAAAACAAACAAACAAAAACAAACAACAACAACAACAACAAAACAAAAGTTAAAGTTAGTCTTTCTAACAGTAGGAAAATTAGCTAAAAGTTATCCTGAGACTGGGAGGCTTTGAGAAGAACTAAAATTAGTAACTTTTTTAATAAGGCATTTTTTTCTGACCATTAGTACATAAATTCACGCAAAAAAAAAATGATTTCAGAAAGCTTAAATCCATTCTTCAACTCACAGAAGCATAGGTTTATAATATAGACTTCGTTTTTCAAACAAAGTGTTCTAGAAAATATATGTATTTAAGAATTGGCTGACTTCAAGTATAGCAAGTATTTCAACTGTATGTACATTTGAATAAGTAGAAGGTGCCTAACCATAAGGATTCCCTAGCATTAAAAATAGAGAAAAGAAAGAAAGAATCTATTTCATAGTATAAAAGTAAAATCATATTAATTTTGATTCTGAGTATTTAACAAAAGAACATCTGATTGGCTTCCTTAGCCTGGGAAATGCAAGTGAGATTATAAATCTGCTTTCCTTCTCTAAAGAGGGTTAATGGACTCAGTGATTTAGACATGTAGCAGCAGCTAAAGGGATCTTGGAAGTATGCATAGCTCATATATCTCTCCCTCTCTGCTTGAGTAAGAATTTTCCAAATGTGTCAAGAAGAAAATGCAGTTTTAAGTTTATATCTAATATTATAAATTTAATATAGAAACACAGATATAAATGTTCTCTAATCTCTCCTCATTGTACAAATAATGATATGCTGTGGTGAGGCTCAATAGCTATGCAAGAAGAAATTCTACTGTTGAAATAATGCAGCCATATTGCTCACCGTTCTTTGTTTCCTGACAGTGAACTACATATAATATATCTAGCTGAGGCAGCCTTCTTACTTCTTTGATGTCTGCAGATACTTGTAAGAATTCTTGAAATATTTAGGGAGACTTTTATTGAGCAGAATTACTGGGGGGTGAGAAAGGGGAAAGTTAAACATCCCAGGATTCTCATAATCAGAGTCAGCACTACTGCACATCAGGGAAAGGAAAAAAAAAAAAAACCCTCAACACAACATGGTTTACTCAGAGTTCATTTACATATATATTAAATATATATTACTGCTTGGGAGATAATCAGAGTTTTCAATATTTATAGTTTAGAATCAATGGCAACATCACTTGCTGTGTATGGTGCCAGGGCAAAAACTGCTAATTAGGTGGAGTATTCTCAAATTAGTTTTATTTCAGTGACTAGCTACAAGATAATTGGAATATGCATGATAGAATGAAAGCATTTATGCTATGTGAGACCTCTAACATAGAAAGACTGAAAAGCAAGAAATAAGCAGGGACAAAGGAGTGGTAGCACTATAACCTACATCTTGGTAATGGCAGGATCCTATCATCCATACACAGATCATTTAACACTTCCAGTAAAAGAATAATGATTTTATTTTGCTTCTAAGTTACAAACACCTTCCAAGTTAGAATTTTATGTTTTGTGTTTTGTGTTTTGCATTTAAATATTACCTCTGCAGCTTACCAGATGTATAGTGTTGGGTAAATTACTTTCTTCGCAATACCTCAATTACTTCACTTATAAAATGGAGGTATCAGTGATACCAACTTCGTGAAGTTATTCCAAGTGTTAAAAGAGCCAGTTTCTATAAAGAAATTATTGTTGAACCTGGCAGATAGTTAGTACTTAGTGCAACCTGCTAATGTTATACTCTAAAGTATATTCAATTTTATCTAATGTCTGTCTCACCACTGATCAAACTTATTTATTTACATGTTAATTTGTTTATTTTTGCCAGTTCTGTGAAACTATGGTGAACAGTATACAGGAAACAGAAGAAAGAAAGAAATATCACATTTTATTTTACTAATAGAAAATATTCAGAAATTTCTTCTTTCAACATTATTTTGCTACTCTAAGACTTGAAAATTTGTTCAAATTATCTTTTTACAGTAATGTTTTAATTGTTATAAACAAAAAATGTGGATATCACACAAGAAATCCACACAGTATTCCAGAGAATTCATCTTAGACAAGAATATTCTGTTATTTAATTCAGAAAGAATGTAAATATATTAGAGTAATGGCCTTTATTCCAGATTTCAGTGAGGAATAATTCTTTACAATAGAAATTTTAAAAAACTTTTTTGAATTTAGAAGAAGGTGTGAATTTTGTTAGAAAACAAATATATTTATTAAAGAGTTATAAAGCAGTGAAGTAATATGCAGAAATTTTAATGCTGCAGGTAAGGTAAACAGAAATCTTTCAAGGAGAAGAAACCATACATGAAGCCTCTAAGTTTTTGACATTTGACCTTCAGATGAGATGGGAGTATGAAGCTGCAGCTCATTAGAAAAGAGCATTTCATTTACTGTGAAGACAAAGGACTACCCTATTCTCATAAGCAATAATTAATAGATAAGCATGAAACTTGAACAATTCACAAGGAATACAGGAATTAATTCCTAACATTAGAGTTTGCATTTTTTTTTAGTTGTTGACAGACCTTTATTTTATTTATTTTTTAAGGTGGTGCTTAGAATCAAACCCAGTTCCTCACACATACTGGGCAAGTGCGCTTCCACTGAGCCCCAGCCCCAGCCCCTAGTTTGCATTTTGTGATTCAGTAAATGACATAGGAAATAGATGAAAAATTTCTGAAGGACTCTACTGAACAATTGTCCAATGGTGGAGTAGCCATGAAGAAATAGAGCAGATTCCATATGGAATGGCAGGAGTGCTTAGAAACTAGCTGGATAGTTGCCATTTTCATTACAATGTAACAGCTCCCTTATTGTGGATGAAATGCCTAAAACAAGGCTTACCAGTAAAACAATATAAATCAATAAAAATATAATAGCCAACATTATTAGTCAATATGAATAATGCTGATCAAATTGCTAAAAATAAAAACCCCTAGGCCAATACAATTGGAAGTATGAATTTTAAATAGATGTTATCTATAGTTTGTGAGAATTGTGATGTGAGCCCTTAGAATGCAAACCATAAAAATACCAGCAGATCTGACAAGCATTAACCCAGAAATGCCAACATTTTCAGATGATCACACTGGGGAGATACTAGCATTGGTGTGTGCATGCATGTGAAAATAAGAAATAATAATGAAAGAAATGAATAAATTGTTGGGTAGTATAATAGAGAAGAAATACAACCATAAGCTATTTGCTGAGAACAGTATTAATGCTTTTGCTAGCAAAAATAGAACTCTTAAATCAAATAAATGCTATACTATCATATTATCATGTAATTAAATATTAATATTAAGGTGAGAATACCACATATCAAAAATAATGTGCAGCTGATAAAAAGTTAAATCAATTTAGAATAAACCTATATTAAAATAACCAGAAGTTGCAAGATTATTTTAAAATATCAATGGAATTATAAAGAATTATAAGAAACAAAGCTTAATTTTAAAAAAATGATAGAAAAAAGGTATACCCTATTACTTTTTAAAAAGTACCATAAAGCCATAGTAATAGAAAGACATGAATATGGAATTTTAAAAAAATGAAGGATATAGAACTGATAGATCAAAGACAATATTTTTTGCAGCATTAATTTTAAATAAATAAAGTAACATTTAATATCTCATGTTAAGGGAACATTTTCATGTAGAGAAAAAATAAAATTCCATTACTATTGTCTTAATCAGCTTTGTGCTACCATAAAAGTACCTGACACTGGATACTGTATTAAAAAAAAAAAAAAAAAAAAAAGACTATTTGGCTCACAATTCCAGTGGCTGGAATGTCCAACAGCATGGCATCTGGCATCTGCCAAGACCCCTTTGGCTGCATTGCAGTGTGGTGGAGCAGAGAGTCTAGAGGACATGTAACAAAGATACCATGCAGGTCGAGTGCCTTTGTAATAATACACTATGTCAGCAAATAATCCAGTCTCAAGAAACTTAACCCACTTCCTTGAGATACATATTAATCCATATTGAGGGTGATGCTCCCATGACCCAAAATGCCTGTTAAAGACTCCAACCTCAACATGGTCACACTGGGGACCAAGCCTCAACATGAATTTTGGTGGAGGAAAACCACATTCAAAACTTTTCCTCCAGTAACAATTTCAATAGTTATATATTGATAAGAAGAACAGCAAAAGAGGTTAATTTCTATATTTGGAAAGTAAATTTATGTAAATATTAACATTTACTCTATAACTAGTTAGAATTTATGTGGCATAGTAGATGGAAATTTTCAAACAGGGATTCAGGAGAAGGCTAAATACATGAATAAATTAGTAAACAAATTAATATAATTTATTTAATTTCATAAGTTTTGTGGATTTCTATAAAGAAGTATGCTACATATACTCAGATATATTACAAATTAGAAATTTCTCATATAGAAAATAAACAAAAAAACCCACGATAATTGGAGAAATGTTATCGTTTAGTCATGAAGAGTCCTCCAAAAGCTCATGTGTACAATGAGAGAAAGCTTAGAGGTGAAATGCTTGAGTTATGGGAGCCTTTCAGATTTAGTGCATTTATCCCCTGATGGGATTAACTGGGTGGTGACTATGGCAGGTAGGGTGTGGCTGGAGGAAGTAGGTCATAGGGTTTTGCCTTTGGCATGTATGTTTTGTCCTTGTTGAGCAAAGCTCTTTTGGTTTCCTTGTTACCTCATTCTGAACTACTTTCCTCTGACACATTCTTCCACCTTGATATTCTGCCTCACCTTAGGCCCACAACAATTGAATTGGCCATCTATGGACTGAGACTCCTGAAACCATGGGCTCCAAATAAACTTTTCCTCCTCTAAAATTGTTCTTGTCACATCTTTTGGTCAAGGCAGCTAAAAAGCTGATTAAAACCAAAAACTCTTATCCCTTACCCAGAAATACAATAGATACATAGTAAAGAACTTTAAGCAACTCAATTAGGAAAACTGAATGATAGTAAATATATGAAAATTTTTTTTGAATCATTAGAAAAGAAAGAAATACAGCAACAAAGAGATCAGTTTTCCACTATCATACTTGTGTTCAAAAATTGAATAATGAAAGTCATATAAAACAGTGAAACCCATCCCTCTGATCATATTCTGTCAGCTAGAATCATGTCACAGCTCTTATGCACATTCAAGGAAGTGGTTATACAAGCATATTTTTGTAGAACAGAATGAGAACTTTAGCAGTTTAAAAACTGACAGGTTGTGGTATTGCATACTGACACACTGCAAGTATGCTTACTGATATTTAATCATAGAGAATTTCTGCAGCTAACAGGTACCTGTAACAGACAACCACAACAGCAGAAGCAGGAAACAGTGTAGCAGGAACAGAAGAATCCCCCTTTAGGCTTAGTGCAGTAAAAGTCCCTAAGCTGTATGAACTAAAATTTCTTTGGTTATTGACAAACTTGTATCTATACAAGGAAGATAGAATGCACCCTCCGATAAAATCCCACCAACTCTCTTATCTTGATCTACCCCAAATTGCTATTGTATATAAGTAAAAGCCCTCTTGTACTCAGGGTTCAGACTTTGGGAATTATTCTTCTGGTCTATGGCAGAACTAATAAAATATTACTTTCAGGTCTTGGTGTCCTGACCCTCATTTCCTGTTACAATATAATTTTCAGAAGGGCAGAATCATCAGAGATAACCTTAGGATTTTTCTATCACCCTCTTCGCCAGAGCCACCAATGATAAAAGTTACTTCCACATGGAAAATGTATTAAGAACCTCTCAGGATTCACAAGTGTGATGGTTAGCTTTATGTCTGAAACTTGCCAAGGGATAGCCTATAGTTACTCAATGAAACACTAGTCTAGGCATTTTTGTAGATTTGATTCATGTCTATAAAGTTAGGTGACTTTAAATCAACAAACTGGAATAGATAATTTGAGTTGACAAATTTTAAAAATGGATTTAAGGATTGCCTGGAGAAGAAATTCTATCTGCACACTAGTTTTAGCTGGTACCTGAGAGTTTCAGTCATCTCTGTGGATTTTGGGTCTCCCTAGACAGGCCCCACAGTCACAGAAGCCAATTTCATAATAACACACACACACACACACACACACACACACACACACACTACATTCTACAACTTACTGGCTCTTTTACTCTAACTGATATTTTTATCACACTGTAGAATTAGCTTAAAGATCAAAACCTTATTATCTAAATCACACTGAGTGCTGTTGACCCTCAAGTTTTAAGCCACTAACTATAACCCCTGGGGCATAATTCCTTGCCATCTTTGGACCTGTCAAATGAAAGACAAACTATCTGTTCCAAGTACATAGAACCTTTGATGATTCTACTGACACAGGATAATAACTGTAGACAAAAAAATCACTGTGCTATGCAAAATCACTTTCCCCCAAAACTTAGGGCTTTTCGAAAAAAACGTGGGAAGGAGAAACCTAGTAGACAACTTCACCAGTGATACGCAAAAAACAATACAAAGAAAAAAAAATGAAAAAAAAAGAAAAATATGAAGCTGATGAAAAGAAGTGACACAGTTTTTCCTATGTTTAAATGGCTCATATACATTAACACTACAGTAACTATGATTTTTAATGTAGGAAAAAGTATTGTGTTTGTGAAAGTGAATACCTGAAGAGTTTGCAGCCTACATGTCATTGTGTATTGCTCTACAGAGGAGCTTCTGAAAGTATATGCAAATTTGTAACACCAGATGTAGAGGCATGTGGCTCAAGCATGTTGAACAAATGTATCTGGACATTTCAATGTGCATGTGAATGTATTCTGTATATTTTTATGAAGCTCAATTCTGCTAGGTACAGTTTTCTGAATTCATTTTCACATCATCTGGAATGGAATTACACATAAACAAATAAAATTTACATTATGAGAATTATTCCAAAATATAAAAATTATAGAATAAAACAAGCCTTATAGAAGACTGACTAATTGGAAATATAACCCAAATTACTTCCAATGTCTTTATATATACAGAAATCTTTTTCTGTATTTTGTATTTATTTTCTTATCTTACTTTTTTTTCTTGGAACAGGAAATGTAGTTATTTTCTCATATTTAATTGTATTAATTTTATATTTTTCCTTTTGAGTACATTCATGACAATCTTATCACATTTTTAATATATGGGACACACCTTTTAGAATATTTTTAAAAGTTCTACAAATTCCTGGTGAAATTTTATTAAAAACATAAAACACTGAGTGTTTAAAATGAAAATATATATTTTTACATTATCATCATCCAATTTCCTTGACTCTTAAATATTCCTTAGTGGCATCTTCTCACTTCATTCAGACTTCTAAATCCCAAATTCAGAGTGTGCTGAGAAATTACTTTAATAGAATATAATTCCACCTAGCTTGGGGAAAATAATCCATTTGTCCTAACATCAGCGTAAGAGGGTGTGTTAGGACCTTCTAACATATGCCTGGGAAAATAGTGTGGGTTGAGTAGAACTGGAAGGCAATTCATTCTTACTTTCTCATTCCACAACAAGAGGCAGTGGATAAGTGTTCTCAAGGAAACTGTGGGTAAAGTTACAATTAAATTTGTTTATTAGTTTTGTTCTCTTACATTCATTTCATTTCTTCAAATGTACAAACATCAAGCACATTTGATTTGTTATGAACTTAGAGATATAAAGACCAAATTATGATAAAAGAAGAAATAAATCAAGTACTATAATAAAATCAGCAGCACTATATTGTTAGAACTGTAACAAGAATAACTAATTCTAACCTATTTATTTATAAATGCATATAAACAAATTAGAATATGCACTGCATAGGATGAATGTGTTTGTATTTATGTATGTGTGTGTATTTATGCATTTTATGAATGTGTGTGCATATGTGTGTGTGTTTCATTTGTGATAAGTTAAATGATAGGTTATGTCTTAATCAGCAGAAAAGTGAAACAGACATAGTTTGAAAGACTATTATAAATGAATACTTTAAGTAGTAGGTAATAATATTTATCTATCATTTTTTAACACATGATATTTAGAGTGTTGTATGCTTAAAGAAAGTATTGAGATACAAGCCTGAAATGGTAGGAAGGACTTAGATTTTAAAATATACTAGCTGGCTTTTTTTTTTTTTTAAAGAAACGAGTACTAAATGTATATGTCATTAAAGATGAATGTATGGCTGTGTGACTTTCATGGAAATTAGACAAAAAGTATTTGTTCATAGATAAAAAAAATTAAGAGAGGAAATACAGCCCAATAAGAAACAGGGATATCTCATGGAGGACTCATATAGCCAATGAATGGGAACTGATGTACAAAGCAATTGGAGTGAGATTCTGGCAACAAACTTCCTGGGTTCAAAATCTTGCTTCATTATGTCTTAATTGTTCAGATGACAAGAAAATAAGTTAATATCTTATGGCTATGTTTCTTCATCTCTAAAATGGGTGTAAACAGCATTAGTTCACAAATTATTGTGAAATATTTTTATTTTAAAATAGGGATTAATGATCAGAGAGCAGTTCTAGCATACATTCATAAATATCAAGTAGTATTATATTTTGATTGTCATCATTGCTGCTGTTGTTTACATATCATCTTTCTGAGGGAGCATGCAGCACATTATTTCTCTGTATTATTAAACCTTTGCTCTCTTTGTAGATTCCTTCTATCATATTGATAGCTACTGCAATACTTTTACTGTTTTGACTCATTACTTCAAGTCACTTTCTATGAATGCAAAAAACATTCAGGCAATGACAATGAAACCTATTTACTTAGTCTTAAAAGCAGTAATTTATAACAAAAAATATATTCATCTAGTTGGTTTAACTCAGTGTTCACTGTTACTTGACATCCTAAGACCTAAAGAAATCCTCTGAAGTCCCTTCTTTTGAAAATAAATCCTTTGTTTACTGAATTCATAATCAGTTTATGTTCAAATACGCTTTCCTAATAGACTTCTGTAATTTCTCTCTTAAATTTAATTCTCTTTTGTTTCCCTGGTATATTTAAATGAAACAAAACTTTTAGGTACTGGCTTAGATAAACAAACTTTCTCAAAGCTATTTATGATAAATGTGTTGAACAAATAAAAATCTTTGCTCTTGTTGAAATGCACTATAGTAATCAGGATAACTATAAATATGGCTGTCACAGTCACATTCAGATGCCCTATCTTTGTTTTCTCTTCCCATACTCCCTCTCTCTCAGATTATCCACATGAAAGCTTTCTCTACATTCCATTAATCTTTTCTCCACCTGAATCCAAAATGCTATAGCTCCTATCACAATTGGCTTCTGAAAATAATAATAAAGTTACAAAGAAAGGATTAGGATAATAGGCTAAGAATAAGATACAGACCAAAGAAGCATCAAGAACTAAAACTGTTTATTTTTATGTGTTGGCAATAACAATTGGGAGACCAACAAAGAAGAAAGATGAAAACGGTTTAAACTAGGACATATTGAGCTATCTAAATAGAATGTTTTTCATATTACATCTCTATTAAATGCACTGGTAAATTTTCTGCAGATTGATTGCTTCTATAATAAAATATTTTTAATTTTTTCCCATTAGAATTTAATTATATTAAATTTATCTATCTTTTGAATAATACCTGGTGTATTCCTTTGTTCTTAAAGGTAATAAATATAAGACATATGTTCAATTCATTGTTTCATCTTTTTAAAATAGAGTATTGTTTAATTTATTATTTAGAACATACAAATCTATAAAAATCTATAAAATAGGATTGTCTTGGTTACATTAGAATTAGTCAAATTCTATGACAAATTTCTCCATTTTTTTTATGAGTTGGAGGATCCCTGCTCCTCTGATGCAGAAAGCTAATAGCATGTACAAGTGCACTGCCCACCAGTTGACTGTGATCTATAATAATTATTTAAATCTGCTTGACTAATATTTAGAGAGATATTTCAACATTTGTTTTTTCATTTTTTGGTTGATTTTTGAATTTTTTAATGTTTGGATTACAGGAAGAAATTGTCCATCCCTATTGAAAGACATCTGCATTGAAGGACAATAATAACAACACCGCTGTATGGAAAACATCTCACACAACTTTCTTCAAAAATCAAGTGCATAGGCCATCATATTTTAGCTGTTTCTTTACATTAAATTATCAGAAAATCTACCTCAAACTTTTACAAACACACAATTTTGGCACAGATAGGAAATGACTGAGATGTAAGTGATTAACACTAGGAATAAACACACTGCCTTATTAAAGAATATTTCACAGTGTTGTCCCATGGGCATGGTTGAATTGAAATTAGAATCATGGTAGGTTGAAATTAGCATGTTTATAAACTGCCCAAGAAAACTAAAATCTTGATCTTGTAGGTCATAACTTGGAGTATTTACGTATAAACATTTATCGAATGGTACAGTTTGAATATTATTGGCGGCTTATCGTAGTAAATTAAATCTCAATAAAGCTATTTATTTAGCAAACTGATAAAAATATTCTGTAAACATGAACCCTTCTCCAAGTATTTCCATCTGTCAATTCATCAATTCAGTGGGTAAGGTTTATTCATTTGCATAAAAAAGTTGATAAAGTGGCAGATGAATTTGATAATAAACAACATTTTAAGGAAATATTTCACTTATTGTTAAGATGATCAATAACCAACTCATTGGTTATACTCTAAGCTGAGCAAATAATTTAGCTAGAAAATTAATTCACCCTTTTGTTTCATTTATGGATTCATTTTGTAACATTTATTTAGGGCCTATCATGTACCAAGCACTGTGCTACCTGCTGAAACAAATTTTCTAAACTAGATGATAATATCTGTTCTATAGGTAATGGACTAATGGACTGTTTCTAAAGATAGTTTCTCTGTATACTGAACATATATATCAAAATTAAGAGAAGAAAATAGAATTTTTCCTAACCATGCTCAACTTCAATAGACTAAGATATGGACTGCTTGGAGCTCCAAATTAGGTGCCCAGAGTTGTAGTGAGGGATGTGAGACAGGACTAAATGGAAAAAATATGTTTTAGGATTTTATCTAAGTTAGCAATGACTCCTGCTCTGGATGAGGCCTACCAGATTTTATCGGAAAGGTCATGATATTTACTGTATACAGTAATAATAGAAGAGTTTTGTCTAAGAATTATTCCAATACTTCAAAACTCTAAACTGAGTAAGGATGCATGACATTTAATAATTACAAGCATCGCTTTCCTTCTACCAGGTGGAGTGACAGCATGGTTTCAACACCACATTCAGTCAGCCTAGGTTAGAAACCTGGATCATAATTTACTAAACACTTGACCTTGGGCAGTTCACTCAATATCTCTGATAAAAATACCAAGTTAAACCCAGGATTATTGGAAGAGTAAATTAATTAATATTTGCAAAGGACTTAATACCAGAGACAAGCTAAGTACCATAAATATATTACTATTAATTATCACCATGAACGCTCAAGGCTCACTGAGATTGCATAATTAACTTGCTATTCTGTGAAAAGAAGAAGGTAAAAAAGGAGATTTTGACAAACAATTACTGACAAGTTTTATGACTTTGGCGTCATTCTGTATTAGCTTTTTGTCACTGTGACCAAAATACCTGAGAACAACTTAGGGGAAGATAGGTTTATTTTGGCTCATGGCTTCAGAAGTCTCAGTCCATTGTCAATTTTCTGTTGCTTGAACCCCACGTGAGGCAGAACATCATGGCAAAGAGTGTGGGGAGAAAAGTTGTTCACCTCATGGTAGCCAGGAACAGAGAGAGAGGAAGGGAAAAATGCAGACAAAATATGAGCCCCAAAAGATGCCATTTCCCTTACTTCCTTCAGCTAATTCCATATATCTACAGTTACCACCCAGTTAAATAGGACTTTCAAATTATTATCACCAACTGGATCAATCCACTGCTTAATTTACGGTTTTCATGATCTAATCATTTTGCCTTCTGCATTAACACAGGAGATTTTTTTCTGGAGTCGGGAAGCACATATCCAAACTGTAACACATAAGTAAGTATAAACTACACTTTTTTTCTTCTGTGGATAAAAATTGGTCCTTGGTAAAATCCTATCAAATCTCCTTTATTTTACAGAAGTATATTCAATAGACATGTCTTCTAATTTAAGAGAAACATTAACTCAAAGTTAAGTTTAATGTTTTGAATAAATATAAATTTTTCAGAGGAATTTGCCAAACTGAAATTATTTTCCTCATGTTAAATTCAATTTATGCATTATAAAATCAAAATAGTAATTTTGATTTTAGAAAGAACAGCAATATCCACAATTTGAAAATCACATTTATTCTTCATATTATGAGATAATCATAAATTATCAGAATTAACTAGTATCAAAATTTATCAGTCAAGGCTTATGTAGACTCCTGGTATCTTGATGTCCTAGTTGGAAAAGCAAGCTTTCCTTTCCACAGTCTTCCATGACATTTTATATGGCAAAAATAAATGCATTTCTTATTTTGGATTTTCTTTATGAATAATGAGTTATACACTACTATCTGTAATATACAGGGCTGATGATATTTTTAACCAAAACATTTTTTTTTCCTCTGGAAGGCAGTTAAATTATCTGGACAGTAAGACTATTTCCATTTCTTTTTTTTTTGTATTTATTTATTCTTATTCAAATTTTATTCATAAAATGTTAACATTGGCATTTTCTGAAGTATTCACCTTTCCAATAACGAAATATATTTCATGGCAAACAATTTTTCATCATAGGCTGAATTAATCTATGTATTTTGTTACAGAAGAAAATTAAAAAGCAAAATAATAATTTTACTATCATTTGAAAAAAAAAGTCTAATCTTCAGATGAAAGAAATCCAAAGCTCTATATTTCAACATTTTGCCATTCATATTAAATTGCAGTCAACTAGTCTTGTTTAAGGAAGATATTAATTAATATTAATTAAAAACATTTTTGGCATTTTTAGAGTATAATCACACAATAAGGAAAATCTCAGAAATATGCTTAATCTGGAAAACACTTCAATATATAAAAGCACATATTTTATATTTTGTTAAAATGATTTGAAAGTAACATTGCAAATATTTTTTATTTTCATTTTAATTAGGTTATAACTTGTGTAACATAAAATACACAAAAGAGATTTTCAACCACATACTCCCCTGTCTCAACCAAATGACACAGAAATAAAATATGCCATAACCCAAATATTCCTTCTTTCTTCCCCATCTGTCTGACCTCCCTTCTACACTGCATTACAAAAGCAGATCCTTTTTCCTAAAATATTTTAAAGATATTTCTACCTTTTTGCCTTTATCAATAGCCATTTCATTCCTGAGCAGAATCACATTGTGTGCACAATTTTCTTTATTCATCTGTTGATGTACATTTGAGTTGTATACTTTTCTGTACAAGACCTTTTGAAGATATATTTTATTTGTAATTTTTCTTCTTAAGTGTCTATATTCTACTGTAAGCATTCAATTAATAGTTGAGGTAATAGATAAAATGGTAATATTTTAAAATTATACCAATATAGAAGAATTCCAATTTCACATTCTTGCCAAAAAACATTATTTTCAAATTTTAAAAATGTATTAACATAATTGATTTTATCACAAAAATGCACATGGTTCCATAGTGTAGTGGTTATCATGTCTGCTTTACGCAAAAAATAAAATAATCTGAGATCTAAAAATCTAACAGTATTTTGTAGAATTAATTATTAGCACACACAGTTTTAAAATAAATTTTTATATTCAATTAATATCATTAAGCCTAAAATATTCTACCACTATCTTGCATAGTATTTATTGAACAATACACTTCTTTCCTACCAAATCTTAATTCATTAAAGGCTAATATACATGTTGAATTAAATTTCAGCAATATTCCCAATGTCTTTTTCTATCAAAAAATGTGTTTAAATTTTAATGTCTATTACATCTATTAATATGCAAGACATAAATGAGTAATAAATGCAATAATTAGTTACAGAGTTAACGTAAATCAGTTACAGAGATTCATGATAGCATTGTAAAAATGGTTCATAAGAAACTCAAATACAGTCACTCTCAATTACATTGAATAATGATATTATTTCAGAAATAATATTACTATATTTTTGGAGGTCAAATTATATAGCTAGATGTTTAGAATCCTTCATATGCCTGTACTGTTAAATATATTCTTCAATAGTATTTTAAGTTTCAATTTTATTAACTAATACTTAAAATATAAATAATATTTTCTTGAATTGATTCCAAATATTTCATCATTCTAATACATGCAGTAGAAAAACGTAAGTACCTTGTGGTGGTCTCTGTAAGTACAATACAGGGGAAAAATCTGAAATCCTATGAAAGACCCATAGAACTCTCACCTTACTTAGAAACTAAAGTTTCCTGTTAGGATATGGTGATTAGCCAATTTAGAGCTGTCCAAAAACTAGAATGAGGGATGAAAATGTTGTTTGTGAGTTCAAAAATAACAGAATCCTCTGAAATAATCTCTCTTTTATTTCAGTATTTATAAGTTTTAAAGATTGAATTAGTCCTTGTTTTACATCTATTCCCACCACAATGTATCTCTCATGGGCATACTGTCAAATATTATATCTTACTGCATTTACTAGCTTGCATTATTATAAACTTATTAATATTAATATTTTTCCTTATTATTATTTGTTACTGTTTGCATTTATTATAGTATTTAACGTGCATAGGTAAAAACTACTCATATTGTTAAGGGAATATGGAACAGATTAACCTCCTTTTGCTGCGAAAAGGTAATATAGAAAAATTTCTAGAGGGAAATACATTAAGACCAGTTTCTATGAAAGAGATGGATTTAAAATTTATATGACAATGTGGAAGATATTTCAAAGATTTTCATAGTGAAACTTGAAAAATTGACAAGTTCTAACAGGTTTTCATTCAAATAAGAGTTCTCTGCCAATAGGCAGTATTCAAATATGGAATAAGCTGACTCATTTTAGGATATAACTAGTATCCTTAAACCAGTGGCATTTTTTTTTTTTTTGGTTAGGAATACTAAAAAGGAAATTCATAAATTGAATTACAGTATCTTGGGGGGTGGGTAGCAGGGATTCACTTGCGCACTAAGCCATATCCCCAGCCCTATTTTGTATTTTATTTAGACACAAACACTCATTGAGTTGCTTACTGCTTCGTTTTTGCTGAGGCTGGCTTTAAACTCATGATCCTTCTGTCTTGCCTCCAAGCCAATGGGATTAAAGGAGTTTTCCATCGCACCCAGATACAATTTCTACTTTAAGATTTTCAGTTTAGCATTATTTTACTTCCTGTATTTTCTAACTCTCATCAAGAAAGGAAGAAAGTCTTAAGCCATTCTGCATATCTTACAGTCCAGAGTATTTTATTGATAGGTAGAATGGCTATATGAATTTGAACCAAATGATTACCTGTTTTTTTAGTTATCGTGAGGATTCAGTGGATAAGCATTTTATGTTAATCACTGTTCTAGGGATAGGTATGTATCACTTAACTATAGGGATATAATGTGAGATATGCATCATTATGTGATTTCATCTTTTTATGGACATCATAGTGTATACTGACACAAACTAAAAAAACTACAATGTCAGTAAGCAGCTGTCATTTCCAAATTCTATCTGACCAAAGCATCATTTTGTGGTGCATGACTGCATATAAAGATGAATAAAACCTCCGCTGACAATAAAATAATGATTTTCCCCCTGCTTTAGGCTATTTACTAAAGCAAAAAGTTTGCCATAAAAGTATTTTCAGAGATATTGTAGTCATAAGAATTCAGAAATTAACATTTTCTTTTAGAACAATTTTGCAAGTTTTAGTCTTTAAAATTAAAAATGTCCCCTCCTCTTAAGTTAATATATTTTCAAGGACAAACTCAATTATTCATATTATGAATATGTAGAAATACTGATCTTCATGTTCATGTTAGTCAGCCTTCTCCAGCAAAGCACAAGCAATAGAAAAAAATATCATCAGGGAGTCTAAATCACATGATCTGCATGCCCTTTGCAACTGGAGGTCACAGAAAGCCAGAGAAGTAGTTTGAAAACTGAGAGCTGTAGAGTTAGTTGTAGGTTTCAGTTTCCAGGTCTTAAGGTCTGAGAATCAGGAGTTTTGAGTACAAAAGACTTATGTCCCAGCTCAAACTGTCAAGCAGAGAGGGAATTTACTTTTCTTTGCAGTTTTTTGTTTATTTGTTTGTTTGTTTTGTTTTGTTGTATAATCCTGACTCTCAGTGTATTGAATGATGCTCATTCACACTCGGGAAGCCTGTCTTCTTTACTCAATCCAGTTCACATGCTAGCATCTTTGTGAAACACCTTTATGGACTCACAGAGAAATAGTGTTTAACCAGATTTATAGATATCCATTGGCCTAGTCAAATTGACTCATCAAATTAGCCAACTTTTTGTCTCAAAGAGGATTTCAAACAGTATGTATATATAGAGACATTCTCTTCTCCTGAGGCATTAGGCTTAAAGCATTTTGTTTCTTTATAAGGATTTCTTTTGATATGGCTAATTAACTGAGACAAAGTGATCCACAAGGCATTTATGTTGACTTCAGAATTTTAGAAATAGTTTTAGCTAGATATCCTGAATCAATGTTCCATGTGTATTTGTCCCACCCCATTTCCACTATTCAAGTAGGTAATGAAACATCTTTCCCATACAGGAAAAAAACAGATTAATACAATGGATATATGATGAATATGTTCTATCCAAATCAAGACACTATTTTTATTAATTCCATATTAATTATTACTTACTGCAGTATTTGACATCATAAAGTGTGTGTGTGTGTGTGTGTGTATGTGCACGCACACTAGAATACATCAGTCATTATATGATTAGATTTTATAGGTTAAGTTAGCTATGTACACCCACATAGGCAGGCACATGCACATATGAATAGGAACACACAAAAGAAATCAAACTACACCTGTAATATGTTCATATTAATATATATATATATATAAATATATATATATATATATATATTAGTAACATACATAAATGTATTTTTTAGCATATAAATGTAAGCTCAGTTTTGACTACAATTGCCTATAATTGCCCATGTTATTCATAACTATAGGAGTTTTAATTGCATAGACCTTTTTGTTTCTTTATTTATTCATTTGTTTTCTGTCTTTATGTTTTTTATTAGTGTACTATAGTTATATAATAGTGGGATGCGTTTGCACATAATCATCAATATGTATAACATACTTTATTCATTCTCAAGCTCCAATAATTTCCCTTCTTCTCAAATGCCCTTCCTCTGCTCTACTAGTCTCTCTTTTATTTATTTATTGTTTATAAATTGGTGCATTATACATAAAAATAGAATTCATTGTGTCACATAGAGTATAATTTTGTCAAACTTACTCTGCAGTTGTTCACCTTGCCCACTCTTTCTCCCTTCCCCTCATTCTCATCCTCTTACCAATCAGGGAAATACAAATCAAAACTGCACCAAGATTTCATCTCTTTCCTGTTAGAAAAGCGTAATCAGTATGTACCTCAGAAATTTTAGTATTTCTCTTCAAAAATGCCTTGATAAACAAGTCTAATGGACAATTCATGCCTTTTCTGTAAAATGTTACAATGACTAATTTTCCTGTACTCTATTTTGTGAGGTTTTATAACATAGATTCTAAGATTTCAGGCTCCTAAATCTTTATGCGGTGAAACCTTAGATTTATCCAAGTATTACCTCTGCCACTAAACTGTAAGATTAAAACAAAACAAACATACAAAAGAAAAAAAGAGAAAAAAAAAAGAGGGGCGGGAGAATAGATGAGAGATAGATTTTAGTAATTTTAAAAGAAATTAATAACATACATGAAATTGAGATGAGGTCACATCATTTCTGAGGAAAATAAGTTTTCAGTAGTTCTTCACACACTTGTTTAACATTCCCTTGTAATGATTATAAAATTAACGAGAGGAACCATTAGTGTTTCTGCCTCAATCTGAATTTTTACGAGAAACTGTTCTTTCTCAAATAGAAATGAGGCTGAGACATATAAATTAAAACTTGCAGCCTAAAATTATAAAATTTAAATATGTTTTGAAATCAATCCTAAAATATAGTAATTTGACTTTAATTTCTGAACTAAAAATTGAACCTTTTGCGTTTTATCTTGAACGTGAAGTTCGGTAGGGTTGTTGTTAATTTAGGTGGGTTACCTTGGAAACAAGAGCTCTCACTCTCTCTTTTTAACCTGTCAATAATGTCATATTTTTCTTTAAAACCACAAAAAAATTTAGATGGAATTATAAAAATGAAATTAAATTTTTTTCTCTTTTTAATTTTAAAGTGTAGGTACAACATAATACATTTAGTAGCAAATTAATGACATATAACATAATACACAAACACACACACACACACAGACACACACACACATACACACATATATAACTGAGCTCTTCTAAAATCCACCTTGCGGGTGCCAATGCTACAAAGTCTTCTCAATATACTCCACTTACTTTTAAAACTTCTGAAAAGCAATAATAGTTTTGCTAAAAGATCAATGTTTGCTGTACTGATTACTGATTCATTCACTATTAAATCAAATGCACATTAATATGTACAAACCCTTTTAAAGAAAATATGTACTTTATGTACTCTGATAAATGGAACTGAACTTTGCTGGACAGCATTCTTATAATTGATAAATACTGAGTAGTGGTGCAGTTCCACACTAACCATTAGCCAGTAAAGATCTTTAAATAGAAGCAGAGCAATTACATAGAAGGAAATGAGTTCATTTATTATCACAGATTTTTAGTTGCCATTTCAATAGGAAAGGACAGTAACAAGCTGTTAGTTGATTCAAATATGGTACAATAAAATCTCTGGAGTTATTATGCCTAAGAATAACACAGATTAAAATAAAAGACATTGTTATCACCTACTCCATTATTTTAAAAGGTAATTTTGTCAAGGAAAAAAGCAGAATCAGAGAATACTAAAAATTTATGCTTGTTTTACATGTTATTTAATTTACCTCTGTAGTGCACTTTTTTACATGCCACTATACACAAAATAGTTTTTAAATGAAAAGTCTTTATAGGTAGTAAATGGAAGCAAAAGGACTGTAGCCCATGTTAGAAACTGTGGATTCAGTGTCTAGACCTTCCATTTAGCAACAGAGTTTTGGGAAATGACTTCTAAACTTCCTAGACTTATTTATTCATTTATTTATTTGTGGAGATAAGTTCTACCTTCTAAAATTATTTTACATGGAATTTAGTGATACAGATAAAACATATTGTATACAATATATGTCCATATACAAAACTGCACGTGGCTGTTTATAGCAATTTTATTCATAAATGCCAAATTTGTAAGTAACCAATATTCCCTTTAATAGGTGAATGGATGAAAGGCACTTCATCCTGACAAATGAAATATTTTTTAGCACTGAAACCTAAATGAGATATCAAGCCATGTTATGTGGGCACCTTAAATGCCTGTTTCTAAGTGATCAAACCTATCTTAAAATATCTATAGTATGATTCAAATTCAATTGCAGTCTGGAAAAGGCAAAACTATGGAGAAAATAAAGACTTGTGGTCTCCAGTTATTGTGGAAGAGAAGGAACAAATAAGTGGAGTACAGAATTTTTAGATTAGTGGAACCACTCTGTATGACAATGTAAAAGTAGATAGCATTGCACTATACTTTTGCCCAAACTCATAGAATGTACAGCGCCAAGAGTGATTCTTAAGGTAGAATTTGGTGATGATGTGACAATACAGGTTTGTCAATTCTAATAAATGGAACACTCTGGTAGAGCATATTGAAAGTAGGAAAAGCTATGAATGTGCTGGGAAAGAACTATATGAGAAATTGATATATCTTCCTCTCAGTTTTGCTGTGAATCCAAACCTACTCTAAAAAGTAAAGTCTAATTAATTAAAAAAGATATTTTGGGGCTGGGAATGTGGCTCAAGCAGTAGCGTGCTCGCCTGGCATGCATGGGGTGCTGGGTTTGATCCTCAGCACCACATAAAAATAAAATAAAGATGTTGTGTCTACTGAAAACTAGAAAATAAATATTGAAAAATTCCCTCTCTCTCTCTCTCTCTCTCTCTCTCTCTCTCTCTTTCTCTCTCTCTTTTAAAAAAGATATTTTATAAGAAATATGTACATATGAGTAAATGTAAAATTAGACACATACTGCTGTCACAGGTCACTAGTTTATATTAATTTCAGTTCTTTAACTCACTGAAAATTAATTAAAAATTTTATTGATTAATTAAAATTAATCATTTAGTCATGAAATTACTGCCTACACTATGTAAAATCCCTAGGTACATTTAAATATTGAAAGTCATTTTTTTCTGATATGAATTGGAGTGGGAATTAAGGTTTTAATTTGGTTCATATGTATTTCATGTATATGGACTGATGCATTATTGTTTTTTTAATAACAATTAATAGTTATAATAGTAATCATGGAAACAAAAAGATAAATCTAATACTATATGACACTGTATTTTGTAGCAAAATATGAAGTTCTACATTTTTATTCCTTATATAACAAAAATATTAAGTAGAACTAAGACTAAAACTACTAACATTATTTATACTTTTTTACATTAAAATCTAGATTATAAATTATAGGACTATATATAAATAAAGTGTATTTGTAATTGTTCAACAAACTTTATTTTCAAATGCACTTGTGTTTTTAAAAGTAAAATTTATTATTTTAAAGTATTTTATCTGGAAGTTGATTTCACAAATTGTGGTTCATTTCATGTGATTGTCCATAAAGTTAGTATAAATATCCTATAGTTTAATTACTTATGCTATTGAGCTAATAGTCACTTATAAACCTACTTCTATTACAAAATGTATTCTGAGTTGCAACTCCAGATATAGAAAATTGGTTTCACTGAGCTTCAGCAAAAATGGAGGTGAAAAAGAGACAGTTTACAGCTATAATACTGAGAGTTTTCTAAACCAGATAAAATTCACAGAGAAATGTACACCATTCACAGATCAAGTATTTTAATTTAGAGTTTTCTTAAAAAAAAACCTATGAACTAAATTCAAGCTGTTAAACATGTAACATATCATATACACATATATTTACAAAAATATTAACATTTATGTATTTTTAAAGAAGGATAGATATGCATAAAAATTTTATAAACAGAGGGAAAAGTGAATCATACAAAAAAGCAGTTTGGATTTCTATAGTGTGATGCAGTAGTTAATTCTCTAGATCCTCTATGCAAAATAAATAATAAAATACACAAAGGATTGGGCCGGGAGAAGTCTATTAATCTTTTTTCTTTAAGTAAAGGAATAAATAGGTAAATGGATAATCTCCAAGATTGTGATTAAAATCTCCAGTGTTAAGGGCAAAGTATGAGGAGATACACTGAAATCTGTGTTGGTCTTTGAGTGTGGTGGGGTCATGATGTAGTTTTTCAGTTAGGTGAAAACCTCAAGTGGGTCACAGTGACGCACACTTGTAATTCCAGCTACTCTGGAAATGGAGGGAATAGTGTCACCTGAGATCAGGCTCAGGAGTTCAAGGCCATTAGGGACTACACAGCAAGATCCATCATTTCCCTGTGGCACACAAAATATAGGAAACAAGCCAATGCTATAGACCTAGGAGACAAGAAAAACACATATAGATCCCCAAGAAGTTCAAACTTTTAGGTTCAGAATAAGAAGGGACCATTTATTAAGGTTTAAAGAGATAAAACAGATGAAGAGGTTAACAAAAAAAAAGTGACAGTATCAAAGTGTGTGGCAAATTGAAGAAATATAAATAATATATGAAATTATTGAAATTTGCATTTCAGTGAATGAGTTCACCAACTGATGAAACACCTCTGCAGAAAGAGTCAGAATGCATGTGCAGCAGAAATGAAAATCTGAAGATACTACCATGAAGTCTACAGAAGTAGATTGTTGGATTATAATAAATAGAAATGTGGAGATGAAGATAATAAAATGAAAACTTAAAATAACAGACATTTATTTTCTCATTGTTCTGGCAGTATAAGTCCAAAATTAAGATATCAGCAGTGCTAAGTTCTCCTTGTAGTCTTCAGGGAAGAAACTTTTGCATCTTCCTGCTCCTAATGGTTCCTGACATTTCTTGGTTTGTAGAAACATAACTCGATTTTCTGTCTCTGTCTTCATGTGTCTTCCTCCTTCCTGCCTCTGCTTTCCTCTTTTCTCACAAAACCACTATTAATTGGATTTAGTGTCTATTCTATGAGTATGGTAAATTCATCCTAGGATCCTTAAATGAAGGAGAAAAATGAAGTTGAGAAATAGAATAGAGGCTACCAGAGGCTAGGAGAGCAGGAGAGAAGAAAGATAAGGAAAAGGTTGATCACTGGGGTCAAAATTACAGTTAAATAAGTTCAAGGAGTTTCAGTGTGCATCTACATAGCACAAGTCATCCTGAAATATTAGGAACACATTTTGAAATGATTGGATAAGTGTTTGGAGCCATTTAGTAAGCTATATTTATTATACTATGGATTTGTGAAATCACATTTAACAATCATTATTTTTTTTTTGAGATTTCTATGACTTATCAGATCCATTACTAAGAATTGGTTTTAGGGGGACTTTTAAGTGAAAATCAAAACCCAGAATTCTTGGTTTCTTAAAATGTATGTACCCGAACACTTTATTTTTTCAGTTCTCCTGGCATCGTTTGACTTTAAGGTAAACTCAAAGAAATATGCATCAATCATTTTTTTTCCTTTTTTATTTATACTAAATTAGTTTAGAGTCTTTCAGTATCCAGTTGTACCTTACATCTGACATGCTCTCTGACAAGGTATATATTCTTTTCTCTCATTAAATACACACTATTGAAACAGGAGCAAATATTCCTAATCCAGGCAGTGCATTGTGTGCTCCAGATATCAGCATATCAAATGTCATCTATTTTCTCCTTTGCTTAAAAGCTTTTCTTGTTATATTTCATTTTGTGACCCTGCTTCAAGAAAATAGAGTCACATCATGCTATACCATAAAGTCAAATGCTAATATTAAAAAATAAAGAAATAAATGAAATCTATAACTAAAGCATTTTTGAAGGATTGGACTTCATATACAAATTCTAGAAATAAATTTAGAATTTAATTCATGACTTTTCCCAGATTTTGGACATATGGATATTATCTGCAACATTATTTATATGTAATTAAGATGACTTTTCATCTCTAATATTTACTCTTCCCACTTTTGTAAGAATTGGAAATAATAATACTCATAAAATTCTACAAAAAGCAGTCAATAAAAGACTAGAAAATATTGCTTCACTGAACTATAACATTACAATTATCTCATTTACCTGATTTACAAATAATAAATTGTTTTCTACTCCTAATCTATGCCTACAAGTAAACAGATATCAAAAGCTCAGAGATCAAGCTAGTATTTCTGAATTTCTAGTTTGGTTAAGCTGAATTTAGTAAACCTTCTGACTTTTGGTTTACATTGTATATTTCTTTTCCTTAGAGTTGTACCATGCAGAGCTATTTCACCTTTCTATGAAGGGTTGTTGAGGTTCTAATGCAGCATGAATAAAAGTACTGGGCAAGTTCTCAGAAAACTCTCATGAACTATGATCACAATTCTCATATTTTTCTCTATGAAGTTCTTTGAAGACACTGATGATGATGACAGGACTATTGTAAAGAGGAAAATACATGTTTTACACTACTATAAAAATCCTTCTTGTCACAAGAATATTAAGTTATTTTAAAATCAATTCTTACTTCAAAAAATGTATGTTTTTGATTAGCATAGTGTTTCAAAATTGTTTATATTTCATGGAACTAGACCCAGTTTTCCTTCCACTATCAGTTTCTAGGTTAATAAAGAAGATCGTTTGACCAATTTCGAATGTATGTTTTCCTTACACATCAACTGTCTTTTGATTTGGTTTCTCATCTTAAAGCAGAAAGTGCCAAGCTCTCTTAACCTGAATCACTATATCGGTGTAAATTATTCTCTTAACTGTTCCCTTTTAAGTGAAGCTAATTTTAGAAATAAAAACCTTACTGATAATTACCTAGCATCTTTTGTTCCTAATGTACTTAAATATTTATACTTCCACTCCTATATTAAACTAACCAAATGAGAAATGCTGCTAAAGAAATTGCCTTATAAATAAAGGCTGCCCAGAAAGATGATAATCTACTTCTCTATGCCTCTGTAATTTTCTACCCAAATAGGTTTTCATTGTGCTGCAAAATACTAGCAGATTACCAGTGACATGAAAAATGTGTCAACACATATAAATGCAGGCTAATACTAATGACTGTTATTCATTATGTTATTGACTCCCAAGTGATTCTGTTTACAGAATAAAATGTTTGAACTAAGGATAAACAGAATGGTTGGAAAACATGAAACCTTTACTCTTTCATTAATTCTAGTGTTTTCATTTACAAATTGCATTTAGAAGTTATAATTGGTTTGCATTTGCATAGGCACCAGTACACAAGTTTGAAAACTAGTTGCTTTAGTTAAAAATTCAATTACTCTTTCTTAAATTTTGTATGATCATAAAAAGTAATGTTATACATAGTCTTATTTTAGAATTCTTCATCCAGAAAATTTATAGGACCAAATATAGACTTGATTGAAAAGCAAACATTATATGCATATATACATGTATAAAACACAATACATGTACTTATACACACATATTATATATATACACAACATTTAAGTGTGAGCTTGTAGATATCTACGAAAACTTTTTTGAAGGCACAGAATCATATAACCTGCAATGGAACTGATCTTTCAAGAATCTTCAGCTTATATTATTCAATATGTAAGTGTGAACCCTATTTGAAAATTATCTCAAAAATATCTGGGAAAAATGAAATTATAGGAAAATATTTATTTTAAAGTAGTAAAAGATTTTCAAAAAAAATACTCCTCTGAATCTGACAATAATTTATTTAATCTTGTCACATGGATATTTGGGAAGTAAAATCCTCAGTTATCTCAGGCTCCACCACATTCCTTTGTGTCTCAAGAAGAGACCAGCACCTACAGCATAGCATGTTAAGCAAATACCCGAGAGGTATAAGGACCTGAAGACATTTACTCTTTTCCACTCAGCTGCCTTTTAGTATTTAGTATTGGGAATTTGTCCCCGGAAACTGAACCAAAATCCCGAAAAAATGAAATTACCAAAATTATGAACCTAGGTTGTGAGAAGATAGATTGCTCATTGCTGGAAAATCCTTTATAGTGTTTATTACTATATGTTACCAATGGATGACTCTACGTTGATACAACTTCTATATGAGGAAAAAAAATTCTAAAATTGAACGCATAACAAAATTTATGGATTCATTTTACACAATTAAACTTAATACTCAATTTTACTTTTATGAATGAATTGAAAAGAAAAAATAACTTCTTTCAGTATGTTGACTATGAATGCTATTTGCAATATTCAGTTTTATTTAAATAGTACAAAGTTCTCTTTCAACTAAAAATAAAAAGTCCCTGTAGAAAAGATAACAAATTTTTAAAAATTAATCTTTCCATAATTACAAAATGTACTGCTCTCCTGAAATTCTTATCCAGTAAATATGCATCATTGTTGATAATTTAGAGAATGTCTACTATCTTTTTTTCATATGATCATATTTCCCCATGCTTTATTGTGATTTCTGGCTTATTAAACCCAGAAATGTTGCAAGAAGCAGAGCTGGGGTTGTGGCTCAGTGGAAGAGTGCTTGCCTAGTATGTGCAAAGCCCTGGGTTCAATTCTCAGCACCACATAATGATAAATAAATAAAGGTATTGAGGTCAACTACAACTAAAAAATAAATTTAAAAAAATGTTGCAAGAAGCATCCATTCAACAGGTTTGGGGAGAAAAAAAATATTTTCTCACTTTCTTCTCTGTATAGCTGATATGCCAGTGGAAAATTACTACTGTTATCAAGATATAAGGGAACAGACATCATTACTAACTGGTGGAAACACAAAATATATTATAAGCAATAAGGCACTATAACAACCTTATCAATTAAATTAAAAAGAAATTTAGAATGCTAAATTTCTTATGCTTATCCCAGCAAAATCTTCCAAACTATTTGAAAACATCAAAGTAATCACTATAAAAGGAACGTCAAGAGATCATTAATGGCATCTTCTGAAACCCTGACGTTAATATTAAATTTCTTTTAGAGTATGATATAAATATTCAAGTTAAAAATGGAAATAAATATGATCCCATCCACATTCTATTAAATTGCATACTATTGCATTAATTTATAGTGTAGTTCATCTCTAATGTATATGGTCACTGAAACAAATTTTAACTTCTATTTAATTTCAAAATTATTATGGTGGAAATGTAAGCAGTTATGCTTTGTGTATTGGCTAGTTTTATGTTAATAAAAATTGAAGTAGCTCTTCAGAGATTCTTATCCATCCATACTAAGACTTCACAAAATTATATGCATCAGCAGAAAATGGATCATGCTTTCTAAAGATGAGTGAAGGAATTGTAATATTATAAAGGAAATAATAATTCATACCAGTTCTGATTGGTCAAGATATACATAAATGACTCAAACTAAAGAATAATTAACTGAGACTAATAGAATGATCAGCTTTAAATTTAGAAATCAAATGAAAAATTTTCAGAATATTGGAAAAAATCGAAATATTAATGTGCTTTCCTAATTATGTAATCAGGAAGTAATATAATTACACATTTTTTGGTACATGTGATGAACTGAATTGTGCCCTCTCTCACGCACCTAAAGTAACCCTACTGTGACAGTATTTGGAGATAATTTATTTACAGAAGTAATTTAGTATAAATGAGGTCAAAAGGGTTCAGCATTCATCCAATATGACCAAAAAAAAAAAGGAAAAGAAAAAGAAAGAGATTGACACACAGGAGGCAATTCCCCCCTGAGCACACAGTGAAAAGTAAAATATCTGAAATCCTAGCAGAGAGACTTCAGGAGAAATGACACCTACCTGTACATTGATCTTGGACTTTCAGGATCTACAACTGTGATAAAATAAATTTTCTGTTATTTAAGTTACCCAGAATTTAGTCTTTCGTTTTGGTAGCCCTGGTTACCTAATACAGTAAGTTAAAGGAATAAGTATTTTCTGTGATTGTAGAAATTAAAAACTGGCATTAAAATTGTGTGCCAATTAACATCAACTAAATTTTGTCCATTGATAGAACAAAGTATCTTATAAGTCAATCCTATATTTAAACAAAGGTTCGGTAATCTCAAAAATAAATATTGATTAGGACACAAAATTACCTGACTTCCAATGTAATTTTTAACTTTTGAAAGTCTGTAATAATTTTCAGAATGTTTCAAAAATTAAATTTGCTCAACTCTCTACATTAAAATACAAAAACATAATAATAAGAAAAAGATAAACAGATAGGAAATGTGAATCAAACCCAATTGAGTTCAGACTATGGGGGACAGTGGGAACAGACAATAAACTAAGTGAAGAAGTGTGATTAGACTACAAATAAATTATCAATGAAAAGCTATGGAGACACAAAGTAAATGTGAATGAACTTTGCCTAGAATAAAGTTGTTCAAACTGGGTTCCTGGAGTAGGACCTGGTAAGTTTTTGAAATTCCTTGAACATCTATACCATTGTAAGTTTATATGGAAAGTGAAAAATAAAGAAATAAATAAATGAAGTTACAGAATCCCAATTCAAATAAGATAAAATACAGATGGTATTTATTTGGGGCATACCAGAACAGTTTACATAATAATAAATAAGAATTAATACTGGTCATGTGGAACAGCAAGTAGGCAGCTAAAAACAGAACCTCTGAAATCAGGGCTCAAGTGCTTCCACAATTCTCTTTCAATCATTCCTTGCTTTACATGTCAATTTATTTTTCTCTATTGCAGAATGTTGCCCAGAAATGATGAAAAACTAACAGCTCAATAGTTTTTAATCTTGAAGGATAAGAAGAGACACTTGCTTGCTCTCTTTAGAACTAACTTCAAAAATTCCAGAGAAGGCTTTGAATAGTGCAACCTGTAGTATTGAACTGTGATTTTAATCAGCCCATTAAAATAGCCACATGGAAGAAATAATAGGACAGAGAGAGGCTGAACATAGAACAGCCTTTGGTACATATCCCAGAGTAAAGCTTTCAATTAATTTTAATTAATTCTCATAAGAGTAAACCAGGAAGAAAAGGAGGAAAGCACTTCATGCTAATAAAACCACAAATGACACTGAAAATAAATGTTATGTGCCATATGTGGTGCAGAGAATGTATAAAATAATCTAGTTCTGGACCACAAAGAGTAATAAATGCTATTAAATTAATACAATATGTAATACTGTATTATTATTTAGCACTCAGGATTTTTATTGTTCTATATATTTAATTCCAAAGAGCCAAAAGGATTTCAAGAAGATCCTTTATGATGGCAAGAGATAACAAGATCAGAGAAAATGGTTCTATGTTCCCATCAACACGTAAATAAGTTTGTTTTATGCATTTTATTTATATGTATAATTTTGAATTCAAGAAAAAGCTGTAAAATTGGGTTGAAAGTCATGGAAATAATGTAAGTAAGAAAGAGAACATCTAGCTTTAATTGCAGAATTACCTTCTGGATCAAGGAGGAATGGCGAGGATAAAATAATGTAACTTGAAATACTCTCTTAAGCTTAAGAGAGTTTTGTAGATAATAAACATGAATTGAACTTGGGAGTAGACATCAGCCATTCAGTATCCACAAATGTCAATGGCATAAAGAACATGAGTAGTACGTAAACAATTCAGAGAAACAATTATAAACATTCCATGCTAGCTGATACTTCCATGATTGTTAATGCAGGGAAAGCAAGATGGATGAATAACATAGCCTCAAATTTCTGTCTTACACTGATGTTTCATTGAGCACATTAAATGTCACGGCCTTGCATAAATTTTAAAGAAAATATTTGGATAAAGGGGAGTGCTATATATACTTGCTGAGTGATATCTTACATTTATAAGCATGTTTCCTATTTTACTATAGTAATCTTTCCAGAGGCCATTCTATATTTCTATGCTGTTACTCAACCTTGATTGCAAAACAAAACAAATAAAGAAACAAAAATCTGAGATGGGCTGAGATGATTTTATATGAGTCTAAGCCTGTCACCTAAAAGCAGAAGGACCACTGTACTTCGAAGTTTTGAGTGTACTAAAGAAAAAGGCTAATTCTCCTGACACAAACATGGGTCCATACTACAGCAGATTTGTTGTGAAAGTCAAAGTTATGCTGTCGAGCTGTATTAAGATTCCCACCTTCCCTTGATTTCTATTTTTCAAGATTTAAATGGGTTGAGATATTAGTGCTGTCTACTACTAACACCCTAAATACATATCATTCAGGTATAAATAAATCTTTCTAAGGTTGGTTTGAAAGACTAAAGGAAGATCCCTTATGTAAAATTCCTGGAAATCCTTAAAGTTTGTTCCATAATATTTTCAAATAATTTGTTAATAACAGAATCTTCAGTGAAATTGAACATTATAATAATCTTTGCTATTAGTTTTCAATGGATGTGAATGTTTCTGTAATGACTTGGAGTGGGTCTCAAAAATAGGTTGACACAGAATCAAGGGGAAGCAAGTCTTTAGAAATCAACACAGCAACAGAGGAATGAACTACAATTTCATTCATAGCTACATAAATTCCTCCATTTTATCACCATGATTCCAAAGGAAATTCTTTCTAAATATTTTAATTATATAATGTAATTTTTCTGAAGAATAAAAATCCACTAGTAAGGGTTACCAATTGTAGTGCAATTGGTAATAAAATTTCTAATATTTATATAATAATTTATACATTTCCATAGCTTGTAAATTCAAAATCTCATATATGCACATTAAAATACATTATAAAAACCTTAAACCATATGTGATTATATATGACTCTAAAAAATAAAACTGAAGAGTCAGTGATCATAAACCCAGTATTAAAACAATTCTTTGGAAGAATTTAAAAAGAAACTGATAAATAAACTACTCAGCTCAATTTTACTTAATTCAAGAACTACATTCAAGGAGAGATTTATTGTCACAGATACACTTATAAGAAACTTATAAGAATCTACAGAGAAGTAAAATTAGAGAGCTAAACAAAGGTCAAATCTAACATATCAACTGAAAATGAAAGACGGAGAAAAGACATGGAGAAATGCAGTAAGATTTGGCAGCAGACCGATAGCCTTAAGAACTAGGCAATTCTTGGAGAAATGTTCTCAGTCATCACAAGGTCTGCACATAAATACAATATGGTCAGTATGAGAATAATTGTTCAATGTACAAGAATGGATTTAGTTTTGGCCTGAATGCGGTATGAATTGAAATGGGTATGGATTTAATAGGAGCTCCAGACTAGTGAATTGTACAAGATCATTCAGCAAGTAAAGAGAAAGATCAAATTTCGATTAAATTATTTAGTTATTAACATGTCGATATTTTATCTTTAAAATTAAGTGACTGGATTAACTGGCCTTAACATTGTATCTAAGAAAACAGGGTGGGAAAAACAGATGGTGAAAATAGGCTGGCTCCTCTACAGACTTGCAAATAGGAAATTCCTGCTTTTTTTTTTTTTCTTTTTTTTTTTTTTTAAGTCCTTAGACATTGAGATCTTGTCCTTAGCTATAGTTCTCTAGTTGTCCTGAATCTCATTGTCATCCCAATCATCCCACAAATAATTTTATAAAAAGCTTACTGTTTATCTGGTTATGTGGGATATATTGATTTACACTGACATATTAAATATCAATTTAATACCATTAATTATTAATATAATACCATAATTATAATGGTATAATAAGATTATTATAATATATATAATATATATGGTATATAAGGGTTACCTTATATGGTATATAAGGGTGTAATATTATAATACCATTAATTATAAATATTACCTAAAAATTTATCTTTTTTTTTTTTTCCAGCACTGAGGATTGGACCTAGGGACTTGTACATGATGTGGAAAAGCATTTTCCTCTGAAATGCAACTCAAATCATTTTTAAAAAATTGAGGAAGGGTCTTGTTAAGTTGACTAAGTTGCTGAGGCTGACCCCCAACTTGTGAACTTTCTACCTCAGTCTCACTAGCACCTGAGATTACATATGTGTGTTACTATGATCATTTAAAAAATCTGTTCTTTTAACTGAAAGCAAGTCTACATGAAAAAAATTAAGACAAGTCAAAATATTACTAGAAGTTTAAAAACTGTTCTTCGTCACTCTCATTCAGATGATATTCAGTTGGTCATGTAGCATCATTTGTACTCACAGGTGGCAGTCATGAATTTAACACTCTTAAAAATAATTTGTATATTTAATTTAAATAAAAATACAGCATTAGAGCCATTAATCATTTTATTCACTGCATTTTCAGCTCACTCTAATTAAAATATCCAAAAATTGCATGTATTTTAAATTGCATTATTTAAGTGAATTTTTTTCTTGTTAAAACTCTAATAAAACACTTAAAACTCTCCCTTTCAAAAGAATTCATGAGTAGAATTAGAAATGATTCTTTGTGCTGGGTATAGACCTTACAAACACAGATGAATTAGTCTCTCTGTTGTCTGGTCCCTGAGCTCTATTTAAAATGATCAAATGTACTTATGATCACAGAAAATCTCCAACGACGTTTTGTAGACCATCAGTGCACAAAATCAGCATTTGTTCAATTAGTGTAAAAGACCAAGTGGCTGCACAAATTTATCTAGTAAGAAGAAGACGATTGAATTAGTAAGAAGGCTGGTCTCTAGTGGGGCAGCCAGATCAGTGATGATATTAACTTTTTTTCTCTCTCATACCACTGCATAGTTAATTGCGTAATATGTGAACTAAAATTTTGAATCAAAACTGAACTTAATGTATTTGCATTATGAAATTTAAAACTGGTGTGTATCTAAATGGTGTTTACATTCTTTCACCATGAATAATATACTGTAATATAGGCCTTGCCTTCATATCCTATATTAAGAAATATAATTCAGCAGAAAAGTGTCACAGTACTGGGAGTGAGGTACTTTTGACTCACTCTATTCTCATGGCCAGGTCAGCATAGATATACTGTGTGCATGCAATATGGGTAGACTTACAATGACTTTTTAATGTTTCCATATTAAATGTGCTATCCAGAAGGATTTATAAGTGGTAGTAAAACTGTGACCTCTATAACGTCTCTATAACTTAGTTTCTTATATGAGATTAGAAAACCACTGTCCTGAATAGCTTCCTTTTAGAAAAAACAACTATAACCTAGTGCTTTTATCTTGTCAAAAATCTTCCTTTTTCCCCAAGTAATAAAGTTCACAAGTAGCATTTTCTTCATACTGACATTAACAATATTCATATTTAATACTCAGTTTTATCCTACTTTGCTCTCACAGTACTCAGAAATATTTCCTTCAAATTATTCTCATCACATCTTTTTCTATGACCCTTCTATTCTAGTCTTGCTGAAAAAAATATTTTAAACATAATACTTATACTTTGTACTTCTCTTTTTACTTTAGGTTGGATCAAGAATACTTACAAAGATTAAAGTGATTCAACAGGTGTTATGATTTAGATGTGAGCAGTCTTCCAAAAGCTCATGTGTGAAACAATGCAAGAAAGTTTAGAGATGAAATGATTGGTTATGTTAGTCTTAACCTAATCAGCACATTAAAATCCTGAAAGGGATTACCTGGGTGGCAATTGTAATAGGTGAGGTGTGACTTATAGAGATGGTTCCATGGGGGGTGGGTGCCTTTGGGGTATCCATTCACGCCCCCCCCCCACCCCCAGCATCCTAGTGCCATGTCCTGAGCTACTTTCCTCTGCCATACTGCCACATCCTTCCATCAAGGAGCTGGTCACTGATAGATGAAAAATCGCTAAAACAGTGAGTCCCCAAATAAACTTTTCCTCCTTAGAACTGTTCTTGTCAATTATTAGGTCATAGTGATGAGAAAGCAGAGGAGATACAGGGAATTCTTAGCAGTTAATAATAGACACTTGTGAATCATCAATGGGAACATAAAGTACAAGAAGTGCCATAATTAGGATCTGGAATGTTCTAAAGGTTTACTCCTCAGCTTGGAGCTCTGCAAAGTAGTAGGACCTTTAAGAAGTGAAGCTTATTGGAAAGTCTTCAGGTTATTTGGGCCAAGTCTTGAATAGTATTGCAGGACTTTGGTCACTTTCTTTTTTGCTCTCTTTATCTTCACTATCAAATGGCTTCCTTTGTTCTGCCCCATGCTGTTGCCATGATGTCCTACCTCACCAAGGACCTAAAAAGCAGTGAAATCAACCAACTATGGACTGGAGTCCACAAAACTGTGAGTCAAAATTTCTTTTTCTTGTATCAATTGATTAATTAAGCCATTTACCACAGTGATGGAAAAACTAGAAAAAAGGAAATTAACAAAAGAGGCACATGGGTCATGAAGTTGTAAAAATACTAAAGGAGGTCCTTTGAACAGGTAGGACTGAGCACCGGAGAACTCTTTTTGGAGTTGTTGTGATTCAATTGCAGTACTTGGATATGGAATCAAAGCTGTATTGGGGTGAGATAGATTATTTTATTATCAACTGAAGGAGAAGATCAGGTATTTGTGGTAGATATGAAAGAATTCTTATTTTTCAATAACACAATATTATAAAATCTAAGCCAAAGGAATAAAATATTTGGGGGGTTGAGGAAGGAGAAATTAGAGTCTAATGTCAGAGTAATAAGATGATAAAATCTAATTAGATGCTGAATTTACGAGTTGCTTATATAAAGCTTTTTAAGTCCTGTGTATAACTAAGAATTGGTCCCACAATGTTATTTTTATATATAATTATTTAAGCCCCATGTTTCTTTATTCCTTTAATCATCATAGTTTCAAAGAACATTTCTGATGAATTATATTTATACCTGAAAAGCTTTATCCACTGTCTCTCATGAGGAGTCATAGAACTGTTTTCTGAAATAATAATAACAATTTTTATAGCAATTCATACATTTTCTATTTTAACAGGATTCCCATCAAGATAAGTAACAAAGAAAGAAAGCTAGAATATGTATGTAGCATATAGTTGGCATTGTGTGGTCCAGCTCAGGGGTGAAGAATAATTTCTGAAAAGACAGAAAAAAAATTAGTCATCAATCTAAAAGACTGTATTGTTAGTAATAGAAAGGAGAAAGAGTAGACATGAAAAATAGAAGACAGAGATTACTTTTTTTTTTTTAGGTGTTAGGTCTTGAAGTCAATCTTTTTTTTTTTTTTCCTGTTATTTTCTCCTGATCAAGTTCTGTGTGAGACTAAGTTTAATTCCCAGATGAAGAAACTACTCAAATTCTTCTCAATAGAAGGGGATTTTATGTGTGAATTTCAGAGTATTAAATGGATGATCGGTGGAAGGAAGCTGAGCTATCACCAATGTCTCAGAATTCCACCTTGTATTTTTTCCTGAAACAATCAATGAGGGAATTAGAAATAAAGGAGGATAGTAAAATGTGTCAGTGATAGTTTATTTAAAGAAGACACACGTTATAGTAGCTATTTCAACAGACACAATATAAGAAAATGATGAAACGATTTTTGAAGAACTTAAATGGCAAAAAAAAAAAAGAACTGGAGTAAGATGGATGTAATAAATAAATTTACACGTGCTTCTTTTAAAATTAGAGTAAATTTTAAAAATAAAAGGTTTGGGGTGTTTAGAATTTAAGAGGCCAAGGGTATGATTCCCTAGAAATTTGAAAATCAGATGACTGAAGAAGGAGCATTGGCCACATAGTCTGTAAACCCAGGAGTGGGAAGCAGTGTCTTGTGCACTATGACTCAGACCTCAGTGCAAGGGATGATGCCTAATACTTCAGGAGCTAGAAAAAGTAGGTGTCCTATAGAGTCAGCACTGAATCCCTCATGAAGGGGTACCATTTGCTGCTGAAGGTGTCACTTTTGTTCAGAGGAGGGGGTCTGAGCTCCTCGTGAAACTAAAAGCCAGAATATTCTTCCTGGTAATTCCCCAGAGAGAACAGGAGGATGAAGAGGATGGTTAAAAACCAAAATAACCTAGAAATTGGAAAGTTCTGTTGTAGCCAGAGCAAACCAACATTCATGATATGACACTGACAGAAACAGGGTAATTGGAATAAACTAGTCCCTTCTTTCTCCTCTTGCCTTTCAGACACGCTCCAATCTAGTATCTGTACTGGTAAAGCATGAAGTAATCCATATGACAAAGAATGGTAGATTGAAGAATCTCCACATCAGCATCAAAAAGCAAAAAGTATAGAAGTAAAGATTTAAAGCTTAGCCCCAAATAGCTTCCTAAAAAGCACAAATAAGACACATGATTTCAAACTCTAATTAGGACTACTAAGCCTCAGAAATACCTTTGCTTTATGACTATGTATGTGAAAGAGATAAAGAAACATTTGGCTTTATAGCCACAGAGAAAATAACCTATGCAATAATAATTAAGGACTAAATAACCTATTATAATAATTGACTTATAGAGTTTTCTATGTGCTATTTTGTAAGCTCAACTTTATAAGCTGTTCTTGCTGACTGTGTGTCAAAAGTAGTAGGAGGCAAATATTGTTTATTAAGGCTGCAACATATTGTTTGCCTGCTCCTTCCATTGAGAGGTAAACTCCAGTTCCTTTCTCTAGAATCTGGGTTCGCTTTAAGGATTTGACTAATTGAATACACAGACAGTGGCATTCTGTGATATATGAAGCCTGAACATCAGAATCTCTCTAGCTTCCACCCAGGCCGTTGAGAACATTCTTTCAGAGGTCTCTGAATTGTCCTGTAGAAGTGTTACTACAACACTGTAGACTCTTGTAAGTACTCTGGTGGATTGCCTCCATAAAACCCAGCCTTCCACTGCCCCTGCCAAGGCATGAAATGTGTAAACCAGACTCTCTTGAATCTTCCAGACCAGCTCATTTTTCAAACAAAACAATACTGTGTAGCATCTATTGACAGCATGTGGAATGAAAGAGTCAGCCTCCCTAAATTCATGGTGTACAAACTGATAAGACAGGATAAAATGACTCCTGACAGAGGACACTTTGTTTGGGGGTAGATTGCAGCAATAGTTGAACACACACACCTATGGATCACAGATATTTGGAGTTCCTATGCGAGTTTTTGAGACAACAAATGAAATGTAGAGTACTAAGTTTTGCAAATTTACTGATCTTTCCCACATTATTCTTAAAAGGAGAGCAAACTCTAAAATGAGAAGAAAGAACAGTAAACAACAATAAATAAACTTGAAGGAAAAGTATATAAAGACAATGAAAGGAAATACTCCATATTTTTTGGAGAAAATAGGCTCTGAATAGAAAGAGAAATGTGAGTTAATAAAATGACAGGAAGAATAGGAAAAACAGTATAAAATGTACAATTTGGGGCAAAAAAATAAGGGTTTTATACAGCATAAAAATGTGTGGAAGACAAATATTTATTTTGAACTTTGTGATGATATTTCCTTAAAAGATAAAAGTCTTATAGTAGCATTAAAATTCTAGAGCCAACAAAGAGGCAAAGATTACAAGGAGTGAGTAGCTTAGGAGAAAACAAAACAAAACAAAAACAACTAATGGCCTGCCATCTTTTCACCTGGAAACAATTAGTAATACACAAATCTTATAGGATACAAGGTTTAATGTATAAGACCAAAAACTCTGAAGAAATGGGAGATTTTTTTTCATTCTCCTAACTGTAGGAAGAAAAATTAAAATTTAGAAACCTCCCTGGGAGGATCCCTGGTGAATATCAAGCTCCTAATTGAAATCCTGTACTATGCCCTCAAAAAAAGGAGCAAACTAGATGTAAAATGAACCGTACATTAACGGCGATCTAAATTTAACTCATCTCAATCTATGACTGGATTAAACAATCAAGTCCCCTATTCTCTCTGACTAGCAGTTTAAAAAAAAAAAAAGAGTGAGCTTTGTCCAGGAAAGGATAACATCATAATATGCAAAGTCATTAACATATAATTTAGTTCATCTACTGAAACATTTTTGTGGGAATTCATGTTTCTATTTTAATTCCAAAATACTTGTAGTCATCATCTGTAGAGGGCAGACCATAAGGTGATACCTGTGATCCCTGTATCATGGTGATTATACCTGTGTAAAATCCTACCGCCAGCTGGAAATGAAACTTTCTTCAATCTTAGAGTGTTGAAAAGGTAGTGAAATGTTGCTTCCTTAATTATGCTATGCTGCCAGGCATGTTGGTGCATGCCTGTAATCCCAGCAATTTGGGAGGCTGAGACAGGAGGATCCAGAGTTCAAAGCCAGCCTCAGCAATTTAGAAAGACCCTAAGCAACTTAGTAAGACCTTGTCTCAAAATAAAAACAAAAAGGGCTGAGGATGTGGTTCAGTGGTTGAGTGCCCCTGAGTTCAATCCCTGGTACACCCCAGTCCCCTGACCTCCCACCCCCCCCCCAAAAAAAAAAAAAAAAATATGCCATCTTAAATAAGTCTGTCTAGCAGATTCACTGTAGTGATACTTTTTTTTTTTTTTTCCTGGTTGGTAACGTGTGCTCTCAGGTAGCAAGGATTACAAGAACCACTAGGAACTGGAAGTAACCTCAAGGCAGCAATCAGCTGATGAACTCAGTCCCTCCCCCTCCAACACACACACACTCTGTCAACAATCAGTTTATCTGCATTCAGAAGTGGCTATGTCCACAGTTGAGCTTCCAGATGGCAATGGGGTTCTGGGAAACACCCTAATTTCAACAGTTCAAAGTACCCGCCCGCCACAGTGATGGCTATCTCCTGATACATGAAACTTTGAGATATTGTACGTGTGTGTTTATAATGTTTGTTTTATAGTAATTTGTTATTCAGAAATATATAACAAATATATAATTGTGAATGTTCTAGATATTTACATTTATTCTCTCATGTAGGTTATCTTCTGATTCTTCTAGTGATACTAAGGAATCAAATTCATGCTTTTATTTTAGCTGTTAGTCCTTTTAGGTTGTTGCTATCCTTTTTCAGTACACTGAAATCATTTCCAGAAGGTGGAGCTGTCTTCTGTAGGATGGCAGGTTTGTATCCAGGCCACCTGCCATCTGCTACTACACTTCGGAAAGAACCCCTCCTTCCAAATCACTTGCAAATTTTATAGGGAGAAAATCTCAGTTAAAAAATTCCAAATATTTAGTGGTTTGAAGGAGGCAGGATGCTTTATTCCCTTTGATGGGACATTTTGTACTTTCCTCAAATGTTGAGAACTTTTAGGACTCTTTTTCTAGTATCCAGGACCTTTTAGCTCAATGTAAATTCATGCAAACATTCTTATTTTTTTTCTGAAATTACATAAAAAATAAAATAAAAGTTAACTTTAAACTCAGTAGCAATTATTTCTTGAAATGCAGCTTTTACTACTGTTCTATGTAGTACACAAACACCAACTGCAAGACATACTTCTTAACTATTTGCACCAGGTCTTCTCTTTCACCATCTCTAAGTGCTGAAGTGCACCCATTCAGTTTGATACTTTGGACTACTCTTAATTTACATTAGCTTCTTGATGATGATGTTAGGTAGAAAGTTTAGCTAAGCAAGTGGGTAGGGAAAGGACAATGAAGGATAGTGACTTACATGAAGGACATCAGACATACTCATAAAAATTGTAGATAAGATACAGGACTAGATATAACAGAAAACCTTATTCATGTAGAAAAGTACAGGCAAAATGGGGGAAATATATAAAAAATCCTCCAGAGCTGATGGTGACCTCTTGCAGGAACTATCCTGTCAAGACCTTGTCTCTTGAGATCAGTTCCTCCTAACTCTCCCCTGTGACTAAGTCATCACAATCTTCACATAGGATGTTGGCTGAGGGGTATACAAAAGATGCCCTTCTCTGTTCTTTCTGGAAACGGACCATACATACCCTATACTGTGTGTCTTTATTTCACTCACTCTTCAATATAAATTCCTGATGTTACTTTGAGTGACTTGTTTGAAATTCTTCCTGTGAGGACATAAGAACTTGTGGAATTGCACAATTGCTTTGGCTCTGCAGATCTCCCCCTTTGCAACAGACTGAGGAAAACCCCAACTAAAATAAGGCATAGCTTAACAATTATCTGGGCAGTATCACTGGAAGACTAACCCAATTTTCTAGGAGATACAGAAGATTAATCTGTGATAGCAGTCACACCTGTTAAGGAATGAAAAAAAAAAAAATGGTCAGTCATTCAATGGTGAGGAACTCCAAACAGAACAGTGTTGGGGTTGGGGAAAATTTGGACAGTAGTCATAGGTACATAATTTTGTTTGTCAACTGCTATTAATGGTTGAAGTGAAGTAGTAACTTAGTAAAACAAAGCCAAACATAGTAATTTTTAGATGCCTTTTTTTTTCACTTAAACAACTTTTTTTTAAAAAGTATTCCATTAAGGAAGTTTGTAGGAATTCAATATGGCTATTGAATGGAAGCTTAATTAATCTAGTAACAAATCATTACTGAAGAGGATGGGTGAAGATCAAAGTACACATCTCATTCACCCTGGGCATCAATTAGCTCAACAGTCTATAACAAAATCCCATAGATTGGCAGGTTTGCAACAGAAATTTATTTTTTCATAGTCTAGAGGCTGGAATATGAAGATCATATTGGCAATCAGCTCAACTTTTGGTTAGGGCTCTCTACTGACTTGCAGTCTCTTTCTCACTGTGCCCTCACAGAATAAAGAATGAAAGAGAGAGAGATTGGGGAGGGGGTTGTGTCTCCTATTATAGGGACATTAATCCAATTGGATCAAGGCAATATCCTTATGACTTCACTTACTTCACTGTAGCCCTATCTCCAGGAAGAATCATATTGAGGGTTTGAGACTTCAATATATGAATTTCAGGGAGTAAAAAACATTCAGTCCATAGCACAATCCATCAAATTATAATAGAAAGAAAGGAAAAAAAAAAAAACAACAACTAAACACAATCTGGTACCTCAAGTGCTGCACATAATTTTCACATACAAATAATGTGTTCCCAGTAGCCTTATTAAAGCCACTGATCAGTTAATGCCTAGATAAGAGGGTTCAATACAGCTCACATTATTTCTTACTTTTGTAGTTGTATGATCTCTTCTATTCCAAATGATTATTCAAATCAATTTTTAATACATTATGTTATGAATATATGATATATAATGCTGTAGTCTTCTACCCATATGTTCAAAAGGGAATTCTGACATGGGAGACAGAAAGAAAGGCGGAAAAGAAAACAATAAAAATTATTAATACAGTATTGAGGTACCATGTTCCATCTACTCAGTTTCACCCTGTCCTAGATGTTAACATTACTCTTTTTTTCTGTGTTGCTTAATCTGTTTCCAAGTAATATTATAGTTCATGAGATCTTTGTATTTTAATTTGACTTCTGAATTCATCTCTGGGAAAATCTGCTGGGCAACATACGTGGATGCTGCTATGATATCAACATAACTTTCCAAATGACATTTGGGTTGTCCACAGTAGAAGAAGTTATAATAAGAATGACATTATCATTTTATAGACTTTTGAAACAACCTCCTCCTTCAAATATTCAATATCTATTTACCAAGGAAAATTGAAAATGGAATTGTCATTTGGGTAGTGAACTTTTATAGACATACTGATATATTTACAGTTGATTGGACAATGTTTCTAAAATGCCACAGGAAATAAGAATTGTCACATGTAGCAATATTTTGGAAAACTATTATTAGTATATTCTGCAAGGTCATGGTTGAAGCACTGAATAATTTGTTTTATTTGAATAACACTGCCTTTCTGAATATTGAACATATTGCATGTCAGTCACCATGGAATATTATAATTTGACTTATTTTTTAAATGAAATAATCTAAAGCATTTTTTAATAAAATGTTTATAAATAGTAGATATTCCTAAAAGTTATTTATGTTCCCCATGTAACTAGCTTTTTATTTACCTCAAATCAAAATTTAAGAAAGTTGAGACACACATACTGGATTTTGATAGGAATATAGATTTTTATATTTTAATGAGATTAAGTTTTCTTAAATAATCATCATCATCATCTTCCTCAGAACCAAGATAGAGACATAAACTCTGACTTCAGAAATTTGCGATTAAATGATTAAGTTGATGAGCTACAAAAAGAACAATGTAATTAATCCATTGCAGAATATTTGGGAGAAAATACAGGTTAATTTTTAGAATGTGATACAAGAAAGGAACCATGTGATTTTAAAATCACCCAAGACTTTCCAAGTACATATGGGAAACTTAGAGATATTTTCTATATTTCCAGTATAAGAAAATGAAAGATTTCTAAGAAACCCAGAATCTTCTGTGTTAAATCTTAATTCCTGGCTGCCTTATAAAGCAGAGATAGAATTTTAGGCTACAGGATGATATAACTGAGTGCTAAGCTCCTGTCATGAACAAAGAATAGGCTGAGGACTTTGAGACCTGCTTTATTTTTTTCAGTGGATATTTCAGTGTTTGGGAGATAAGTCACTATCTCTTTCTTCTTTAGTCTACCATAAAGGTCAGATCTAAAGTGCAACAGGTGGGAATAGCTCTTTTAATCCATCAACTGTTGTGAGGTTGAAAGTTGCATACTTTATTGTGAAGAAATATCTTAACATTCTACTTCAAGAGCATTATTCCAATATGATAGCTTTTAACAAAGCAGTTGTTTAAGTTTATAAGACACTTGTTTCCAAGGACACAGGACATGAGCTGCTTTCTGAGGTGCTGAGCCATAAGCAGTTACGTTTGCTAAACAAGAATAACTTTCTTCATCTTTCCCTCAGGTATTCAAATCACATCCATAGTTGAAGGAGTTAAACCAATGAGTGGAAAAACATCATCACCACCAGAAGGCAAGAAAAGCTGTTGTGGTTATACTCTTCATCCAGAATAAGAAGTCTGCTTAATCTATTTTATTATTTAGTTAATATATAAAAGTAAATGCTTGAAATGGTTTATTAGAACCCTCCCTAAATACCCCCCACACAGGAAAACCAACATGGAAGAACCTAGGAACATCTGTATAAGATTATGGAAAAATATAAAAAAGGAAGTTTATGTAAAGTAATTTGAATTTCTCCTAAAATACTTTGTTTATTTCACCTACATCCATATTAAATATGGAACAAATAAATTTCACTTAGAAAACCTAGATATACATTAGAACATAAACTGGAAATCATTGTTAATTTCTTTCACTAAAACAGAAGAAAATATAAACATACAAACATACAAATTTACATTTTAAAATATTTCTTATGGTATTAGATTAATATGTAGACCATTGATTATGTTGTTGTACATATTTCCATAGATTTTGGAAATAAATAATTTTATCTCATTTAAAATATGAGGATAATTTTATTTGACTAATCAAAACAAAATTATTGATAAAAGTGATTTCAATATTGCATTTTTATTTTGCTATCAAGAAAAGAAACAAATAAAAACTTGAATTTAAATGAGTTATATTAAGGGTGAATTCTCATTGTTAAGAAAAAAATTGAGGTTATTGGTCCTGGTTTCAAAGGTTTTTTTTTTTTGTTTCTGTTGCTGTTGTTTTTGTTTGTTTGTTTTTTGTGGCATTGGGGATTGAACCCAGGAGCACTCAGCCACTAAGCTACATCCCCAAGATTTTTTTTTTATTTTGAGACAGAATCTCACTAATAGATCCCCCAATTGGCCTTCAATTTGTGATTCTCTTGCCTCAACTTCCTGAGTACCTAGTATTAAAGGTATGTGCCACCATGCCCAGTCAGATAGTTTTTAACAGAGGTTTAAGGCACTCTAATTAAAAGTATAAAACATAATAAATTACAAATTCTGTACTAAGATGAAATTTTATTTACAATCCAAAAAGAAATCATGAAAATTATTATTCCAAAATATGTAACCATATAATCACACATGGAAAGTTTCTAGGCAAGTATGTCACCAGTAAGCTTAAATAATTTGTCAGTCACTCTCCATCTGCCAGCAATAAGGTAATGGGGGCTTCAATCCTACAACCACAGGAACTTGAATTCTGCCCAAAACCTGAATGACCAGGAAAAATACATCCTCCCTTGCAGTCTCCAAATGAAATACAGGGCTAGCAAAAACTTAAATTTAGCTTGATAAGACTTCTACAACTATGTATGATAATGATTATTGTTTTAAATTGTCTGCTTTGTGCTATAAGAGATTACCCACGGCTGCATAACCTATAATGACCATAGTTCTATTTCTCACACTTCTGGAGCCCCCACCCTGTAATACTATTATATTTGGGACAGCTGAATTTTGGAAGGGACACTTTCAAACTATTATAGGCAGCAAGGTAAAATTTCAAATGCCCACAAAATTGCATAGGACAAATTAAATTTTGATTGGATTTGTTGGGCCAACCTGATTTTGTTCTCTTCAGTATTAATCGATCTTTGACAGAACACACTGTTCTTGCCACAATGTAAGTAATAAAAATCCCACTTTACATTAACTATTATAAAAAAATTGCATTAACCTATGACACAGAATCTCAAAAAGTAGTTTGTTTTAAAAAGACTTGGATTTATTATGCCACATAATTGTTCAAGTTTCTATATTAGAATGACTACTGGGGGTCCTAAAAAGTCAAAGAAGGGAAGAGAATGGTAAATTCCTAGTATGTTTTAAGCCCTAATGTATTCTGGTCCCTTTTTTAGAGTTGTTACAAATGCCACCTAATTTTCCATATAGAATGTTCAAGTATGCAAGTTTCTTTATTAATCTCCCTTTATTTTTTATTTATTAATTTAAGAAAACAATTCTGGTTCTTGATTGAGAAGATTTCCATCTGTTTTATGCATTATTAACCCTCACTTGAACATTATAATTTAAAGCGTTCTCTTCCTTTTCATCATGAACTTGGCATTTAAATCCTTTGTAAACACTACTATTAATTATCCAATCTGTCCCCAACCTTGTTTTGCTAAATAGTAGTGGTTTGGGGTAATCTAAATATTGTCTATATATGCATATACTTGATTTTTTGTCAATTAAACTTACTTTGTAAAGATCAATATAGAACAGAAGCTTTTCTCCTCTCTATATTTTTTAAACCTGTTCTTGATGGGGTAACTTCAGTTACTACAGTCAGTGCTTTGGGCCATTTGTGATTGCTTTTCTCTCATCATGCCCTAATCCATCTTTTCTGCTAGATTTATGCAGTTTCCCAGGTTTGGAGCTTACACATCAAATGACAACATGCTATAATATAAGCAATATTTAACAGTAAAAAATATACTTGTCAAAGCAGACACATTTCATATTTCCATCAAAACATACATCCTTGAATCTATTCACTTAGAGATTTAAATAATCAATTTTTCTTTATTAACATTATTTATCATATTTATTCCTTGGAAGCCTTTGTCAAAGTTGCAATAAATGTATTATGTTATGATGATAACTGATTAGATACATTGTAGTTGATCATTATATGAGGGTCTGTCATGAGAAAAAATTACACTGATGTAATGGACATCTCCACATATACTCCCAAACTAGTAATCCAGAGGTCATGAAAAGGAAGAGTCACTGAGTGAATTAGGATGCATGAAACTAAATTTACTGAATAAACTTAAAAGGTCCAGCAAAAATTCCGAGAGTCAGAGAAAGGAAAAGTAAGCAGGGCACACATGTGGTAGAAGTGCCTTGTTGATGGAGCTTTGCTTTACCAGCTAAGTTCACATGCCCTGCTTCTCTCTGACACATAATCTATCTCTATAATGGTGAGTTGATGTTGAAAATGGTGGTGTCTGGAATCAATATGTACTTTCTATTTGAGTGAGACACAAGAGCAAAAAATTCCTGCTGATCAGCTACGAGCCCTTATAGGTTAGAGGGCGCCTGGGGCCAGAATTAACATGATAGAATGGGGATCACAAATGGGGAATATAAACATTTACTGTCTTGTTTGACTGATATGTTTCAGTGAGTTATTCTGTGCTACATGTTCCACATGGAAGTGTATGTTGAATGTTTGTTACTTCTTTGTTCTTTCTTTTCTATTAATACCAGTACAAACAACTCTACTGATGATATTCTTGTCTAGCACATTTCTTAAGCTTTTCACTTCTATTGTGTTATCTATTATTCTTGTGTGTTCACTTTTTTATTTTTGTAGCAGAATAGAATATTATTAACAATGTCTGTTTGAATTTAGAAGAATAATAAAAAGCTGAATTAAAATTCACATGCACACACTCGCATGTGTGTGTTTCCTTAATCTTTCACAAGTTTTGGTTAGGCTTTCCTATGCATCAGATATTCCTGAATTTCATGGAAGATGCATGAGAAAGTTTAGCCAAAACTTGTGAAAGGTTAAGGAAACACACACACACACACACACACACACACACACACACACACAGTGTCAAACTAATTAAAATCCAATATTTTTTAAGATAAACATTTTCTCATGTAAACCAATATTGGAATTCAATAGAGTAAAATGGTTTGACAGAATTAAAATATTAACAGATGTGTTTTTAAGCTTGTTGTCTGCCTAAATCTTTTTCAAATCCTTTAGAAGATGTTAAGTAGCCAAGGTATGCTCTTTGGTACTCTTCTCAGTTATTGGGAGGGTTTGCCAGGTAAAGCCTAGCCATCTGCTGTGTTATTACAATTTCCTTATTCTAGAAAATTTTCTGCTTTTTTACATTCAATATTTAGGTAAGATTGGTCTTTCCTGCTAATTACCATACATCCTGCCTGCCTGTGGGAACAGCATTGCCTGCAGTATTGCCCCCTGTTACCCTTTCTGTTAGAAGTCTGGAAAGGTCACCAAATGGCTGATTTATTTTCTCAGTTTCTTCCTGTTTTCATGTTGTTTTGCTGTGGTGGTGACAGCTTGTATGTCATAAGCACTTCAGAGTTCCTTGGAGCTTGAGGAAAGGCATAGGCTTATGAAAAGAATATGAGAAGCCCGTAATCAGTCTTACTCAAAATCACTTGACTCAAAGCTCCTTCTTCCAAAATCAAATAATTTTATTCTGTTTAGCCAACACATCCCTATCTTTTAACAGTATTTGGGTCCAATCTCTACCCTGATACTTGTACTTATCTAAACAGTTTGTAAGTATAATGTTCTCTGTTGGACCATCTAGTAACTAGTTGATCTGGGATTTTTATGTGATGCAAAGAACTGTTGGTCAGAGCTTTGAAGGAGCACAAGTTTGGAAAAAAATATGTCCAGGCTCTCTTCAACTGTTAATAAGCTATATGAGTGGAAGTAGCCATGGCAACACTTTGGAATCGAGCTTAGGGAGTGATGCCTGCTTTTACAACAGAAAGTAAAAGAGTAGAAAATCTATGAAATTAAAACACTGTGGGAAAACTAAAAATCTTCTGAAACACTCTTTGTGTGTGTGAATATACAAATATGTTTAACTTCTAATATTTAAAGACTAGTACTGTAAAAATATATATTCTTTATGAATGGGCTACTTTTTTTACAGGTACACATGATTAAAGATTCCTTATTTATTAAGAAGAATGTATTATATATTCACTGTCTGCTAGCTACTGTTTTAGAGCCTGGGGATACAGGAAGAAATTAATACCAGGTACATGCTTGCATAGGTCTTTCATTGTAGTGGAACATACAAATTTTACACACACCTCTATATAAGAACTTACAATCATGCACTGTTAATTACTGAAGAAAACTAAAGATGTTCACTGATAGTATCAGAATATAATATTTTAGATGTCTGTTAGTGATGGCCTCTATGTGTAGGCCACACATGAGCAGACTTTTACTGATGTGAAACAAGTAGCTTTGGAGCAGAGGAGCATTCCCTTTTGCAGAGGCTCTGTGATGAGAGCATGTTTAGTGTATTCAGGAAAGAGCAAGGAGGCCAGTGTAGCTGGAAAGTAGTGACAATGGCAAAAGGGAAGTCGGGAGGATGCCTGTGACCATCACTGTGGTCTTACAGGACAAGGAGCCATCTCTGACAACAGTCTAAAGCTAGTGGGAGCTGTACATCAGGAAGTAGCCTTATTTGATTTACAGTTGTGAAGGCTCAGTCTGTCTGCTGTATAGGAAATAGACTCTAGTGGAGAAAAGTTAACAAGTGACAATTCTTCCACAGAAGTTCAGTGACTGGGGTGAAATTGAAGCTTGAAAATATTATGATAGGAGTAGAGGTGTAAGATGTGGTCAGAACTTGGGTATATTTTGAAATAGCATCAGCAAGATTCTTGCTTGTGGAATATATGCTTAATTAGAAAAGAAAAGAAAAGAAAAAAAAAGAACCAAGAATTTGGTCCTAAAAAACTGGGTAGATAGTCCAGTCATTTACTAAGTTAGAACCATTTAAAGAAAGCTAGGTTTGCATAAAAATTTCAACATGCTTCTTTTGAAATTCTAGTAGAGGTACGAATGGAGATGTGCTGTAAATACTTAGGTTAGATGTTTGATTTCAGGAAGGAGTCGGAGTTGAAAACTGCAAGTTGTGTATAATCAGCATAAAGTGGGTAATTAAAGCTTTGTCACTGAATGAATAATAAACATAGAAGACAGGGGCAAAGCCTGGGTGGGACCAAGACACCCTATATTCAATTTGGATAGCAATAAGAATCAGAAACAATGTCTAGTCAGGTAGAAAGGAAGCCTCCAAAAGTCAGATAGAGATTGTACTTTGAAAAGCAGGAAGTAAGCAATTTTGTTCCATGCAACTAAGATAATGGGTAAGATAGAACATTAGAATGGAATGAAGATTTTGCACTGTGGAATGTACTGGTGACTTTGATGAGAGTAGCATTAGTGAGTTCTTGGTGATGAAGGTTCTAGAGGAGTAAGATCAAGTGAAAAGGGAAAGAAAGCTAGACAGATAATCGATGTCTCTGAATATTCTGTTTCCCAGTTAAATTTTGAACAAATTGAAAAGGAAGGCAGATTACAGGTGACATGTTGCATAAAAAGTAGCATATTTAGTGAGCCTAAAAGTTTAAATCAGATTATGTATCTTTATAGTTTTTGGCCAGAGCATTTTGTAATTGAATCTCAGAATCATACACAGACTTAACTTAGTTCTAAATTGTTTTTGATCTTCCCCTGAGTTCTAATAGAATGTCAGTATCCAAAAGACTACTAATCTAGAAGTAGAAGAAGGGGTAGTTAAATCGGGCATCCTCCCCAAATGATATAAACCAGAACACTGGTCCTGAAGTAGACTAAAAGAGGCAGAAAAAAAAAATCAGAAATCACACTAGCTAAGCTCTTTTCAGAATACATCAAGAATAAGTAGCAATCATTGTTCCATAACAATATCCAACACATTGGGGAACATTTCTATAAAAAATAAGCAAAAGAGGAATATTGGCTAGATGACCAGATGAGCTGATGAAGATCTTAAGATATGAAGTATATATAATAGCCAGTTTGTATGATGTTCTATTTTTCCTCTGAGCACTTAAAATATGGTGTTTTGTTATAAATACATTGATGTGTGAATCGCTTTTATTCCTCAGAAAAATCCACTTCCATGAAAGTTGAGATTTTATCTTTAGAATAAGTACAATATCTATAAGGGTGCTATGCATAGATTCTGTAAATATGATTTAAAAGTCTTATGATAAATTGATTATATGATTATACATCAATTAGTATATCTCAAAGTACATTATGTTATAATCAATATGTGATATAAAATAAGAACACATAGATTTTAATCACAGATTTTTAAGTCAAGTCATCTTTAAGAAATATTTTAACCTGTTTGATTTCAATCTTTTTGTTCTGAAAAATGAGAATGAAATAGTTTTTCTTTTCAATCTCACAGGAGTATTTTAAAAAACAATTTATATTATAAATGTGAAAACCCTTTAGAAAATCAATTGTGGAATATTGTTCTGTCTCTCTGCCTACAGACTTAAGAATGTAGTTTTCCTTTTAATCAAAAGTTGTGTTAGTGGGGCTCATTTTTAATTAATCAAGCTGCCACTGAGTTCAAATATTATTTGTGGATAATTGGTGGGTGTATGGTAGCATCAAATTAGAAAATATATTTCTAAACAAGTTAGTGATATTCTACAAGTTTTTTAAATTAATGCAGATTTTAATATAATCATTTTAATAATGATGTTTACAGTATCAAGATGATATAAAGTAAAAGAGATTTTTGCCTTGCCATCTAAAAATTTGAATTTAACTGATGAATAAAGAAATTCCTGATGGTGGTGTATAAGCTGAGAAAATACTAAGCATCCATATTTGTGAAGTAATGCTGTATCCTATGAAAACCATAGCAAGTCAAGAGTAATTAGAATTTTTAAGTTCTCAGGTCTTTGCCATTGGATTATGATTTCATTGTTATTATTCTCACTGCTAAGAAACGAGAATATCAATGCAATGATCACTCTATTACTTTATAAAGCAATAGTTGAGCAGTCTAAGCTCATTATCCCATGACGCCTAAAAAAATTCTGCATTTGAATCTTGCCAAATCATACCAGGAGGCAATTTTCTTAAGCATTTTGTAACTTCATATTGATTTTATCCACTATCACTCCACCATAATCTCTGCCTACAAATTGGCTTGTATCAGAGGGGGTTAAGATAGAGAATAGATTAGAATAAAAATCTTATGGACAACAGTTTGTTTCTTTTGTTTCTTTGAATTATAATTGTTGATAAAGCAATTATAATTACTACTTCACCAAAAAAATCTATAATGTAGAAATGTTGCAAATGGAAATAAATAGAAGACAAAGCAAGCAAATCTGTCTTTTTAATGTTATACATGCATATAGCTAAAAAATTGTCATAATGAAAACTTCTAAATGGAACAACAAATTTATAAACAGAAGAGATTAACACTTTTCCTTCTTAAAATAACTCATCCATATATCTTTTAGAAAGAGGCATAGAGTGTCATAAGAAATATTTTGATCAAAGTAGTTAGTGAATCAGGAATGCATACAAAGAAAAAATAAACCATAAACTGATCTCCACCTCTGAACGTTCTCAGGGGGTGTCAAAAATCTAATTAATCAAGCTGGCACTGAGTTCAGATATTATTTGTGGATAATTGGTGGGTGTATGGTAACACACACAATACTCTGGTGAAACCCTACTCAACAAGAATGGGAAAAGCTTCCAAGATATTCAAAGATCCTCCTCTCAAAAACTGAGGAGGTAGGGAGATTTTTTGTTTTCCCAGCTTTTCTAAAACTTTGCCTGTCCTGCTTTCAGTCCATTTCAGATTTCACTAAATGAATGATTTGTTAGTCAAATCAATGATTTGACTCCCCCAGTGTTCCTGGATTCTCACTTATTCTCTCAGTGATTAGAAAAGTGTCAGTGCAGTGACTAAGATCATATTTCCAGGCAAATTAATTTCCCTGTGATTTCCTGCAGCTCTAAGATATTGATAAATAGGGTTTCTTTTACAAATTTTTTAAATTTTAATTACTAATGATGTTTTAAATTAAAAGTTTCTTCTTTTTTGATCAGTAATGAGATTAAATTAAATCATACTTATTAAACATTTAGAGCAGTACCAAAAGTGTGGTCTATATAGAAATATACATGAAAACATGCCACTATGTATATGGCAAGTCTGAAAATTTATAAAAGTCCTTTTTAAAACTTCATATATTACCTCTTTGATAATTGATCTGGAATTATATTTGGATTATATCTGCTACTTCAAACAGTAAAATAAAGAGAAGAATAGATTGATGGTAAGGAGAAAATTTCTAGGTTGAGGAAAATAGGATAATATGTTGAATGACATAATCATACATGAAAAAATCAAAGTCATTTAGCATTAGCATCCAATAAACCTTGACTATATTGATTTTGATCACATCTTATGACGGTGAAGATTGTCTTTCAGATAAATTACTTTTTGTTTTTCTCTATCAGGAAAGTTAAACTATATTTTTTGTTGTTATAACTCTTTGTATTCAGGCCATAAATTCACTTTGTGGAAGACAGAAAAAGTTATAGAATCAGAGGCACTAAAAGATCTGACTGGCTTTTGATTTGCAGATGCTCCATGAGAAAGAATAACCACATATCCATAAATTCATAGCAATCTTAGACTTTTTCAAGTGTCTGCTGAGGCCCACTCTGTGGATTTAGCTTGTCCAGAGATGAATGCATTGGTGAGCAATTATAGCTCCAATGATAGTAGAAAATCACTTACAGAAGGTCAGTAATACCTGGAATCATATGTTATGTAACAGCACTGATACTTCACATTCTCAGGGGCACTGGACAGCAGTTTAGATAAAGCTTGAACATGCACGGACATATAGACATATATATGAAATTAATTAATAGACATATATATGAAACAAGGAACATTATAAATGAATTTAGGGAAAAAGACTTCTAGACAAACTTACTGTCCTGATAGAGTTGACTCTTAATCAATATATGTTGAGTGAATTATTACAAACATACATTTTGATAGGAAAAGATTCCAATAGAGAGGAGTTGGGGTAGTTTTTTTAAAAAAATATATAATTTTTATTGTATTTGCTTGGAGAAGATATGCTTAAATGCATATTTATCAATATGTAAATCGGGCATCTTTGTCTCTAAATGTTTTGAAGGACATGCTGAGTCCCCTATATAATGGACAAAAGTTCTCCAAAAAAAATTGAAAAAAAAAAAAGATGAATGGTTATTCTGTAGTGATTTGTGTGTGAATGTTTTCTACTTCCGCACTCATGGGAGGCACTAATAGGCTAATTCCAGAATTAGGTTATGATCTGAATTTGAGACACTAGTTCACCTTATTCTACCTACTCATTTGCTAATAATTTGTGGAAGGAATGTATTTCACAATCATACTGAGCAATAATAGGCGGCCAGGGCCTATCTTGAATAATAATTTGCTCTAATTCTGCATTACAACTTAAAATGAACTGAAGAAAGAAGTCAATGGAATTACAATTATTGAGGATTAAAACCCCAGTATGCTAATTTATATTCAGGCTATCACCTAGATATTCTCGATATTATGCAAATGGGAGAATATAGACAATGCTTTGGAATTGTTAAAGGGAGAGTAGCTCAGGACAGGGCTTGAGAGTGGGGTGAGACAAAGTGCTGCTATGCACAAAGTATTGTAGCAGGTATCTTTTAAATGTAAAGTAACAAATTTCTTTTTAAAAAAATAATAGATTTGGAGATTGACATCAGTAAGATGTTAGCATACTAGTTCCCAGTGTTCAGACTCTAAAAAAACACTGATTTAACAATAACTCATAGACAAATGTACCTTCAGGAGGGCTCTGGAGTCCAATTAATAGGTTGCAGAACTCTAGTAGGGCATAAGAGTCAGGAACATCTGCACTGAAGAAGGAAAAAAAAAACAGAAAATTCAGTTTATTCATGTCACCTTTCCCTCCAGCTAGCACTAGTAGTGCTAACAGAGACCCTGTTGGGTTGAGATTTCCCCTACAGGTGAGAGACCATATGAGCATACAAATTCCCCAGCCTTTGGGGGCACTGTTTGAGGGGCTCTGGCTCACTTCACCGAGAATATGAAGGGAATTTACATGGTTAGATTTCTTGGGTAAAACAGAGTCCTGGGGGTTCACAGCAAATGGTGTGTGCTTCTCAACATCATCCTGAAGAGACTGAGCAAGCCAGCATGACCATGAGAATATCATCTGGTTAGCCCTCCTGCAGACCTAAAGAGATGGTCACTTCAACCCCTTATAACAGCATTCAAAGCTAACAACCTGCGGGGCTTCATTTCTATTGACCCATGTTCACCTGTAGCAAAAACAATATGGGCATCCACATTTGGTTCATGAGTGTCCTCCTCATAGATGGTATACCTGGGTGAACAATACTGATTCTGCTCCTTCAGAAGGAATGGATTGAACTGGAGATAGCACCCATCATTTCAGTATCTCAGTACACTGTCTCTAGGGAAAATGGGAGGGCAAATTCCTGCACATTCCACAGTACTGCAGGGTAGTTGGAAGGCAAACAATCCTAAAAATATCTCTTTCAGGAGGAAGAAAAAAAATGTGGAGTTTGCATCTCACACTCCAGCATTTGGGCAAGTGTCCTAAGAAGAAAAGAGATGAACCTCAGCTCCTGCCATGTCAGTGCAGGATTGAGAGAAGGCATGTAATCTTAAGCAAGCCTTCTACCAAAAAAAAAATAGAATGAAAGAGTGGAATGGAAGCATCCATACAAAAGTCTTGAGAGTCCCTAAGAATTTTTATTTGGGATGACAAGTGAAAGTGTTTCCCTGTTAACATCAGTATGTGGGCACTGGAAGAGTGACAATGACTTCTTCAAATGTACAGCCTCCAACACAAGGCTGCAATGAACATAAAGATTCAGTGGAACATAACACTATCACAAGAACTATGTACAGTTCAGTAACTGACCCCCAAAATGTATGTTCAAAATTCCAAAGAACTGTCAGACAACTGACATCTGTAAAAGATGAGGGGCAAGATGAACAAATGAGCAACTCAGCAGAGAGAGAGAGACCATGAAATTTCTCAATCTGTATGATGCAATAAATGAAATAAAAATTCCATGGTTTCAAACAACATCCCAATCAAACAGAAAAACTAACAAACTTAAGAATTACAAATTTCAATTTTTAAAATTGTCTATCTAAATCTTTTTCTTTTCTTTCTTTTTCTTTGTCTTTCTTTCTTTTTCTCTCTCTCTCTTTTTTTTTTTTTTTTTTGATACAGGGTCTTCCTATGTTACCCTGGCTAGTGTCAAATTCATGAGCTCAATTAATCCTCCCATTTCATCCTCCAAAGTAAAAGACAAGTCATTTTAAATAATTCAATTAGAGAAACAAAATCTGACCCTGTGGGTAGGGAGGTGTGAAGTAATAGAAAGAAAAAAAAAAGCCTAAAGAATTGGTCAGGTACTATTGCATGAACCAATGTATGGATATAAAAACTCAAGGAGGAGAAAAGTAAAAGAAAGGAACAGAAATTTTACTTAAAGAAATAATACCTAGATATTTTCCAAATGTGGAGAGGAATGTGAACAACAGATTCATAAAATTGAAGGGAACTCAGATAGATTAAATCTACAAAGGTGTACCCTGAGACACATTTCATATGTGTATATATATATATGTAAAATAAATAAATATAGTATACTCTATTATATGTAATTATACACAATTATATATATATGTGTGTGTGTATATATATATATATACTTATATTTATATTTATACATTATAAAATTGCCAGAAATAAAAGACAAGGAGAGAAGTTTGAAAGCATCAAATTGACTCATCATACACAAAGAAAAATGCATATGACAATGAACAGATTTCTCAGCAGAGAGTACAAGTATTAAAAATGAAATTTTATACAGGCTTCCTTAGAAACCTCAAGCAAGCAGAAACAGTAACAAAGTTGAAGATAGGTCACATTTGCCATGAAAGAGCATGAGACAATATGTATTCAAATTGCTGAGAGAATGTGCTGAAAGAGAATGGGACAAATGGTGGGGGGGGAGAGAGAGAGAGAGAGAGAGAGAGAGAGAGAGAGAGAGAGAGAGAGGCAATCAAATATAATATACCTGCAATAATATCTTGTAACAATAAAGGAATGATGAAAACTTCTAGGAAACAAAACTGAGATGAGAAAATAATCAAAATATCACTATAAAAATATTCAAATCACAATGGATGAAGGAAGCAGAAAAAAATAACAAAAATCAGAAGAAAACAACAAAATGATTTTGATGTTAAATCCTTACCTATCAATAATTATTTTAAGAGTAAATGGACCAGTAACCCAGTCAAAATACAGAATAGCTGAAAGAATACAAACACAAGATCTAACTATATGCAAGAGGTTCACTTTATGTTCAGGAACAAACATAATCCCCAAGTGAAGGAGGGAAAACAATATCTCATGTAAATGAAAGCTATAAGAAGGCAGAGATAAACATAGTTATGTCAATACAGTCATTAGCTAAAAATTATCACAAAATACAGAGGTTATTATGTAAGCATAAAGATGTCTGTTCAACACAGAGATAAAACAATTTTGAATATATATGATGCCAACATCAGGGCATCAAAAAAAGGGAAACATGAACAGTTCTTATGTGAGATTTAGAGAGCAAAACATTAATATTAGGTATGTTCAATACCTCACTTTCAAAAAAGGACATAAGGATGAAATAATAACAAGAAATGGACTTGCACAGCGCTAAAAACAAATACTATACCTAAGAGACAGATTTAGGATATTCCAGTCAACAGTGGAAAAAATACTCTACTCTCAAGTCTTTTGGAATTACATCTTCACAGAAGCTTTCTGTCAAGGATTGAAACATTGACCATTCCCTTTAGAATGTTTATTAGTAGCATTAATCCAGTGAGGGGACACTGCAATGAGCTGTGACTTTCTGATCGTATTACCTCTGGAGTATGGAAAAGTTTACTCTAGGCATAGAATTTATCTTTACTGGTAAAATTACACGACTGAAACTAGAATTTCAGCATTTATTATACCTTTTGTTGTTGTTATTGCTTTTGTTAACTGAGAAATAGAATAGACTAAAATGCCCATTGGATTAGTAGGAATTTACAACATACACATAACCACACCTTGATCAAAGGATTTTAGAGCGCTGGAATTTAAAAACAACCTTTTTCATACTTCTGATTGAGTAATCTGAGTGCTTATTGAGTGCTTAGAAAAGATTAATGAAAAGTCAGGATGTGAAAACCTGAACTAACCTTTCACTAATTAGTTTTCCTGACCTGTGTGACATCCCCTAAGAGAATAAAAGCAAAGGCACAAAATGACAAATACCTTCCTTTTCATTGGCTTAAACTTGAACAATATAATTAGTTTTAAACTCTTTTAGGCTTTCATAAAACCATCATCATAAGGAACAATTTTCAAATATGCAATATACTCATGAGTAGTGCTTACTAGGCCTAAAATTGGCAAAGTTCTATGTTATTATATCAAAAATTATACTAAAAATGCTCTTCAGAGTTACTTAGTACAAAGTAGACTAAATGTAATTTTAGAACTGTATCAGGTACGAAAAATCTTGAGAGTGATTTGTAGAATAGCACATATTTTACCCAGAATAACCCTAACTCTTTCTTTTCATCATTGTGGAAAAATTTTTTAAAAAAAGCATTTCTTTCCAAAGGTATGTTTTTAGACCACTAATAATTATTGTGCTCTTATAAATTTCATTTAAATTTTTGTAATTGTTTTTGGATATAAATATTCTTTGGATTATACATATCCTATCCAAAATCACAAAGTCACAACATTCAAGCTCTAATATAGGTAGCAAATTTTCATCCTTTAGAGAATGATTTGGATACCTTTTACTTTATTTTCTCATTTACCATCAGTTCTTTTTATGAACACAGAATTACATACACATCTATTTATATTAAAGAAACTAGCTAAACTGGATCCTATTTCCCCTTCAAGATACTATTATTTTTGTTTCTGTAAGCTGTATTCTTCTTTAGAAATTTTTTATAAACCCCCTATCTTCATGTTATATCTTCATCTTATATAACTTTGGATTCTTTTGGATTCTAAAACTTTTATCACGATTAATTATTTTCTTCTGAATAAAATTTAGCTCTTAAATTCAGGGAATACAGTCATCTAAAATTTTAATTTCCCCAACTTCAGTAACATACAATGGTTTTTTTGTGGCACGCCTATCATGTACCAGAGATATCCACAATTGAATATATCATACAGCAGTTCTCATAACTACAATTTTATACTACATGTTGAATTTTTGTGAATCCTATATTATTAGTCTCTTGTGTCAGAATATACTTTCTACTGATTATGTGCCAATAACTATACAGTTTCTATAAAATAGTAAGAACTCATTGTCTCCTGAATATATGAACACTACTATATTTAAGGTAGCTACTTAATTTTCACCAAGTCTTCCCAAATTCTTTCAGAATTCTTTCTTTAATAATTACTATGATTTAAATATATCCTCCCCAAAGCATGTGTTTGATACTCATCCCCAATACAACAGTTTTGGGGGGTAGGAACTAATGGAAGGTGGTCAGTTCATGAGGGCTTCACTCTCATAGTGGATCAATGTCGATTATAAAAGATCCTAAGACTGCAAATTCAATTTCTTGCTATCTCTCATCTATGTGATGCTTTCCACCATGCTATAGAAAGAAAGCCCTCACTAGATTCCAGTCTTTCAATCTTGGACTTCTCAACCTTCAGAACTGTTAAAAATCAATTTCTTTTATTTATAAATTAGTCAGTCTTTGGTATTCTGTTATAGCAAAACAAAACATAGTAAGATAATCTCCAAATAAAATTACTACACTCCCCATTCAAGAATACAAGAACCTGACCATCCTTTACTGTTTTTTTTTGTTGTTGTTGTTGTTGTTGTTGTTATTGTTTTGATTTTTCTGTCTGGCATCGTTACCCAGCTGTCCTTAATATCCTTAGTTGAGAGGCTCCTTCTACTTCAGTCGCTGGGTAACTAGAACTACAGATGTGAGCCTCTATGCCTAACCCTCCTTTTATTTCAGAGTAAATACACTGGGGGAGTTAAAAGAGGTATCGAGTATTTATAAGCATTATCTTTATCAAACAACACTCCATATTTCTAAAAAAATTTAATTATTGATCCCTCTTTATTATTTCATTTCTCAAGTTCTGTTTGGCTTGATTTTTCCCTTTCTGGTTTTATTCATCAAGTCATAAATAATGGAAATTTGTAAAGGCAACATAATGTTATGAATATGTGTGGGTAATGAAAGGTAACTAAAACTCAGAACAATATCCAACTTACAATTCAACATTTAGACTTTAAGAAATATATATTTTTTTGAATTATTTATTCCAAAGAATCTTCTGGAAGAACTACAACATTTACATTCATTTATTTTACAGAGAAGTTTTGCTTTTCCATTGCTTCCTAATCTTGATTTTAAAATTACAAAAGTTTTATCTATTACAAAAAAGAATAATTGTCCCTTAAGTGTAATCCAACTAATCATGTAGCAAAAACTCTAGTCAGTTTTCAAAATAAAGGATGAAGTGGTTTTATTCTCTAAATTTGATCTTCCAGATTAATCAAGTCAGGCTATTGGGAGTTCAAACATCTATAATCTTAGCATCAATTTACTTTCACTGGGATTCTTTCAAGGCATTCTCTATGATTTAGAAGACCAGAATATATGGCAAAGAGTATTTATATTTTATTCCTTCATGAGAGACTTCATTCCTCAGGGGTTCCCATCAGTCCTGTTTCAAAAAAGGAAAACTACAATTCTCTCCCTCTCTGTTTTCAACTCATTTTCTAGTGACTTATTCATTAACTTGAACATCAAGACCTATTTAGAATACCTCCCCTCAGTTTCTTTTTCCCTTTGTGACTTTACTCCCTTTGACTTTTTAGAGTATATCTCATATATTTCAGAAGTGGCCTTAATAGATTAAAAGTAAAGAGATGAATAAATGTATTCAAGGCAGATCCTAATGGAAATAAAGTTAGTGTAACTATATTAATTGCAGGCAAGGAAGACTTCAAAACAAGAAAAATTATCTAGGATAAAAAATGGTCATTGCATAATTATAAAATACTATATTCTCCAAGACAACAAACAAATTATTAATGTGTGCATGCCAAAGAATGTCAAAATATGTGAGGCAAAGACAGAACTGCAAGAGTATAGGTATAACCATTATTAGAGTTGAAAATTTTCATCATTCCTTGATCAGTAATTGGCATATCCAGAAGGCAGGAAATGAACATACAGTTATAATAAATGGTATTATCAATCAACTGGGTCTAATTATTCTCTATAGAAAACTTCTTCCTGCAATAGAATACATACTCTTCTCAAGTCCATATGGAACATTCACCATGACTACTCTGTGATACATTAAAAAAGTAAATTCAATGAATGGAAAATATACAGTATGATTTTCATTACAATGGAATTAATTAAAAATTAATAGTGGAAGAGTATCTGAAAAAAATCTAAAATATTCATAATATATTAAACAGAGACACTTCTTTTGACATAGACCAAAGAAGATGTCTCAGGAAAAACTTGAAATATATATTTTGAACTAAAAAAAGAGATAAAAATACAAATAATCAAAGTTTGTGCATTATAGCAAAAATAGTGGTTAATGGGCACTATTGAGTGTGTATATTAGAAAGGAAAAAATACATTGAGTGTGTATATTAGAAAGGAAAAAATATATCTCAAATCAATAATTTAAGCTTATGTCTCAGGAAACTAGAAGAATAAGATAAATTTATATCTAAAATAAAGACAACAGAATAATAAGAATTAGAACACAAATCAATTAATTTGAGTAAAAATTAATAAAACCAAAAGTAAATTCTTTGTAAAGATAAATAAAATTGATAAATCTTTAATCATGCTAAGAAAAAAAGAAATAATAAATTACAAACATCAGAAATTTTAAAAGTTATAATCAAACCAAATCACGTAAACATTAAAAGAAAAATAAGAAAAAAAAATTGGACAACTCTATGCCAACAAATTTTATAATTTGGATAAAAAGAACCTATTTTTGAAAAACATAATTTATCAAAATGCTTACAAAGAGAAACAAATCATACAGGATTGATCTGTATTAGTTAAAGAAGCTGAATCAACAATTATGTACCTTGGAAAAGAATTATTAACCTTTGATTTATTCTACTATTTTTCCTATTCCCATTCCCCTTCCCTTCCCTTCATTCCCCTTGGTCTAATCCATAGTACTTACTTATATTCCTCCCTACCCACCCTGTAATTGTGAGTTACATTTACACATCAGAGAAAACATTAGCACAATAGTTTCCAGTTTCATTTACCAACAAATGCAGTAATTTAATTTCTCTTTATGGATGAGTAATATTCCATTGTGTATATATACCACTTTTTCTTTTTCCAACCTTCTATTGAAGAACAGTTTGGCTGGTCTCTTAGTTTAGCTAGTGTGAATTGAGCTGCAATAAACATCAATGTGGCTCTGTCACTGTAGTATGTCGATTTTAAGTCCTTTGGGTATAAACTGAGTAGTGGGATAATTACTTTCCTATGTGCATATATGAATACAGAATCAATATGATTCCACATCAGGTACAACCAGAATAATGGGAAGTTATACTCCATACATGTATGATTTATTAAAATACATTCTATTGTGACGTATAACTAAAAAAAAATTTCTAAAAACATAATGCAAAGAACATGAAACTAAATAATTGGGATGAAAACATGTCATGAATTGTAAATAAGATTTCCTTTGATATGCTGACTTATACACATGCAAAGATTTCTATGAAAGCCAGGGATAAAATAGACTGTAATTTTACTCATGCAGAAAAGCAGAAAGGCAGTCTGATTTTTCTTTCTAATGCCATTTGGATAATTATGAAAAGGACAGAGTAATCTCTATGTACTTTGTTGAATTGTAAGACTTTGATATTGAAACAAAACCTTAGTTTTAGAAATAAATTACACATTTTAATTTTGTCTTTTATATTGAAGGTAAAGGCGATGGGTTAAGAAGAAAATCAAAAAGAAAAGGAAGTGAATTTATAATATTTGAAGTATTGAGAAGCAAGCTTTTATCAAATAAAATTTTTTTATTCCAAAAAATACCAGAAGTATTACTTACCTTTGAAAACATTAGGCCAAGATGTACTCACCAGTGAATTCCACTAAACATTCAAAAAAGAAATGATAGTTGTTCTCTATGATATATCCTGAATATAGAAGCAGAGGGCATACATCCTGAGTCTCCCAAGGCCAGCATGAAACTAAAACTTACACCAATATTTTATAAGAAAGAGAACTATAGAGCAAAATACCTAAAAAGATAGATGTAAAATTTCTCACTAAAATACTAGCAACTTATACCCAACAATGCATAAAATACATTACATTATGATTAATTGAGACTTACTCCAGGTGCAAGGTAACTTCAACATTTGTAAATCAATTAGTGGAACTCATAACATCACCTGGATAAATCCATGATTAGATCAATAGATGCAGGAAAGACATTGGCTAAGTTCAGCATAAAACATTATCATTAAAACTCACCAAAGTAAGAACAGAGGAAAAATTCCTCAACTTGACAAAAATGAGTAAACAAGCAAAGAAATATATAACCATCATATTTAATGGTAAGGAATTATAACAAAACTGATAACAATTCAAGGATGTCCCCTGGCATCACCATTATTTAACATAATACTTAAAATTCTAGCTAGTATAATAACAGAAGAGAAGAAAAAAAAGTATTATACAGATTGGGAAGGAAGTCATAAAATTTTCTTTGTTCATATATGACATAATTGCATATGTAAAAAACCAAATTAATAATCAAACAAAAATATCTTTGAAGTAATCAATGATTATGTCATATTGCAAGTAACAAGGTTAATAGACAAACAACAATCACTCTTCTATATTCCAGCAATGGAAAGCAAGTTCTTTTCTCAGTATGGTAGCCATGGAGATTTAGGTTTGGCTTTGGGAACTATCTGTGGCTCTTCTGTGGCAATAGATTGCCCAATGCATATGACATTTATTTCCACTCTACTAGGAAGATCCCTCACAGTAGCTCTGAAGATAGATATAACTCCTTGGGAACTGGACAGCTCACCTTTAACCTTTTTTGGTGAAGAACATTTTACAGAAGATCTTTTATTTTTCTTGATATAAAGATATAAATAAAGGGGGAGGGTCCATTTTGCAATAGTATAGAAGCTCCATCCATATGATTGGCTTAACCATGTTGCCCTTGCTTTTGAAATTACTTTCTGTGTTCTGTGGTTTTTTCATTGTCCTATTTTTCCTAGCTTTTATTTCTCAGCCAGAGGATTCCATCAAGGGGAACACCATTTTCACTGCCTGAGCAGGCCGCAGGCAAGAACTGGTGGCTGGAACAGGGACCCTCATTGTGTGGAATTTAAAGATATCTACTGGGTGTTTGGTCCTCTCTTGAAGGAAAAGTGTGCTTGTGGATTAGTATATTGTGGATTAACATTTTGAGGATTAGAATATTGTGGATTAGTATATTGAAAGACTAGAGAGTAAAGATTTTTTTTTTTTTTTGGTAGCGGGACATTAAACACATGAAACTCTTTGTATTCAGAGAAAGAGTTTTGTTTTGCAAATCTGAAAACAATAATGAAACAAAAGGGAGATATATATAAAAAGAGCCCAGATGCTAGTCTGCAAATAGGGAGCAATCTATCCATAGATGCAAGCACGTAGGCCCAAGACATTAGACACAAAGCAGGTGGCTGGGAACGCTCTAAGGGGTAACTAGAAGCACAAGCTTGCCTTGGGAGCCAGATGCATAATGGCAGCAGCTCCCAGAGCAGGCCCAACACAAGCAGCTGGGGAAGCTCTTGGGGTAAACATGGGCTCATGGAGTCCAGAGTGAGCAGCACAGAGCCATGGGCCCCTGCAGCTCATGGCCTGGCAGCTCCTGGGCCCTATGTGGCCACTCTCAGCTCACCAGGGTCCAGCCAGAACTACCAATATTCTAACTTCAGATGGATGGGCACAGAGGGCACTCAGAACAGGTAAAATATTTGCAATATATTAAATAAAGACACTTCTTTTGACATATATCAAAGAAGAAGTCTCAAGAAAAACTTGAAAAATATATTTTGAAATAAATAAAAGATAAAAATACAAATAATCAAAATTTCTGGGTTATAGCAAAAATGTTGTGTATATTAGAAAGAAAAAAGAGTATCTAAACTTTCCCAGGGCTGCAGGTGAGGTTTCAGGTCACATGGAGAGTGCAAGAGAGCAGTTCTGGCCAAGAAGCAGCAACATGGTGAATTTCTTTCTGCGTGAGCTTCTTCCAAGCCCTGCCTCTGGAAGCTGTGGGCTACTTTCATGGACTTTCTCTCAATCCCTCCCTTGCTCTGGAGGGCCTTCTAGCTATGCCCTTCAACTTTGCTAAACCTGCACAGCTTCGCTGTCTCTCAAAAGAAAAAACAAACAAACAAACAAACAAAAAATTGCAAAACAAATACTAACAGAAAAAAAATTACAGGCAAAATCCAAACCAACACATTACTTCATCTTTAACAGCAGACTTGTACTTAATAATTTCCCAATGCTGAGTTAAATAGACTAATCTCTAATTCCATCAACAGGTTTCTCCAATGAACTTCTCCTTTTCTTTATAGCCACAGTACTAAGAAAGAATTGCAAAAAACATTCTGTGTTGACAAAAGATGCTCTAATTATGTTTTCTCACATATTATTTTTAGAGATACTAAATGTAAATTTGACCATTATGAGAACAAAAGCCAGGAATCTGAATATTTAATCTCACAACATTCTGACAATGACCAAAATTTTTATTCTTCTGAATTCTAAATATGTAAACACAAGCATTAAATATGTATATGCACAAAAATTCTTTTTAAAAATATTACATCATTTCAAAGTTTACATAGATAAGAGAATACAATCATAATATTTAAAGTAAAATAAAAATGAATTCAAATACTAATAAGATTCATTTTAAAATGTATTATTATTATTATTATTATTATTAAAGCAGCAAAGAGGCATTTATTGCAAACTAGCTCAGTCCTCTGCGCACACAGCAACTAGTGACACTGAGTGGCCCCAAGCTATGGGTTTGCAGCAGTTTTATACACTCTTTGGGGAAGGCAGGGACTTCACAAACATCATAGCATCTCTTAGCAAATCATCACACATGGTGGGAAAATCATAAAACAACTCTAAAACATGATTAGCACATTCACTGGCAGGAACAAGTTGGGTAAGCGTGATTGGTTAGTACAAGAGAGGGATTCATTTGACCTGATTGGTTTAAGCCATGAGAGGGGAGTACATGCTGAACTACATATTTTCCCAACATGTTATCAACCACCATAAACTACTGGGAGGGTCATCTGGCATCCCAGGTATTTTCCCTGTCTCATGCTGATTGGTGGTTGCTTTAGGTCCTCACCTAGCCTGATGAGTCAGGGACACCTGGCGCCAGAGATCTCTTCTGTTATTTGTAGACAAACAACTCAGCAAGGTGGGTATGTGTCTAGGAGTGCTCTGTGGGTTTTTCCAAGGACAAGGGCCATACCCCCTTCCTTGGATAGGCTTTGCTCTGAGGTAGAGGCTGGTTTCTCAAAAAGGAAGTCACATCAGTTTCTCATTCCCCCCTTTGTCTGGAAACTTGGGAAACAATCATGGTTCCCTCAGTTGGGGGTCTATTTGAGCAGGCCCTACATCTTGGTAGAGTAAACAGTGACCCTCAGGGAACAGTCTTCAACTTCCCAGATTCACTCAAAATTGTCCTCCTAGATTCAACCTGACACAGTTTTACCTATCTACACTGTCTATTTCTGGCTTCATTCCCCCCTCTAATTTTAGGAACTCCTTATTGCTGTAAGGAGAAGGGGCAATGGCTCATTCTGGCTACTTCAAAGCTGAGAGGGGGCATTGAATGAGAGGGGGCTAGACAACATGGGGGATGACATGGGGGACATGAGTTCCCTTTTAAAAGTCAGTTCAATTTGAAATCTGGTTGGGGAAGAATAGGTTGTAAAGTCATCTGGGGTTGGGTGCTTCTATGAGAGAAACAAAAACCATGAGTACTGAATAAATGTTGCAGCATCTGGAACATGTTGCTGTATAATAGAAGTTTCCTCACCAAGCTTTAACATCCCCAATTATCAGGACTGTAAACATAACATTTAACTTTTAGTGTTACAGTTGTCCTTCCCCATAAAATACAGTTTAATAATTTAATGTAATATGATCTTGCAAAATCCTTTTATTAGTATGAATTCTGTGTCTAATAGAGAAACATTTAATTCTGTTACTTAGGACTGCATAATCATACTAGCAAACACCAAGCCTACCTATGTAGGTTGGAATATCTGTAGGCCTTAAACGAAAATTACTCTGGCAGTTCCTCTTGATAGTTTCTTTTGATAGTTATCAGGCATTCCTGCCTAAGAATCTCTTTTGTAGCCTCCAGTCTTACTTATTCTTGGGGGCTAACACAAGGTGTATACCTTAAGTTACATTTAACTATTATTATTATTTAAAATGCCCAGGAATAACTGTGTTTTGGTTTTAACTGTCTTTGCTAATTGTTTAAGATGAAGCAGTCAAACTGACTTTTGTTTCTATCTATTGTTAATAGTCAGCTGAGTTTCCATGGGAGTCCTGGGGGAACTTGAGAGCAGCTTCTCAGTTCTGCTAGTGCCATTTGTGCTAAGATGGGTCCACATCTTGCTTAACCATGTGGCTTCCCTTGGAAGTATCAGGGATGTCTCCCTTCTCTGATGATCCTCCTCTTCACAGCAAATGCATTGATTGGCTTTCTGTTCTCCAGTGGTCTCATTAATCTCCTTGATCAGGAGGTTACTGGGCCAGAGTTGCAAAGCTCTTTAGAGAAGTTCCCTGTTCCCTGGATTCAGACTGACTCAGAGAACAAAATGGCTAATTAATAAAAATAAAATGTGTCTTCATTCTTAATACATATTTTCCAGCTGGTTAAATAATCTATATAATTTTAATTTATAGGATAATTAACATGTATATCTATTTGCTTCTAACAGTTTTTCTTCAAAAGGGAATACATAACTCATGTTATTATGTACATTTACCTGATGACCTGCCTTCTACAGTCAATGATAAACATTAAATTCAGGGTAAATTTAATTCATTATATAAATGCCCACTTCAAGAGATACTTATTGACTTATAAAGTTAAGATGCTAAAATCAAGCATTCTTAACTTTTATTATTTATGTTTTCATAAAGTGGTAAACAGATATAATTCTATATACAAAGGTATCCAAAAGTTTTGGCTACATTTCCATTAAAATATTTCTTCTTATTATAATACAATAATTAATCTAGATTCAAAGATTTACAGGAATTGTTTTAAAATGTAACCAGAAAAAATAATTCTAGAAGGTAAGAAAGTAATGCTTCTACTTAGAGGAAAGCAAAATTGGATCTCTTAGAAGGAAAAAGGAAAAGATCTCTGAGTAAAATGTTCTTTATGTATTGAAGGTGTTAATGATAGAAATATCCAGAATAATCTTTATATAATTACATACAGAAGGTCAAGTAAGTAATATAGAAGGTTTGAGTAAATAGAGAACAAGTTTGTATGTAACTAAATTGGTTATAAAATATATGGAACAATAAATTAAAAATATTTGAGGCTTTTCCCTAAGAACAAGTATTAATATGCTAATATAAACTAAAATTTTGATCTGTACATTGCGATGATAAGAACTTCTTAAAACATTAATCTACTCTCATTCCAATAGAATAATTATTTATATCTGCTAAGTTTTATCACTTAAAAAAGGATTAATTTTTAAGAAATTAAGATTCATACATTTTAACTTAAACAGTAAGTACCTTTAAAGCCATTTTAAATTCCTAATTTCAAACTTCTATTTAAAAGCTAAATTTAATTTATTTTAAAACATCAATATAATTATGATAATTATTACTAATTCTTATATGTTGATTGTATCTCTGTTTCCTAAATATATAAGCCTTTAAAGTATAAGATTTAAGAGAATATTTTGCTAAACTAATTAACTAAAAGGTAAAGTTTTTTAATAATATTCTCTTACCAATTCATACAATATTAACAAAATAATTAAAATTCTAATTATATGATATTCTATAATTATGTAAATTTATTAAATCTTATATGTTACTTTCTACACTGGAAAATAGACTTAGCTATCTTTTTACAAGACAATTGACACACATTAGCTTATTTAAAGGGTAATATTATAAAACATAAAGTTGTTTTAACTTCTTTTCTCAAGACAGGTTTAAAGTTTCTCTTAATTTGTCCATTTCATATTCTAGATATAACACTGAAATATGTCAACTAGTTTATATTGACCCAAAGGATTACATACCAAAGTTTATAGATCAAAATTGAAATGAGAAACTGAAATTAATTTCAATTTTAAAAGAACTTACCTAACTTTTGCCAAAAGACCCATTGTTTCAAAAATTAAGGTGTATACATAAAAATCTAATAAATTCTATAGTCCATAGATAACTAGTGTTAATATTTAATACACAGCCTTCTAAACTGTTTTCTCTATGTAGATATACATATTTCATATAAATATAATCATATTAATGTTTTCAAAACTTACAAACTCATTTTAAATTATATATTTGGTAAAAATTAAGTTTTCATTTACTGTAATGCCTTCCCAGCTCAATAATATTAACTTCCAAATGCCTAATAAGTAACTCTTGCCAAGTTTCCTGGCCATCTAAAGATATTAAATCTCTTTTTATCATTAAAATACTCACACTATACCAGATCATTATCTACAGTTCAAGACTAATGATACTCTGACTTACATCAACTTTTTATACAATTTTAAAAAATAAAAAGGGGGGGAAATTCTACATATCCTCACTAAATCTCATAAAATTATAAAAATTTTAAGTTGTAACACTAAAAGTCCTACTGCTGCTGAGCAACACATGGAACAACAGGATAAATCAGATTTCAAAGGATAGAATCTTAACCTGTCATCATGAAAACCTGACACAGGAAAGCAAATCTGCAATGAGTGTTTATAGCCATACAGGCTTTGTGAGCTCTCAGGTAAGTAAAACCTATGTAGGGACTTCTGTAGACTCATTCCACAAGTTTACCATTAATATATCTCACAATGTGGACTAGAGAATCCATCTCAGTGTTTACTAATGATGCTCATGTAATGGGTGGTCTTACACTTACTCATATTACACCCATCCATGTGACTGGATTTAAGCATCCTGGCCACAGTAAGAACCTAACTGCATTTTTGTCCCATAATGATCATGCTGGCTATTTAAAGGTAAATTCTGAGTAAAGGACAACATAGGAAGGACCCAGCCAATCATATTGGTCCTTAGGACTTAAAATTATATCTGGACAGTTATTAAAATGGAATGATTATTGAAATGAAAATTTCCTATAACAAGACAGAATGTCCACTAATATTTTACTAGCCCAATTATTCTTCAATAGAACTTGGCATGTTTCCTAAATGAATAAAGAGTACAAATGCTTTGCAAGTGCTACATAAAATCTCCACAGGTCATAGATATGTTTTGAATTGAGCTTCAGAAAACTGATAAAAAACAGTATATCAAGATGCCACTTCCTATAGACAGTCCAAAGCCAGGAGGACTGAATGTGGAAGCATTGCCACTAAATGTGTTTTACTTCTACTTCTTTAAAGAAATTTGCAAACCACCATGTTTAATTTGGATTCTTTATTTAGTAAAAGATCTAAGAAGCTAGAAATATAATTAAGTTATCTAAAACTATTTTCAGAATACAAAAATAAGATTAGATACACAATCATTTTGATTCTGTAAAGATCCATATGGTTTAGATTACTCTCTATTGTTTGAATATTACTTACAGCCATATAATGAAGTCCAAATTAAAGCCTGGCAAACTGACTGATGTTACACTAGAAATCAATAATTTACATTTGGACTTATAACAGTCATTTCTTATTTGATGATAATTTGGGCCCTTTATATCTTAATGTGTTCTTTCTGGCTTATATCTGTCTCTATATTCACTATATTTATGGACATAATCCATTCTCTTATCATGCCCTGACCCCTGAAAGTTTCATTGGTAATATTCTAACTTTTAGGGAAGATGATATTCAAAAAGATCTCTGGTATTTAATTGTTGCATAATTTTTGCATTTTGAAAATGGCCCCATATCTAACTTTATAGGCAGGAACAACAAGGAGGGTTCCTGCTATGACCTGTGAGCCTATATTCAATCCTCGTATGTTTTAATTGTAGGAGATAAAGAAATTTTAAAATGGATAATAGATATCCTATAAATTATTGTAAAAAAAAACACATAATCTAATGAGGCTCATTTTCTTAATAGGTTGGCTCAAAATATTTCAAAAGTCCTATGCAATCAGGTAAGTATTCACAAGAGTTTACAACTAAATTAAATATTCTAAAAGTTACTATTATACATATCAATAATAAGCTCTCTATTCTCAATTCAAACAAAGGCTTAAACACCATGCTAAATATAAGTAGGCTTATATTACTACAGTCAAATTTCATGTTTCCCGATGAAATTTGAAAAAAGATTAGAAATCATCTGATGGATGTTTGGCATCACAATAATAATAGCCTAGTAGTTACATCGCCACATTCAGGATATTCAAAAAAGCAAAATCAATCTTATGGATCCTATCTCTTTAGCCAATCAAAATACTTCAGGAATTGAATGACTTTAATCCTGGAAAAAACATTATACATGGTATTTTTCTTTTCTTTTTTTTTTTTTTTTTTTTTTTTTTAGAGAGAGAGTGTGTGTGTTTTAATATTTATTTTTTAGTTTTTGGCGGACACAACATCTTTATTTGTATGTGGTGCTGAGGATGAACCCATCGCCAGTGGCGTGCTACCTCTTGAGCCACATCCCCAGCCCTGTTACTAATTCTTTTTTGTATTGTGATAATATGTTGTTGTACCCTCAGAAGAAGAATCCAGGAACTTGAAATAATGGCTCATCATTTACATTTGCAAAGTAAAAGGGGGAATAGCCAGGGTGCCATCCCTGAATTACTTGATGGTCTTCTCTCAGTATGGTAGCCAGGGAGTTTTAGGTTTGGCCTTGGGAACTGTGGCTCTCCTGCAACAATACCTTGCCCAATGCATGTGACTTTTGTCTTTGCTCTACTAGGAAGATCGCTCATAGTAGATCCGGAGATGAGTGTACCCCATTGGAAAATGGACAACTCATCCACCTTTTTTGGTGAAGAACATTCCATGGAAGGCCTTTGATGTTTCCCGATGTAAATAAAGCAGGCATTCGCTCTATTTTCCAATATTATAGAAGCTTGATCCATATGATCGGCTTGCCCATGCTGCCCCCACTTTTAAAAATATTTTCTGTGTCGTGTGGTTTTTTCAACATCCTATTTTTCCTAGCTTTTAATTCTCAGCCAGCCCATTCCACCAAGAGGAACCCCATTTCCACTGCCTGTGCAGGACACATTCAGGAAACTGATACTATCTAAGCTTACTATAAAGTAGGACTTGCAGCAGGGCATGGTGGCACATGCCTAGAATCCCAGAGTCTTGGGAGGCTGAGGCAGGAGGATAGTGAGTTCAAAACTAGCCTCAGCAAAAGTAAGGCACTAAGCAACTGGGTGAGAACCTGTCTCTAAATTAAAAAAATACGAAGTAGGGCTGGGGATGTGGCTCAGTGGTCAAGTTTCATTAAATTCAATCTCTGGTATCCAAAAAAAAAAAAAAAAAAAAAGGTTTAAGATTCACTGTAAACGTACAGAAATAAAGACAACATGTTATTAGTGAAATAATAGACAAATTAATGGGAAAAACTAGAGATCCAGACAAAGATCTATGAAAAATTAGTCAATTTATCTTTTACAAAGAAGAAAAGACAATTAAAAGAAAGGATATTAATTTCAACTGTCTAGGTATAAGGTTAATATTCAGAAATGAATTGCTTTTCTGTGTACCACCAAAAAAATTGGAAATTGAAATTAAATCACAATATCCTTTATGTAAACATCAAAATGAACTATTTATGCAACTGTAACAATTTACAAATGGACATGTACATGTAAAATTAATTGTAGACATAAGTGGTAGTCAAAATCTGTAAAAAGTTTTGAGAACTGTGAGCACTGAAATACATTAATTGCTTTGCCCTGTTGACGACAATAAATGATTAAAATGCTATCATTTAAACAATTTCATGTCAGTCATTTTGATGGACCCATTAAATGTGCATTTATGGTGAAAAGATTTGAGATTGTTAAATGTTTCGCTTTTGAACTTAGCTTTTAATTATGAACTAGAATAAATTTTCATAGTAAAAATAGGAGATTTCTTATCTTTGTAGCTTTTTTGTAAAAATGATATTACATAAGAAAGTACAGTGTTGTTCAAAAACACATTTAAATTTGAGTTCATTTTGTTAAATCAGGATCCATTTACTCAAGATTACTCTGTCTTCAGAATAGGAACCATTATCATAATGTCCTACTTAATCTTACAAAACCAAGGCACATAGTAAGCTGGCTATAGTCTTTCTTCTCCACAGATATTACACAAGAGAAGCAAGAAAACATACTACTGGTTAAACAGTTAAATTATGGAGCAGTTTTTCAATTGAAAATTTGTATTACCTTATTACTTAATAGAATGGTACCATATAGGCTGCCCTGAAAAACAATTGATTGGCAATGTTACACAGATTGATGCCACCTAGCTATAAAGTTTATGTAGAAACACTTACAAGCCTCTGGTATGTTTCTTAATGTCCCATGGGCCAAAGTAAACCCAGAAATTTGCATTTCTTGATGGGAGGAGAAGAAAGTCACATTTGAAAATTGTGCATGTAGGAATGGTGATAAATTCTTCAGCCATTATTGTGATCTACCATAACATAAAATAAATACATTATTTTTTATGTCAATGCTAGTTGGTGACTTGCACATGTGACATATCCTATATTAGATATATACAAGGCTTTTTATGTCAATCTTTTTACAATGGAAAAAATTGGAAACTACTGTAATATTCACTAATGGAGGAGTGGTAATGACAACAACAACAGAAATCCAGTGGTATTGAATACTAAAAAGCAAAGAGAATACTATAGATTCATCCAAGTGGCCCTAAACAGACATTTTTTTAATATAAAAAAAATCCAGCAGCTTAACTATACACAAGTCCCAATTCACACAAAAAGCTAAATTGCTATAAGTACACATACATAGTAGCATATACATATGACTAACAAAGTGTTCAGAAACATAAATACTATATTAACAGCAGTAACTGCTTTTGTAGGGGGGGAATTGAGTAATCATCAATAGGAAATTTATTTTATTTTATTTTTACAAAATTAATACATTCATGTATTTATTTAAACATAAATAAAAATTTTAAAATGAAAATAAAATACAACTACAGATAAAATGAGCACAACCACTATCACAAGCAGTTTGGAGATTTTTCAGAAGAATAAGAATGGAAACACCATATGACCCAGATATACTGCTGCTTGGTATTTATCCAAAAGAACTAAAAACATAATACTATGGCAGTATATGCATACCAATGTTTAAAGCAACACAATTCATAATAGCCAAATTATGGAACCAGCCTAGGTGACCCTCAATAGATGATTAAAGAAAATTATCGTACCTTACACAATGAAGTTTTACTCAACCATAAAGAAGAATTAAATTAACATTTGTGATAACTTTGAATCTCATGTATTATTGTTTGAACATTTGGATTACTCTATGTACCAGGAAAATTGTTGGATCTGGGATATGAAAGTAAATAAAATGTTCTTTGCTATGGATACTTAACAATATTAGAGAGGAAATAAAAATATGAAACATAAATATAAAATAATAATTACATTGACACAAAAGATTATCCATCTGTAATTCTAAGTCAATCAGTACATCATTTGTTCTATGAGAATGCAATGAATAGAAAGGAATAATTTTCCACAAATTTAGGAAAGATTTCAAATATCCAAGATCATAAAAGATAACATGTTCAGTGTGGCTATATAATAATTTTAACAGTGATGAAAGCAATAGATTAACCTGAAGGAGTAAATTAAGTAGTAAATTGATTATGAGAGTATTTATACGTGGTTACTCTGTGTGTGTATGTGTATATATATATATACACATACATGTAGGAATATATATCAAAAATAATAGTGTTGGAGCTGTATACCTATGATGTGTGAAAATCCAATAGGCTATCTTTTCAAAGTGTCCCAAGGAGATTCTAAATTGTTATCTGTATGGCTAAACAAATGAAAACATATTTTTAAATTTTTTAAAAATGCTACATTTCAAAGGAATTATACACAGATATTCCACTTCTCCAAAATATGGGACAGTTAACTGATTTGTTTGTAGGGATCATTACCAGTATTTATTAAGCAATATTATTCACCCCTCTTGAGTGCACCTTTCTATTCACACATTATAAAATTGAATCATTCTAACAGTTAAAATACTGAATCTACTCACGATATACAAAATATAATGTTCCACTATTACAAATATTTTATAGAAAGAAAGAAGACAAAAAATACTAATCTTGAAATTATCATTTTAGAAGTTTAAGATCATTAGAAAATCCTATTTCAAAAGGTAGAGACCAGTTACAATTTGGTGGCTGAAGTGTCTCTAGTACCAATAGACACTGCTTTCTTTCTTTGCACTGTAAGCTGTAAACTATGTTCAATGATAATGTTCCAAAAACAAAAATGATGTTTAAAAGTAAGTACACAAAATTGACATATACCTATTTTAAGCTTTTTAAAAAAAATTAAATAATTGTAGATTCGCAAAATATTGCAAAACTTAATACTTCTATTCCCACATGTTCTTAACACATTTCCCCCAGTGATAACATTTTTAGAAACATGACACAATACAGAAAAATAACTTTTGTACAATTATTACAATATATTAAGTTTGAAGATTTTGCAAGTACTCATTTGTATGTTTATCATATATATATAATGTTATACTACAATATTAAAAAAAAAGATTTCATCACTACAAGGCATCCATACACTCTCTTTTCTAGTCATACCCACCAATCCCATCCCTAATAACTGACAATCATTAATTTATTCTCAAAATATTGTTTCCAGAATGATATATAAATAGAATCATGCAGTATTTTAACTTTTAATTTTTAAATATTTTAATTGATTTATTTTAATTGGTGCATTATAATTATACATAAAAGTAGAATTTATTGTGATATATTCATACTTTCACATAACGTAGTTTGGTAAATTTTATTCTGTTGTACCTTGGCTTTCACCTCTCTCCTCCCCTCTCATTCATTTTCTTTCTTGTATTCCATGTTGTCATGTGATAAATCCTTGTTTGTTTTATTGTTGTTCATGCTTTTATATCCTGGTTTGTAATTTTTTCTTTTTGTTGGTTCTTTTTAGTTACTCATAACATTGGGATTTATTTTGACAACAAAAACATGGGACGTAATGTAATTTGTTCTGATTCAATCCCCAGTACTTCTCCTTTACCTCTTTTCTTTCCTCCTCCTGTTCTCTTCTCTCCACTCTATTTATCTTTCTGAAATTATAGTTTGTTTGTTTTTTTAATTTATAAATGATGACAATAAAAATTCACTGTGGTATATTCACATATGTGCATAGGATAATTAGGTCAGATTCATTCCACTGTTCTTTCCTAATCCCATTCCTCCTTCCTCCCATTGAATTCCCATTGTTTACTCCACTGATCTTTCTTCTATTATCTTATCCCACTCTCCCTGTTTATTTTCAATTAATTTCTGCATATCAGAGAAAAAAATGAGTTTTGCTTTTATGTGACTGGCTTATTTCATTTAGCATGATAGTCTCTGGTTCCATCCATTTACTAGGAAATGCCCTAATGTTATTCTTCTTTATGGCTAAGTAATACACACACAGACATACACACACACACACACACACACACACACACACACACAAATACAAATGTAAGTACATTTTATTTACCCATTCATCTATTGAAAGACATCTAGGTTTTTTCCATAGCTTGGCAATTGTCAATTGTGCTGCTATAATATTGATGTGGCTGAATCACTTTAATGTACTGATTTAAAATCTTTGGATATATACCAAGGATAGAGATAACTGTCATATCCTGTTCTGTTCCTAATTTTCTGAGGAATGTTCATACTGCTTTCCAGAGTGGTTGAACTAATTTGCACTCCCACCAACAATGTATGAGTATACTTTTTTCCCCACATCCTCACCAATATTTGTTTTTACTTTTATTGCTGATAATTACCATTCTGACTCCAGTGAGATGCTCAGTATACTTTTAATTTGCATTTTGCTAATTCTAGAGATGTCAAACTTTTTTATATGTTTGTTGACCATTTTAATTTCCAGTTTTGAATGTCAATTTAGTTATTTTGCCCATTTTTTTGATTGGGTTATACTTTTCTGGTGCTAAAATTTTGAGGTTCTGGTATATTCTGGATATTACTGTTGTTCTGAGGTGGCAAAGATTTTCTCTCCTTCTATAGGCTTTCTCTTCATGCTCTGTTTGCTTGTTTAATTTTTAAAATATACTCTCTCTCTTTTTTTTTTAATCTGAAAGAAACTAACATTCTGTCATGTCCTCATCACCTTTGGTTATCTGTGTCACAACATTCTTGTTTTCATGTAAAGCAGCATCAGTAATGCCAGAAGATGAAAACATAGTGATAACAGTTTGCAAACAAAATTCCTGAGGAATTTTGAGTTCAAAATTTGAGCTTCAGAAGAGTTATCACAATGTTAAGTAAAAGTTCTGTATGGTAGGTATTTATTTTTATGGTTCTGGGGATCAAATACAGGGTTTCATGCATTCTAGGCACTCTACCATTGAGCTACATTCCTGGAGTTGAAGTATTTCTTAAGAAATGCTGAAGGCATATCAAGGAGGTTTAAAAGAAATAAGGGAACAAGAATAACAACAAAAGGTGAGCAACCACATTTAACACTATGTCAAATAAAATAAAACATTTATTTAGAAATGTTTTTAGTCTCTAAGGATAAACCAGGATAATGAGGGTATACTAATACTGACTTCATTGTTTCTGTGCTGTAGAGAAGCTTTTAAATTTGATGCCTTCTCACTTACTGATTTTTATTTTTATTTTTATTTCTTGTGCTTTAGGAGTCTTGTTGAGGAAGTCAGTTCATGAGTTGACATGTTAGAGTGTTGGGCTTGAATTTTCTTGTAGATGTTGTAGGGTTTCTGGTTTAATTCTCAGGTTTTTGATTCACTGATTTGATTTTTGTGCAAGATGAGAGATAGGGGCCAAGTTTCATTCTTCTACATATGAATTTCCAGTTTCCCAGCACCATTTGTTAAAAAATCTATCTTTTATCCAACATATGTTTTATGCAATTTTGGTATAGAATAATTGTATTTATGTGGGTTTCTCTTTGCTTTTTCTATCTTCTTTCTTTAGCCTTCACGTTTATTTTGATGCCAGTACCATGCTATTTTTGCTTTTTTTGTTATTATAGCTCTGTATTATAATTTGAGGTCCACTAATTTGATGCCTCCTGGTTCACTTATATCACAAAGGATTACTTTGGTTAGCTTGAGTTTTTGTCTGAGTCTCTCATTTTTCAAAATGAATTTCATAACTGCTTTTTTTCTATTTCTGAGAAAAATCTCATTGGAGTTTTGATGGAAATTGCTTCTACTCTTTGTATCACTTTTGGTAGTATGGCCATTTTGACAATATTAATTCTGCCTATGCCCACAGAGTTAATATTGGTATATGTCTCTATAGCTTCCCATATAAGAGAAAACATTTGACACTGGACTCTTTGTATCATGAATTTTTGTTTGACAATAAAATAATTGTACATTTTTATGAGGTACAATGTGATGTTTTATTCATGCATATATTGAGTACTGATCAATTCAGGGTATTTAGTATGACTATTATCATATAGTTTTACCTTTCTTTATGATTTTAATAAAATATTAACTTAAAACTCTAAACTATGTTCTGAATTTTTAGCATTTCTATCATTTACATATAGCTTATTAGTTTTATACATAGGAAAATATATGATCTGTGAATTAAAATTATTTCTATATATAAAATATTTAAGACAGTACCAGAAGCCCAGTACAGTTATTAATTATACTGTACATTCTGATGTAATCATTAAGATTTTATTTCCTCCAATCTTTCTCAAACATTTCCTCAAGTACATCAATATTTCTTTGTTTGTAATACAGATTCCATGATTTTTGCTAGATTTGAATTACTATTAGTCTAATGTGTATTTAAGACATTATCATTGCATTTTAAGCACATTAAACCCGTTATATTTAGATTAGATAATACTTTGAAGTGATAACACCAATTACGAATATTTCAGAGAAATATGAATCAGTATGTTAAGCATCAAACTGAGGTCAACTTTGTTCCTTATAGGATCCTTCTTGTAAGAAAAGTTTATTAAAAATACTAAATCAATAAAGACTTACTTTAAATGAAAAATTATGAGAGTAAAAACAAAAAAAGTGTCAGTAGTATCCTATTTGTAGAAAAAGGAGAAAAATAAAAATATATTTGTTAGTACTTAACATAGCATCACTAAAAGAAGACTTTCAAAAGTAACATAGTGATTATCTAGGACAAAGTGTGGAGAGGTGGAAAGTAACAACTGAACACATCACAAGTAGGAATGAATTTCTTTTTTCCTACTCCATCATTTTTTTTTTTTTTTCGTGCTAGAGATTGAAATCAGGACTTCATGCCTTTTAGGCAGTTGCTATACCACTGAGTTATACTTCAAAAGTCTTGAACTGTGCAAATATATTACCCATGAAGAAAAAATTAAAATTAGACAATTTATGTTTATCTCCTTCTCACCACAAAAAAATAGGTTAAAGATATTTTTTAAATCAAACTATATAAAAGAGTAACTTCCTCATGAGTTCTTCTTGGACTATTTCATTAAAAACTTATTTAAAGCTTCGAAATAGGCAAGAGAGATGACAGGATGTTTTTAAATATATGTTGGGCTTGACTTTCCATTGTTGTAGACTAGTACAATTCTTCAAGGAAAAAGTATAACATATATATTTTTGTCATGGACAGTTAAAAATAATTTTTTGAAGAAAGAGAATACTCTAGATGTTGTACTTTGTGATCTTGTTATAAAAGTTTTTAAATCTAACCCATCATTTTATTAGGTCATCCATTTGTACCTACTGCTCTGGTGCTCTCTCTCCCTTTTTCTTTTTTAAAAAATATCTTGGTGATTCTCACATAATTATAAGTTTGAATATGATAATTTTTCCTTCATTCTGTTAGAAGTACCATAATTTATGTTTTTGAAAATTATACTTTAATAAATGAGGCATTATAAACATATAAATACTTTAAATATATCTTATATGTTTATATATTTTGTATATATACTTATATAAAACATACAAATTCTATATATCAGAAGTCATGAATAAAATCCAGCTTTTCCTAAATACTATCTTAAAAGCATTAGATTCATGCAGTTTCAGAACAAGATATAAAATACCTTATAAACTGGAATGTCATTAACAATTTCCTCTACTTTTTGACAAAGTATTAAGGAAGCCCAACGACTGAGTAGAAGTTTTATACATAGTTATTAGGAGAACATAGTATTATTTTGATCTAAATCTTACCTGTACTCTTTTATTGAAATCCATTAAAATTTAATCCATCATCCCAAACTCTACTCAAATGCTATAAATATTTCTTACTGTATTAGATTAGAAAATAAATCCAGAAAAGATATGATCCATGTATATATGAGTTTATGTCTTTGCTCTATTACTGAACTCCCATGTGCCTTTGAGCAAATCACTTCAACTTCACACTGGATTAAGAATTAAATTTGAAGTAATATATGCTCTACACTTGGTAGACATTTCAGTTCTAACTTTGGATCAATCTGACTTTTGGACAGCTAGGTAAAAGAAAATGGTCATATTTAAATAATTTTCATTCTGTCATTGTTTGTGTCTTTTCTTGCTTTCACCTTTATTTCCAGTCAGTATAGTCAGTAGCATACATATTTATTTGTTGAATGCATAATAATTAGGGTAAAATAAATTATTTCAAAAATAAAATTTCCCTAAGAAAGACAACATGTAACTTTAATACCTCATATAACAGAAATAAGAATGTTGTATGATTTTTTAAATCATCAATTCAAGTTCAAGCACTTGGGAAAGTTTTTTATTACTATGTAAAATAAATGAATTATGTAAATGCTTGACAGGTATTTAATAGAAAAACTAGTAGAGCTCATCAAAAGTTGAAGTGTTATTTAGTAGTTAAATAATTATTTGATTACTTATACTACAAGATTCATTCAGTGTGGATGTATATTTAATACTTGCATGACCAGTTAACTAGGTTAACACCCTTCTAGTTGAACTCCCCTTATTTACAAAAACAAATAATGGATTGTTTAAAATTAATTCAGAAAACCAAGAGGTAACTTTTATCTTGGATGGGTGATACTGAGAGTAACAAAACACAGAATTTTTAAGAAATAAAGGGAAATTTAAAAAGCATGAAAGAATGTCAGGAAATTGAGAAACAAGCATAAACTTCAGGTCAATTTTACTGGAAGACATTTAAAATGTTATCTAAGAAAACTGTTTTCTTGGGTTTTCTTAGCCATTACAACTGATACAATTCTTTGTAGGAGAAAGAAATTACTTGGAAGTTTGTCTTTGTCCAAAGCCTATTAATTTCTCTTCTGTTAAATGAGAACACTAGAGCATAGGATTTTATTATAATCTAGATGTGCTGGATTAGAGCACGTTCTTTTTTTTAATCTTGTATAGAATTTGACAAAATTTATGAGCTCTTCTATTTATATCACTAAAATCAATATTAATTATTTGATAAATTATAAATGAGTACATTTTACATACAAGATATAGATGTTGACTGATTAGGATTCTTCAACAGCCTACAAACATTTTTGCTTGTTTGTTGGTTTATTTTTTCCTATTAACATATAAGACCTTCCTTTTGGCTTGTATTTGTTTGGGCATTTGTTTTTTTTTTTTTTTTTGGATAAAGTATAAGGGTAGACTTAAGGGCTTTGTGTCTTCAATTTTTCAAAAACATATCAGAAATGATAAAGTAATCAAATAAATACATTATGCAAAATTATTAATCCCTCATAAATTTTCTAAAATTTTTATTCAGAAAGTATTTCAAATATTGCATTAAAATATTTATTTTAATATAAAACTAACAATGAACTTTTGGGATTTTATATATAAAATTAAATAAAATGAATGTCAAGTAGATGTTGTTTAAAAAATAAATTGAAAATTTTTAATGAAAAAATATATATGATTTTCTTTTTCACTCTTGTGAATATAAACAGGAGGAAGAAAAGGAAAAAACAAACATTTTTGAGTTACAGCCTCAGATATACATAGAAATAGAGTCCATATGTCTCATACCTAGAACCACAGGGCAAGTAACAGGGATGCTATTTTGAACATGAACAGATTGCTCTACAGGCATTTATGCAGAAATCCTTTTTTAACAGTGCTCAGATATACACCCACACTTAAGAGTTCATTGAACTCAATTTGAACAATATGTGTACCATGATCAGAAGCTGAAAATACTGTAGTTCAAACAAACAAAAAATTTTGATAATGATTTTTTAAATTAAATTTTATAAAGTTTTGTGTTTCAAATAGGTCTGTATAAAATAAAACAATGTTATTAGCACACAAATTAGAAGAAGTTATTAATAATAAACTGGAGCTAAGCATTGTCTAAGGTGCTTAGGAGAAAGCTTTAGCTATAAAGATTTGTCCCATCATAAAAACAAATACAATTAGAGTTGCTTCCTGGCATAGGATTTACTGGGCTTACTGGATTGCATTATATTAAATTCCTAAAAGAGTGAAATTAAATATCTTTTAAAAGTACTAAAAATCCAGCAGTATAGCTGGTGCTTTTTGTTGGACCTTAGCGTCCTTAGTTAAGCATTTGCTATTTGTTGGAGTAGTCAAAATAACAGTGAAGAGGTGATGTAAGGAGGGGAACACATTGGTAAATGATAGGCACATTTTCTTCTCTAGCATAGCTACCATATTCTCTGGTTATAGTCATATGTAATTACAGAAGAGCTAAACACATCAGTTTAGAGGTTGATTCAAAAAACTAGTTAGATATGATGGTAGTCATGATAAAGAAACTGATACTTTTCAAGATTTATAATTTAAAGATTTTTTATTAAATCTATTTGATTACTAATCAATAATGTATTTTTAAACACGCATGTGTATGTAGATAAAAAGAAGAAAAATTTATCAGGATAATTAGGTGGAAATTCCTTTGCTATTTTTCTCCTAGAATAATATAAGAAAGCTGGGACCTTTTAATTTTACTGATTCCTCACACATCATTCAAATTATAGTATTGATCTAATCTGTCATGTCATTCCTAATATTCAAAACAATACTGAGTATATTTCTGTAGTTTTTCTTTCTATAATATAAAGATGAATTTTAATGAAATACATTGGTTCATATTTGATTAATACTGGGTATGGAAATCTTTTTTGAAAAGTGAGAAATTTGATTCTGAAAAGGTTACATAAAAAATCAGTAAAGATTCTCAATAGGACAATAGTTTTTTGGGGGAAAGTATAAAAGAAGTTAAAGTGTTCATATATGTATTTTTTTTAGAGACACAGAGAGAGAGGATTTTTTTAATATTTATTTTTCAGTTTTCAGCAGACACAACATCTTTGTTTTGTATATGGATCGAACCCAGGATTGTATGAGGATCGAACCCAGGCTGCATGCATGCCAGGAGAGCACGCTACCGCTTGAGCCACATCCCCAGCCCTCATATATGTATTTTAAAAACTCATAATGTTGCAAACTTCCTTGTTGTATTAAGGAAATAGTTAAAAGGAAAAAAGACATTTTAAAAGTTATTAAGAAAATATTAAGTTATTTCACATTAACATTTCACATTAACAGATAAGAAGCATTTAGGTTACATAATTTTACCAGTGCAAACATTTTTGAAAATAAACTTATTTCTGATCTTTATTTTCATTACACTATCAATGTAAAAATACTTATTCTATTGACTATTTTTTGAGTGTTCTTATTAGTTGAGGTATTTTTAAAAAAATAATTCAAGAAGTGCCTTTGACCTAAGTTTGAGAAAGTAAAAAATGCATTCCTGTTTATGGAATATATTATTCCAATGTATTATTTCAATATATGCTACAGATTTAGCTATGGAAAAAACCTCTAACATTTAAAAATCATTAGACAATTTTTCACTTCATGTTTCAAATATTTTATGCAAAGATACTTTAATTAATCACAATTATAAAAATTATTTAAATATAAAAATATATCAATTTTATCAAGATCCAGATTTCTTTCTTTAGGGCACCTTGGTAGATGTTTTTTTAGTCTGCACTTTTGGTGCTGTAACCAAAATATATGCACAGAAAGACCAAGCATAATTTAAGAAGGAAAAGCATATTTGATGGCTCACAGTTTCAGAGGTCACAGTCCATAGATAGCCAGCTCCATTCTTCCAGGCTCCTAGTGAGGCAGAACATCATGGCAGATGAGTATGGTGGAGGGAAGTGGCTGAAGTCATCACACCAGGAAGCAGAGAGTGAGAATCAACTCTCCAGATACAAAATACATACTCCAAAGACCTATTTCCCGCTATGACCTACTTCTGCCAGCAACACCCTATCTGGTTCAGTTACTACTCAGTTCATCTATATTGAGATTAATTCATTGATTGGGTTAAGGCACTTATAACGAATCTCATTACTTCAAAACCTTGCATTGTCTCTCACGTGAGCATTTAGGGGACACCTAATATCAACATTAATTTATGGAAAAAGATTTTTTTTCATTTTGTGTAATTAAAAAAATTATGTATCTCACAATATAACATCTGAAATTTCATTTTAAAATTCTATGCCTGTGTTTTCTGGTTTATATATATAATGGTATATATAGATATACCATTATATGATTATGTGCCACATGCAACAATGTCTCAGCAATGACAGACCACATGCATGTGGTATATGCTGTAAAACCTAGTTGTGAGATAGATTATACATTCTTACTTTGTGTAAATTCACTTTAAATGTTCACACAAGGATGAAATCACTTAATAACACATTTCTCAATATGTGCCTCATTGTTATATGGTGCATGAGTATATATGATTATCATTTGCAGTTCTCATCAAATTGGAAAGTAAGCTCCATCATCAGACAGAAAAGAATGTAGAGATTAGAATCAAAACCATAATCTCAGATAGAAAATTAACTAATTGATATTAGAACTTTGGAAGTCAATGACAATAAATGACAACATGGTCCATTGTCAAGATAAGTAAAATTACTATTTTTATTCAAGATAAGCAAAATTCAAAAAGATAAGCAAAGATAGTAGATGAGGATGAAGAGACGTGTATATCAATCATTGTCATTATTTTCTTGGTTAGATAATTGGATTCATTTGATAAATATCTTTTGAAGATGCATATAACTTGAGGACATTGTTCACTGAAAGAGAAGAATGACTTAAATGAAGAATGAGTTAAATGAAAAGATTTTGCTGAGCTACATATCTGAGAAAGGAAACATGTGCAGGCAAGGAAATAATGACTATGAGGAGAAGGCAAACTTCATCCTTGGATACTACCAAGAGAATGAGAGGTCCACAAACATAATAAGGAAGACAGATCTTCCATGAAACTATATGTTAAGTGCCAAATACTAGAGAGGAAATTTGAGAAACCTGGAAAAGTTTTAAATACTCATTGATGTCAATATAGAGGGTGCCGATTAAGGACAAAGAGTGGACAAAAGTTATTTGGATCTCAAATTATATGTGAAAGTTGAAATGTCCTATTCAACATCCTGCTTCAGTGATTATTTTTTCTTCATAGAAATTAGCACTTAAAGTATAAAAATGAGACAGGTTTGGGAGGTTGTATCATTGTTTGAAATTTGCAAGACAGAAGTTTGTAAAATAATAATAATAATAATAATAATAATAATAATAATAATAAAGACTGGGTGCTTGACACAATATATAAACTAATCAGTAGTTAAAATGAAGGCAGGTGGGGTCTAACGTGCTTTCTCATTTTGTATGTATTTCACAGAAAATATATGGGAGGTAAATATTTAGGTTTAAAATCTGCCATCATTATTATTTCCATACTATCTTTAAAATATTTCATATATTTATAGAAAATTACAAAAAGTATTACAAATAATTCTACTATGCCTCATTCCCAGTTTCTCTGATCATGAACATCATACTAAACTATGATACATAACATAAAGGGTATATGCCAAAAAATACTTATCACTGTTCACAGTAAACCCACAGGGAAGTGTTATGATCAACCTCAATTTACGTGGAGAATAAGTTATTTGGAAATTTTCTGCATAGGCTATTTGTCTAATCTTATATATTTTTACTTATTTAATCATGTGTTTATATTATTATGGATTCAGAAAAGTTTTCATTATATACTGGTTATAATTTTAAATAAATTTATTTCTTCTCAATTTTTTTCTGGCTTTTGTAAGAGCTCTTTTACTTGGATCCTGTATCCCTTTGATGTGTGTCTATTGGTTGAAGTCTTTGTTTGTTTGTTTGTTAAGTCCTGTCATATTTTCTATCACTTTAAAATGTTCCAAGCCCAGTTGTGCATTTCTCCCATCCAAGAATCAGCAATTGCTCCATAATTCCCTGGTCCTTGTATTGTAGGATGATGCTAGAAACCAAGGTATGGACACGAAGTATGCCCTTCATCCAGGAGTGTCATGCCTTCTTAACCCTCTCATCTTAGCAAGAAAACTAGTGTTTCCTAATCTGTGTTTATACAGATGTGTGTAAATATACATATTTATATATTAAAACATTGGTAGCTATATATAGAAAAATATGAGTTTATAATTATGCTTCCAACTCTAATCCATCACCACCTGGATCATTCTAGCCTCCTTTTCTAGATTATCTGTACCCTTCTGTTGTAAGTTAGAAATGTATTTCACAGAATCTTCCATCCAAATGCTTAAAACATTGAAATCTAGTACACAAGTGCATCAATTTCAGAATTACTAACTAAAGCCACATGAAAAACAATTAGTTAAAATATATATACAATTATACAATGTGCTTATGTACAATGTCTTTGCAGTTAGTGTTACAGACTATGTTGATTTCCAAAGTGACATAGGTCTGCACTTTTCCCCTCATGTCCACTGGTAACATTTCTCACTTTTTTTTAACTATTTTCACTCTTTTTAATAGTTTTATATTCATCCTGAAATCATGTTGTCTTAATTAATTTCTCATTTTTTTTTCATACTCTAAGGTTCACTATGTCTTCTGCATGGTTTGGAAAAATATAGCATTGCATGTCTATCATTCACTACATGAAAAATATATCCAAGCTAAACCTAAACACATATTTACCATTTCACATTATCAACTGTATGCCATACAGAATATGCTCACTGACTCAAAAAATTATTTGTTTCACCTATTCAACACTATTCTTCCCCAAATCCTAACAGTTACTAATCTATATTCTGTCTTTGTGCCTGCCTTTTGAAAATACTGTACAAAACACATCATAAAGGATATAGCTTTATAGACTAAATTATTTGGCTTAACAACATATATTTATGACTTAAAAGGTACATGCAAATTTTGTATAGATTTATATTTAATTTCTGTTAATCATTATCATTCATTTGTCTGGTATACAACAGTTATTTTATACATTTATCTTTTGAAACGTATCTATTTTGCTTTCAGTTTTGTATGATTATGAACAAAGATGCTATAAAAACTTTCATGTGTGTTTTCTTTGGACATAATTTTTTCAAATCATTTGGGTAACTATGTTTGCTAGAATATATGTATAGTTATATTACATTAGATTTAGAAATTGCCACACTGCCTTCCAAAGTGTCTCCACCACTTCAAATTCTGGCCAGCAATGTGTGGAAGTTCCTGTTTTTCCCACATTCTTTTGGCTAAAGATTTGGGTTTTTTTCCCAAATAGATTAAACAAGAGAAGTGAAAAGCTGAAGTAAGAAAAGTTCACTTTTCCTCTGATGTGATAAGATTGTGGTAAGTGTTCAGCCCTAAATATTACATCTGTGTTATGAAGATCACTGTGGACATATTTGACATTATTACACTTTCCATTGTCTTGTCATGATCACTAGGACATATTTCTCACCATGAACACTTGGTGGGGTTCCGAGAACTGAGGCCATGGAAGTTTTCTGTGACCCTATGACTCAGGTTTCAAGAGTATTTTATTCTAAATTGGTTCATCCTCAATCTCCAGAAACTTGTTTTACAAACTATTTAATCTGTCTGCCAATTTATGGCTCCAGTCACTGCTGCTTCTGGTAAGCAGATCTAACTGTGACTATCAAGATTTGCCTGTCTCTCCAGATTTGGCTGTTTTACCTTACAACCTTAGTTCTTGATGGGCCCAGAAAAGTTGTAGATTTTTAGTTTGTCCAGATTGTTCTTATTGTAAGAATGAAAGGGATGTCTAGCCTTACTTCCTTGTCAAAGGTGAACCTTAAAGAATCATGAAAATTTGATTTCCATGTAGTCATTTTTCTTAATGTCTTTGATTCTTACATCAACTGTTGTAACCTATCAATCTTCACTCTTTTAACAGACATGAAGATATATGCACACACCAGTGGTGGGAATTTAGCAGTTACATCAACATTTTCAATTCTTTGGTTTTTTTTTCTCCCTTAACTAATGAAATATTATTTTGCTAAATTCCAAGAATCCACCCTGATCCTCTTGGTAATCAGTTTGCCATTCTGTAATCCATAAAAAATTCAAATCAGATCTGATTAAATCCTCTGCTTACCACTCTTTAAGGGATTCTTATTGTTTTCTATGCTGAGATTAAACCCACATCAAACTTCATACTCATGCATATTTTTGGCCCTAATACATAAAGTATTTTGAATATAAGAGATTAAAAGAATGATTATTTAGCAAATTTAGTAATATGTTTTCAAGTTTTCCAATGAGTTTCCCTTGAGATGCAAACAAAATATTTCAATTACATTGCTTTACATTACATTCATGGTGGATGTTTCTTATTTTCACAATTTCCTATTTTTTCCATAAACTGCTGGTGAGTGGAAAGGGTTTGAGAACATTAAGATTTTTCTTGCATTTTTTTGTTCATTTTGAGGTCCTATCTACATAAGAACTTATGACTGTAATATACGTTTATTTTCTGTATTGCATCTGCATCTAAAGAAAATTTTCCATGTAAATGCTGTTTTAGAATGATACTGTGGCTCTTACTCCTCATTTTCCAACAAAGGCAAACCAACAAATTCAAACTGGATAGCATGTCTATAGCAGCATCAGCTGAAAGTCTAAGGCCCCAGGAGACATGGAGACTTTATCAGCATTAAAAAAACAAAATATAATTAACACCTGTCTTTCAGAGTCCCTCTGTGCTTCTCTGCTTATTTCTTTTCCCCTTCTCTGAATCTCAGTATATTTTTTCCCTTTGATACAACAAATTTTCTAGATGTCCCTTCTGATATTCAATTAACTTCTGTTAATAATGCATAGCAATTTATCTCAGTAGACTCTTTTTAGTTCTTTGCATAACTGGGTTATTGAAAGACCCACAGAAATATGGATTGTCATTTACTCTAGGAACCCCTGTCTTTGCAAATAGAAAGTGACAAAAGTTCCATTGTTCCCATTATTATGAAGTGAAGGAAATAATTTAGAAGGTAAGTTCCTTAAGAGCATTAATTATAAAACTTAGGTAAGGACAAGGGTGGTCATAATCAGCTTGTTTTTAAAAATATGTCTTTCCCCTTTTCACTAATATCAGATTTCTATATGACACATTATAAAATTGTTTATACAAACATTTTACACAATAATTGTATCATAATAACTTTATATATGATGACTTGTATATATCCCATGTCAGAAAATGTTTATCAAAAATTAATTGGGATACATTACAATGTAGATTTTATGAATTTATACATACAAAGCATTCAGCATAGTTTGGGCTTATAGTACAAATTTAATAGTAGTTAGCTACTACAATAGAAATCTGAAAGCAAAATATGTTAATTCTATAGCAGTACATCTTCTAGTCTGTGATGAACCATTACACTTTCCAGATTTTCTGTACATGAGTACCTTAGTGAGAGCATTAACATCATACAGTTTAATTGTTTAAACTTATGCTGAAGTTTTTCAGTAAGAAATTATTATAGAAAAATAGCAATTTAATAGAGAAGAAACACACACAGGAACATACAACTTCCCCCTGCACAAATGGTTTGAACTCATTCAAAGTCTTTCAGTGTGCACATCTACCATGCCAAGCCATGTACTAGCTTCCATGGATATCACATAATAATCTGTGCTACCCATTCTCAAGAGGAGACCACTTCTCACCTCTAAATAGAAGTTTACAAAACACAAGAAAGAAATCTGGTTCTTGCCTTAGGCATTGACTAAATCAGAAACAATGAACCAAAAGTAGAATAAAATAAGTGGGCTCTCTTGAACTTGAAACAAAAATCTTTAACATATTCTTGAAATTGAAACAAAAATCTTTAAAATATTCATGTCCCTGAACACAATACATTTTTTTATCCCCACATTATCTAGTGATGCAACTCAGAGCTATAAGATTTTATCAGAAATCTTCCCAAAAAGGTGAGTTTGAATCAGCATTTTTGAGGAAAACAAAAATGACTATCATGATGGTAGCAAAACATTAAACATACTAAAATTATTTTTATTAAAATAATTCTTTGTAATTATGAACAATTATTTACCAATAATATATGAATTGAAATTGATGAAAGCAAAGGTTAAAATATTAGACTAAACTTTTTTAAAAAATAGACTGAAACTTTTTAAAAAAAATTATAAAACTCTATTTGTTATCTAGGATTGTCACATCAAAAATATGACAGAGTGTGTGGTTTAAATAACAGAAATTTACTTTCTCATAGTTCTGGAACTTGGAAATCTCAAATTATACTGTTGACATATTTGAAATCTTCTAAGGCCTTTCCTTGGTTTATAAATGTCTTGTCTGCTCTGTGTTCATAGAGATCTTCTGCACCTGTTCTTTTCTGAGGACCTTCTGTGTCCTAACCTTCTCTTCTTATAAGGAGGACTCTATTTTAACTGAATTGCTGAATCCAGGCCCCATCTGCAAATTCAACCACATCCTGATATACAGAGAACTAAAGTTTAACCACATGACTTTGTGGGGAAACACAATTCAGTCCATAAGAGACAGTCTAAAAATAATGGGCTGAGGATATAGCTCAGTGGTATAGCATTTGTCCAGCATGTGTAAAGTAGTTGGTTCAATCCTTAGCACCACAAAGTAAAAATAAATAAATAAATAAATAAATGGTTCTTTTATTTTTAAAAATGATTATCAATAGGGTACCATGATTTTTTTGTTTGTAAAATTGTTCAGACTTTAATATAAATGGGAAGGCATCAATATAAACTTGTTCTCTCCCCCATCTGTATTCCCAGAACATTATGTGCCTCCCTATTTTGTCTATTGTTATGGCTTGCATGATGATTCTGTCTTCCTCACTAGATTTCCACACATAGTAACAAGCACTTTGCTTTATTCATCTTTAGATATAAAATAGCTGAAATCATTCTTCAAAAGGGATCTTCAGCAAAAGTATGAATATTGTTTTAAATTTGAAGCCAATACAAAAAAAACCCCCACTAAAGTAAAAGTACTGTATTATATAGCTGGTTTGTTAACCATATGTAAAACAGTGATGTGTACATATATAGACACTTGTATATATACATGTATATATATGCATACACATATATGCATACATATAATGAAAATGAAAGACTTTTTTCATTTATAAAATAAATGCCACCTGGCATATTGATTGTTGGTCCCAAATATGAATGCATTTAGCCAAAGGTAGGTACTCTGCCATTCCTCTCTGCATCCATATTTACTTTATATTTTTGTTTTCATGGCTGGGCTTTTTCTTTAGCTAGAGATATTTCAAGTTAATACACCACAAATATTTAAATAAATTTTTAGTAATTATTACATTCAATTAATACTATTCAACAGCATTAATCTACAAATTGCTAAATTGTCTTGAAAAAATATAGTTCTCAGAGTTATTCATTGAATTAAATGATGTATTGGTCCAAGACTAAACATAAATGAATTTGAGCAAGTAGCATACCAAGTTCTTTTTCTTTTCATATTATCAGCAACTGGATTGTCCTACACTTAATAGGTACTCTTAGATTATCTTGCTTCTTTTTCCCCCCCTTTGGAAGGCAACCATGGACAAAAAAGGTTTACTTTCATGTGAAGTACTTCTTATAATTAATTTGAATCTGACTTTAAACTAATGAATTAGTCTATGTCATTAAAAAGTTCTAATCTTTGACAACTTTCTTCTAGTTATTATAAAATAATTTTCATCTAAGATTCTTAATCATAAAACAAAGCAAGACAGTGAGTCATTTTTGATAGTGGGAAACTCGAAGAAAAGATCAAGAGCCGCAACAAAAAAAAAGCGACACCAATAGAAGATGAAGAGACAGCATTGGTGAAATAGGTTTAAAAGATTAAAAGCTGAATGGAAGAGACCATTTAGATAAAAAAGAAAACCACAAAGAAACACCAGGAATATTACAACAAAGATGCAGAGGAAGGTAAGTCAAAAATTAAAGGAAAATGAAGGTGACTGTGTTCTTTACAACATCCAAAGAAAGAGAACAAAGGAAGAATGCCAGTAAAAGAAAAGAAGGAGCAAAGATAATCATGTTAGGTATACAACACATAAAGAGGAAAACTTCAGCTTCATCTTGTCAGAATTGGATCTACCTTGAATACAGGTGAATATGTCAGATCAACTACAAAGTTTTCCAGAAATAAATATGTGTCTTATTTAAAAAATAAAGCATGTGTATGACAAGAAGTATGCTTTATTGAAATATTGAAAACATAATTAGAAGACAAAATAGAATTATAAATTAACGAGTTTACATTTTTCTTATTGTACAGTCTTGGAACTCACATTTTATTTATATAATTGGCCACTAAAGCATATTTCTTAAAGTATGTTAATAGGGGCAGGGCTTGTAGCTCAGTGGCAGAACACTTTCCTCACACATGTAAGGCACCACATAAAAATAAATAAATAAATAAAAGATATTGTGTCCATCTACAACTAAAAAGAAATATTAAAGCAGTGTTTTAATTAGCATTTTAGCATGCAAATATAGATGGTATTACAATCCTTTACTATATGTAATTTATATTTTCAGAGTATTCAATTCTATAAACAAGATTGAGATACAAATATTTTTTTTGTCATTAAGAATAGCACGTACTTCTCTATTTTTATGTGACTCATATGATTATTTGTCATTAACTTTCTTAATGCTGGAATTTTAAAATAAATAATATAGGATATGTAGCATATATTACCTATAATATAGCTTAAAAAGAATTATTGAAGTGAAAGTATATTAAAACAATTAATAGTGCACAATTTAAGAATTCATTTTTTCAGACAAATCTGAGTTAATGAATAAATCTTAGAAAAACTTAATGGAACTCAATTTCTTATTTTAACTTAGTAATTGAGATAATTAAAAAAACCTATTAAGCTGAATTCACATACATGCTTTAATGTTCTTTATAATTAATAGCATAAATATGTGAATGTTTTTAAAGCTTTTATTCTTTCACTTCACTATTTGAAAATATATTGTTTATTTTTTTTCTCTTTTCTGGTTTTGGATTACCTTATTTTTCATGTAATAGCTACAAAGTATATCGTTTGACCTAAAGATGCCTTCATACCATAAGTCCCTATGCAAAAGCTAGTTACATATTGTTTACTAGTCCTCTGATACCTCTCAATACCTCTGAATAAATAAAGAGAAGTATATCAACCTGCAATTTAGACAAAGAAATTAATATGCAATAGACAGAATGATTTAAAAGACCATGCAACTGAGTTTACTGGATTCTGTTTTGACATACATGTAAAATTTGAGGAACAATTCAAGTAATACTTCTATAAAACCTATTTTAGTATATAATTCTGACACTATTGAGAATTCTGTCCTCCAAATTGCACACTGTATTTTTTGTAATAACATGAGTAACAGGTGTTAGGTCATAAGATTTGAAGTGTTTCTTCCCTTGAAGAAAAATATGTCCCAACATCGCCTTTATCTCCACACCCATCTTCTCCTCTTTCTTCTCCTTCTTCCTTCACCTTTATTGATAGATGTGTTGAGACATAATGAGTTATGTCTTCATCTGTGGCATTGATGTCTAAGGAAACTAGTCAAAAGTTTAATTCAACTGTAATATATTCATGTATAACAAGAGATGAAGTTCACACATATTTAACATAACTTATATTTCCTTCATGTATAATGTTAAGATATTTTTGAATGTCTGTTTCAAGCAGACCCCTATGCGTTAGGTATGCAATAAGGAAAACAACAGACAACACAAACTTTTCTAACATGCTAGTTTTATGTCTTGCCAAGAGAAGTCTTGTATTACTGTGAACTTCTAGGTCTGAGAACTTGAAACTTTGTTGTTCTCACTGTTTTTTTTTTTTTTTTTTTGTACAAGTCTTCCCATATCTTCAGAATATATCTCTCTCCCTTAAGTCCTATGAATTCTTTTCTTTGCTTAATCATTTTGAAGCAATCTTGTGAAATTGCCTCTCTGATCCACTTCAGCTAATAAAGAATTTTTTAATTTTTCATCTCTCCCTAATTATTTCAACAATCATTAGCTTTTTACATTACTCATCTATTTTTTTTCATGAACTGCAAGATACCATGGATTGTACAATAGACTTATACTATTGACCAGCATGAAAGAAGAAATGTGCCAACTAAATTTTTACTTGTAATTAAGAAGTTTTATATTCACTGAAAGTACTGAAACTTGTATAGAAATAATTATATTATTAATCTTATACACATAAAATTAACAGGAACAAATACATTTATTAGAGTATTCTTAAGAATTTTCTCATTGAGAATCTGTCTCTTCCACACTACTTTTTGCTTTAGAGGTTTACAGACAAATCTATTTCTATATTCATTCTGCACATGGTGCAACTTTTTATGTACCATTGGTGTGCTCAATTTCTCATAAAACTGCTTTCTAACTCTACTTTCTATGTTGATATATTTTACAAGACACTAATACCCTCTCTATGTATTATGATGTTGACCCTTGATTTTCTTAAGGTTTAAATTTTAAAAAGTCAGATTACTGTGAAGATTTAAAGTCTTTCCCAAAAGTGTTACTCTAATAATCTCTTGACTGTATAACAAAAAGTTGTAAATATATAATCAAACCCATGTATGAATAGGTAATGCAAATTTCATGGCTGCCACCAACTTTAAAATATTCTTGATTAAATCATATGCCCTGATTTCAGAGGTCTGAAATGTGATAAAAAAAATAATGAACAGTTTAGCACTTTTCACTCACACTCCTAATTTCCTGAGAAATCTCATTCCTCATTAGCTTATATTCTTTCATTCAGTAATGAACTATATTAAATTCTTTTGGAGCCAAAAATGAAGGTAATGGAATCCTGTGTTTATCATTTTCCTATTATTAATGCAATATAATCTCTACTATTGTTATTGTGTTGATGTTCCTAATGGTAATGTGATTTCTGTTGTTCAGTATATATTTTGTTCAACTAATGTAATAGAACTGTTTTTCTCCAGAAATATTTCCTACCATTTTCAAACAGAAAGGTCAGTCCTAAAAGCATTGTTCAGCTATAGAGCCATTGCTGTAGAGCATTTGTTTCAGTTTTACTAGTGACTACGTGGCGTTTGTTGATTACCACACTCAGAAATAAACTTGAACAGTGTCTCTCTCCCTAGTTTAAGTGTTTGAATTTTCTTCCTCTTTAATGTCAATTTCCTGCACAGAAGTTATTGGCAAAATTTTTGCCCCTTCTTCCCAAAACCAGCAATCAAGTAGACTGGCCTAAGTAGATTGACAACTCCCAAAATCATTTATACTTTTTTCTGAACAAATCTAATATATCCATTTGCAAAGAAGAGTGACCTACTGACCAAAAATTCTCTAAACTTTCTGTAATTAAATTACTGATATTCCTCTTTCTCTAATGCCTCATAGGCTACGTACCAGTATTTATGTCTTTCTGTGCTACTCATTTTTTGTCTTTCTATTTTATATCATTTGGCAACTTCAGGATTCCCCTAAAAAAGGAGAGTTATAGTCTGTATACTCCGAAAGAGAAAATAATTTTTGCTACTTACTTTTCTATTCAGAAGATATCAAATAAGCCTATGTTCTAGCCCCAACTCCTTTCTTTATATATTTTATCTCTTTCTGCTTTCTCCCATGATATTTTGGTTTTCTTTTTCTTTTGTCCCAACATATTTGATTTTTCCCTTCTTTATTTTTTGTCATTTTATTCAACTTTTTCTCATGGTACTCAATAAACTATAGATCTTCAGGGAATTTGTATCAATCTATATTTTCCTATCACTCAGATTAGAAACTGTATGTTGGAAAAATCAGAATTTATACTTATCTGAACTCAAAGGTCATATTATGTCTGCCTTTATAGGAGAAACTGCCAGGTGAGGTAGCACATGCCTCTAATCCCAGTGACTCGGGAGGCTGAGGCAGGAGAATAACAAATTCAAGACTAGCCCCACTGAGGGCCCCTCCTTAGTGGGGCCCTAAGCAACTTAGTGAGACCCTGTCTCTAAATAAAAAGTAAAAATAAAATAAAAAGGGCTGGGGTTGTAGCTCAGTGCTTTAGCACCCCAAGCTTCAAACATCACTACCAAAATAAATAAGTAAATAAATAAGAGAGATTTACTGAGCAAAAAGATTTATTACCCTGTTTTGACCATCAAAAAGAAATACTATTTCAGGAAAAAGAAATATAATTGCAAGTAAGTTGTATATATACCATAGCTTTAGAAAAATAGGTAAAACAAGGTAGTTAGTATGTTAGGAAATAAGGTTAGGAAAAGGTTAGGAAAATAAGTTAAGTATGCTCCTCAAATGGAAACAAAATTAAGAGCTAAAGTAAATGGAGGCTTTGTTATTTTCTTCTTTCAAGAAAAAACATAATTTTGTTCTTACTGGTATTGAGGAAGTTATTTTGAGATTAATTGATATAACTGCATTAATCTATGCACATTCCCTTGCCTCCAATGAGACTGATGATATGCATTTATTAAATAATCTATAGAGAGCATTATACTCTGTTACTTTTGGAAACCAACAGAAAACTTAAGAGTGAATAATGAAATTACTGTTGTAATGTCATCTTTATAACATCTTAAAACCTTAGGTAAAAGGTGCATGAAACACAAAGCACAATAGTAATTCTAATTTAGAGAAATTTATATACTCAATTAATTATAGTTTTTCCCTTGAAGAAGTAAAAGAGAATCTATAACAAATGTTTTAATTCTCCAATCTGTAGTGATTAATTGATTCTTAACTGAAACCAGTTCTTTCCCTGCCTGGTCATTTTCATGTCTTATGAAGGTTTTAGTTCAGTGTCTCACCTGATTTTATTATTCATGTTATTATTGTAGATTTTATTGCAATTAATCCAGTGACACTTCAATTACAACAAATAGAACTGCATTGGGAGTTAGACTAAGACAATTATAGAATGAATTAATTAGTATGTCAAAGAGTCTCTCAGCCTTACACACACACACACCTTGAGTATAAACCAAATGGCATAATGAATTGGGATATAAATCAATGTTCAATTGTCACTTAGTTTTTCTTTTTTTTCCAATTCTCTTCCATACATACTTATGTGATCTGACTTATAGTCAAGGCTGCACAGACATAGTTTCCACTGACAGTTTTACTTTATGATGGACAGTTATAAACATAGTAATAATTAAGATATTCTTTTTTTTTTCCAGTATTGGGAATTGAACCCAGGAGCACTCAACCACTGAGCCACATCCCCAGCCTTTTCTATTCTTTTTTTTTTATTTGTGATGGAGTATTGCAAGTTGTTTATGGCCTCACTAATTTGTTGAGGCTGGATTTGAAGACCGTTCTTTCTTGTTGTTGTTGTTGTTGTAATTTAAATATGTTTGTGCATAAAATATTTAAAGCTAAAAGAAAATTTTAAATCTTGAGAGACTCATAGATGATATTTAGATTAATTATATATTCAACACAAATGATTGTTGAGCTATGCATAAAAATAAAAGTATTAGCAACAATGATGATTATAAATAAGAAAGACGTTTTTCATTGAACTTACTAGCATGAATAATCAAACTAAAAAAATTTCTCCCAAAATAATTCTTAAATTTCTTAGTTGTTTCACCATGCTTATTCTTATGTACTATAAACAAATAGAAAATTTGAAATATTTGCAAATACTTTCAGTGCTTTATTTTGTATTTTAAATATCTTGAAAATAAATTTAATGAGGAAACTTTGGAATAGATAAGCTGATAAATAATGAAACCTGCCTTCCTTTAAGGAAGAACAAATATTTACATCATGATTGTAATAGTAGAATTGCTATTACTATTGTTATTTCCAATCTAAGTGTTTTGGATATCTTTAATAAATTTTCAGTCCATGTTTACCAACTCATCATGAGGTTGCTATTGGAAAAGAGGAGTAATGAACTTCCTAGTGTTTATTGAAATACTTTGCACAGGTCAAGAAATTTAAAATATATCATTCATTTATAAAAAATACACTTTCAATTAAAAAAATCTAAAAGGCAATGTTTGGTGTTGGAAAAAATATGTCTTCCTTTATTCTATATCTTCTTCTACTTTTACCACAAATTTGATATCATGGTGAAAACTATCAGGGAGAGAAAAGGAGTAATCTAGGAGGCTGAGAATTACAGTGTTCTCCAGGCCCAGGTGATTCATCTTGCCAGGGAGTAATATGGTTTTAATACCAGTATAGCTACAGAAGGACAATGAGAACAGTCCCCCCGCCCAAACTACCAAAAGTCAGGGGGTTGCAAACAGGCTGCAATTTATCTGAAAGAGGTTTTACTGGGAAATAGCCTGTAGAAGACAGTGACAGTTTTCTAAATGATGTCAAATACTGGATTACATTTCACTGGAGATCTTTATTTATGTAAACCATGAAGTTGAAGGTCAAAGACTGCCACCGTTTTCTCCGATAGGATAGTTTAAGAGTTGTTTAAGTATCATCATCAATGCAAGCTCTTTCAATAGTTATTGCCTTCAAATAATTATTGACCATCTTAGAACATCTTTTCCAAAGAAATATATCTCTTTTTCCTTTGGTGGTCTTGGCTTTTTTATATTCAAGATATTTTATTTCCATTTAAATATTTCATCCTGGCTAACTGATTTCTTACACAGAAATTTAAACTCTAAAGTTCAAATGCTTTTCCTCCAGAAAGTAAAACTGAGCATTTAATCTTTTATGATTTTTATTTTTTACAGGAGTATAATATAACATGTATGACATAAATATGTCCAGTCACTTAAAGAGAGAAAACTGAAATATATGCTCACAATGTATCTGTTGTGTTGTTGACCAAGAACCACATTGCTAATGTTGACTCCTAAGCTAGTCAAGAATTTATAATATGGAAATTTAAAGACTGTAGATCCCAACACTATTGAATTACTAGAATTACTTCAATATAAGCTAACTTATTTGTTCACAGTTTTATTTTGATTACGTCGAGGTCCCTCTTTCTGAATCCCAATATTTAAACATATACAGCTCCCTTCAAATTTACATTCAATTAATTTGTGAGGACTCTTAGAAAAAAATGAAGCTGGGTACGGTAGCACATGCCTGTAATCCCAGAGGTTCAGGAGGCTGAGGCAGGAAAATCACAAGTTCAAAGCCAGCCTTAGTAACTTAGTGAGGCTCTAAGCAACTTAGTGAGAACTTGTCTCAAAAATAAAAAGGGCTGGGAGGTATCCCAGTGGTTAAGCATTCCTGGGTTTATCCTCTGGTACTAAAAACAAAATGAAAGAAAAAAATAAGTAAGTCTGCACTCTACCTACAAGGTTACTATTTTTTTTTTTACTAGTAATCTGTTGGTTATTGTTCTTTGGTAAAATATTCTTATAAAATGGTACCTGTACAATGACTAATTTTGAAATAATTATTTTGTTTCTTTAAACTTTAATCTCATTGCTTTAAAAATTAGCGATTTCTTTTGTTCAGTTGAATATAAACAATAAAAATTCCAATTAAACGAATGTGATTTTAATAGTTAACATATGAAATTACTATTTGAGATTTTAAAGATACTAATATAAAACAGATATTTTAATTCATTATTAGAGAAATATTACATGTATCAATAACTAAAGTAAAATATTTACTACGAGTTGGTCTAATACATTTTAATGTACCATTGTACCTAAATATCTTACTACATATAGGACAGATTGTATAGAGCAAATTATAATGTTCAAGATTTAGTAATTAGTTAACTGATATATGAAAATAAGAGGTCTGACTCCAGAAATAAATATTTTAAAATTCTACAATGAAATACTACTACTCAGACATTTTATAACCTACCTAACTAGACACAACATATGTGAAAAGTGAGTAATTTGGTAAGAAGAATAGTTAAATTTTCAGGTAGAAACTTTCAGATAAAAACAAATATTATCTTAGAAATTCAGAGACTTTAGTTTAAAAGACTATTGGAATACATACAACATGGTCTTAAACATTTGGAAGTATCTCAAAATCAGCAAGAAGCTTAGTTTATGAGAAGGAACTATAAACAGTAGACCTTGGAAAAAAAGAACATTTGGCATGAAAGGAGAGTGAACATACAGTATGATCCAAGTAGTTTGATAGGAAGTGTGCTTCTCACTGTTCTTTGGTTCCTGGGGTAAGTTTGTATGGAGGAGGGGGGATCTAAGGAGTATTAAGCATTTTATTGCTTTTTCAAAGGGTAAGTTAAAGTTGTGAGGCTTATGGCAAGGAGAAGGGCTGACTAAAATTTTGACAAGACAAAAGAGAGAGTAAGAAATTGGCAATTAAAAATTAATTGGAATTAAAACTTAATTATACTTGTTTAAGACAAAATATTTAAATTTCAATGATCTTTACAAAGTTTATTTAATGGTAACTTTAATTTTAAATTATTTTATTTTATTTATTTTATTTTTAACTATATTTACTGTACCTATTTTTTTTTTGTGTGTGACATTTCTACACAAAGTATACGCTGATTAAATCCAATGTCCTTTTATCTACCCTTCCTCTCTACCCTCCACACACACTCTTTGCTAGTGTTAGTAATAAATATTCCATATTAAAGTCAAATGTTTTTTTCTTCCACATATGATAAAAAAGATGTGATATTGTATTTATCTGATAGGCTTATTTCACTAAACAGATTCTCTAGTTCCAGCCATTTTGCTACAAATGCCAGATTTCATTCTTCTTTATGGCCAAATAATATTCCATTATGTGTATCCATTCATCTGTTGATTGATTAGGTCAATTTCACACTTTTATTATTATTAATAGTGCTGAGATTTTTAGCACATGGACATAACAAAGACCAAGTGTGATTTGTTTTAAGAAATAAAATCAACAAATATTAAGATATACATATTATGATTATGAAAGTGAAATTTTTACCAACAGATTTGTGATTAATTTTCTCTCTCTCCAAAGGAACTACATATTGAGAAAGAAAAACAGAATTATGAACTAATTCAATCTCCTTATAAACTTATCAAAGACAAGTCTCTGGCAAATACAATGGTAGTATTTGCTTGTAGGAATTATTTTAATTATTTATTACTTAGGAATTAATTAGTTCATCAAACCTAGAATCAATGTATTATTAAGTCATCTTTAAAAAATCATGTTAGGGTATATAGCTGCTGAAATAAAAAATAGAACTATTTCAAAATTAAAAGTGTTTCCTTCCATGTACATACTTGTGTTTCCATAAATTAGATTTCTCACATGACAAAATCTAGCCAGTATTCATTACAGTCAAGTAAACACTAGAATTTTCAAATTGCTTGTGTCTTTAATTTATTTGTATTCTTAAAAAAAATATTTTTAAGTTTAGTAGTGGTTAAGATCTCTACTGCCTGAGTCATCTTGGAGAACAAAATTCAATGTTATTTTATCTTAATTAATATTTTCATTGCACCATTTTTTAGTAAACATTCCAATTAAATAGTTGAAACAAGAAATTCTATTCACTATGATGTTTTTAGTTCTATTAAAATATGATAGAAATATGAAGGCCAGCTTTAAAATCATGTCTGGGATCACAAAGAAATATGAAAATACAGAAGGGATATACAAGCTCTAATAAATGAAATATGTCAATGAAACAAGAGTATCATGTCTTCGAAATTCAATCAAGTGGCAAAAAGAAAAATCCTAAAGGGAAAGAAAAATAGGGATAACAAATATGATATTTGTGTTGAGGAATGTAGAACAGAAATCACATTGTGAAGTATTGAAAAGTAATGTAAAGTTTCAACTAGAGATGCTTACTCAAAATGTAAAGGAAAAGAGGTAGGAGGTGGTCCTTCCTGAGCTTCTTAAGGCTGTTTGCCCCTCTGGGTTGAGCCTCACTTTCCTCTGTCTCCTGAGCCTGCTAGCTCTGGTTTCAATCCTTCCCTGGATGTGAAAGTCTCTAAGCTTCTCCTCCTGTAAGCACAACAGGAGAAAGGGCTCCTATGAATAAACTGGGACTCTAGGGTGGCTCCATCAAAAGTACATGGCTTTAATTATATCCAGAAAGCTATTTTTTGCCTTGAATATGGTATATCCACAGATCCCAAAGATAAGGGTGTGAATATCATTGTCAGGGGTGTTATTCTAACTACCCTGGTTAATTACAAGGTTGATCTTTGTCCTTCATGTCCCAGAATTTTCAGATGTAATTTGGGAGTGATATCCATGCCTCAATCTTGAACTTCTCAGGTGAAAATAATATGTGTTTTCTAAAAAAAAAAAAAAAAAGAAGTCCATAGAGAAATAATATCATAAGTATTCACCGTTGCTTTTAAGATATAGCAAAAATATTAAAACATTACATTTTATAATTCTGTGAGAAAATTCATGTGATAGACAACATGAAATTGATGTGATTAGTATTAGTTTAAAATGCATTTCTATGATGATTATTGAAACAAAAAGGGTAAAAGAGATTTAAAAAAAAATAGATACACTCAAGTAACCAAAGTTACCTAAACATAATTAAAAGACATATTCCTAGATTTTGGCATTCTGTCACATGAAAATGGGTTTTATACTATTTTACTGGTTATGTGTAATTCTGTCATTCTATTGTATCATGGTTTCACAATTAAAAATGCACTTCAATGAATTATCTATGAGAGGCCTGAGATGCTTCCGCCCATTTTTCTACTAACTTAAGATAAAATGAATGATTAAATTTTTCCCATTGTGAATTATGATTTCTGGTCATCACCACTTTTCCGACATGGCCTCAGAGAACATGAGGCTAAGTTCAACCTACCTACAGTTATTAGTTTGTCCCTGATAACTGTGATTGAGACAGCAATCACATGGTCTAAGCCGTGATCACTCAGTAGACATTATTCTTCATTGTGCTTCCCTCCGGGCTTTTCCTTGGCTACTGTCATACAGCATGGTGATAGAGAACAGGTAGATAGACCTCAATACAATTATTTATATAAAATAAGTCTTCCTTTTTTCCTGTTTATTCAGCCTCCTAAGTAGCTGGGATTTCAGGTGTGCACCATCACACCTAGAAAACTTGGAATTTCCATTGGCAGAGGATAAAATGAAATTTTTGTAAATATTGTGAAAACGTTATACACCTCTGTAAAATATTTTTGTTTTGTTTTGTTTTGTTTGCTTGTTTGTTTTTTGAGGTTTTGGGGATTGAACCCAGGCACTTGATTGTCTTAAGCAATTGCTCTAGCACTAAGCTATGCCCAGAGATTCATTAAATTTGGAAGTTAACTAAAGTCCTTCAGAAACATGTTTTTTAATGAGAGAGAGAGAGAGAGAGAGGAGAACACATTATTAATTTGCTAATTGTAGAGGAATCTTGGTTGTTTTCAAAAAGGAACAAGAGTTTCTTTAAAGATCTGTGGGAAACAACATGGCAGAATAGAAGTAAGACTTTCTAGCTTCTCCATACATCATATTCAAAGCAGTTGGAAATCAGCTACTTGGCAAGGTTGGTTAGAGGGAATTCACTAAGGTTCAATATTGGACAGTATTACGGTTTGGATGTGAGCCCCTCCCCACCCCCACCCAATTTTCTGTGTTAATGCAGGAACATTAACAGCTTAACTGATTAGATTGTGAGAACTGTAACCTAATTAGTTCACCCTAGTTTCAAGGGACAAACTGATAACTGTAGGTAGGTTGTACAATGTTAGAGGATGTGGGTTGGGCCCTGAGGGGTGTGCCCTAGAAGGGTTCATTTTCTCTATAGCTACTTCACCCCTTCTCTTTCTCTGCTTATTAGTTGACGTGAATTTATCAGTGTTCTTTAACCATCCTTTTCTGCCATGTATTCTGCCTCCCATGGGTGCAGATGAATAGAATTTGCCCACCATGAATGGAACCTCTGAATGTAAGAGTCAAAATGAACTTTTACTCTTCTAAGTCGTTCTTGTAGGTTATTTTGGTAACTACTATAAAAACCTGACTAACACACAGATACTGGAAGAGTGCCTTAGTCAGCTTTTTCACTGCTGTGACTGAAGGATTGGACTAGTACAATTATGGAGGAAGGAGACTTTACTTTCTTTACTTTTTATAAGTGAGCAATAACCAATTTATTTCTATTGGTATTAATCATTTTTAATTACCTCACTTTATATTATTGTTCATTTTAACATAATCACAGAATTATGAGGTTTTTGACATTTATCTTTTCTAAATTACCAAATTTTTTTTTTGAGACTAAAACTTTCACTAACTTACAACTGTGACTCACTCTAATTAATATTACCAGGAATTCTGAATTAAAGGACTATCTTTCCTCTCCAAATTTAAGTTATTCAAAACCTTAATTAGAAATTTTCAAAAATTCTGCATTATTTTTTACTTTTTCATCCATTTTGTTTCCATTGTGCAAATTATGATTTCTAGTGTACAGGGACATTGATTATTTTTATATGTGACTATAACATCCAGCAATGTTGATAATTAGTGCATTAGAACAAAAGGGGAAAGAAACTCAGGTGAGAGATGATCTATAAAATATATTATTTAAAACAGCTATAATAACTCCCTTTTGTGCATATGTGTCAAAGTAAGTTTCCTGTATTTAACTTTTCTTCATTCCTCACAAAAGTAATTAGCATTCTTTTTTTTTAAGAGGCCTAAAACAACAATAATGTTTATTATCTCATAGTTTTTTTAATTCATTAATTTATTTTAATTAGGTATATATGACAACAGAATGCATTTTGGTTTTCTGTCTTATGTTCTCCCATCTCTTAGAAAAATTTAAAAACAAATTAATTATTATGTGCATACTATAAATTTACCAATTCCGGATAAATAGTGGAGAATTTCTGAGCAAAAATAAATATTAAAGTGATGAGTCTAGAATACTTCTCTTGTTAAAACCAAGTTGGTATTTTTGATTAGGTGTGAAAGTTCCCATCAGTTAATTAGTCAGAAGAGCTCTAATGACTTCAGTGAAGATGAAAACTTTCAAATATGTTTAAAGAGTCTCAAAAGGTTGTTTGTTTTTTAAACTTATCTTGGATTTACAAATTATATTTTAAAACATGTTTTTGATATAGGAAAGATGTAGAGGGTCAAGTTAGCATTAATGTTAAAGAATTAAAGAAAAAATATGTCATGCAAGCCTTCATTTTTCAATTAAAATTCTACTTTCTTTCTCCATTTTAGTGAAAGAAAAAATATACATAATAAAATGTATAATGTTAATGATACTATTGCACTTAACAACCATTGATGAAATGATATCAAGGGTCTATTTAAAAGTTAATTTTGCATACTTTATTGATTTAATGGAATACTATTGAGTAATAAAAGCATTCACTTACATTATAAATTTATACTTTGATGATTCTTAGAGCTAAGTATACAATTTTTAAACTCAAGGGGCAGAATTCTACACACATTCTGATGATCATTTATAGGATAAATAATTCATATGAAAATGTAAAGAATTTCAAGGAGAATGACAATCTCCTATTAATTGCCTTTGGGAAGCTAGGATGATAATATAATGGGAAGTGATGGAAAATGTTGCTAATATTTTTTTCTTTAGTTGGTTATTGTATATAATTGCCATTGCTATATTATACTTTAAATCTTGCATAAATCCTAGGTCTTTAAACTATGTCTTAAAATGAATGCTATTTTTATTATAAGGGTTCTTATAATATGGGTTGGCTTAACTGAAATGTCTTTATGAAATATTTTCTTAAATCAGAAAATAAAATATCAAAAATCAGAAAATGAAAAACACAAAAAAATTCAAGGAAGAAGAAGAAAGAAAGGGAGATAGACTGAAGAGGGGAAGAAAGAGATAGAGAGAAACAGAGAGAACCATAAGGGATTAAATAATAGCATTCTTCTCATTAGTGACAGAAAAAGACAATTTACTACTTGAAAGGATTTCCTTAAGGGAAGTCTTGCATGAAACAAACATGTTTAATTGGAATTGCCAGAATCAATGCAAGGAGATGTAACAGTTGCAATCTTGACAGAACCAAAATTGCAGTGCTAAAGTTAAATTCCTTAGCTGTAAAATAGTGAAATGGTACAGTAGTAAGCCATTATGCAAAGACTATGTTATTCTGAAGCAATGGAATGGGAAATTGGTGCCAAGGAAAAACTAAAAGGATCATTGCATACAACCACTTTTGGCTTTGGAAAACTCCATTATAGTACTCTTGAAAAAAATCTAAATAAACATACATAGTTTAAACATTATATAAGCAAGTTTAGAGTGGAAAAAAACTTCAACCTTATGCATGAATACCTAAGATGATAATATAGAAGATTAAGTAATACTGTCACTTTTCATTGTATTTGAAACAAAATGCACAAAAACAAATGTTGAAATGCTATTATAGTTTTAACTAGTCTTCTGGCATCGATGCAAGAGGATTGGGATTTATTTAGCTTTTGAATATCCCAGAATGAAAATGTCTAGATTAAAGCATGATAAAGCATGTCCTCTGGAGACCCTTTTCTTTTTCTTCTTAGTGAACCACAGGAAGAAGTTGGATGCAAAGCCTCTTTAAAATTAATGATATGGACAATGGAAATAGGAAAAATGGGGAATAGTTTAACTTCAGTTGTTCAGCTCACACTAGATATTATTTTAACAAGAGGGTAACCTTAGAATCAATTGTTTTTAGACTGGCTTGTATAGTATGTATACTTGTCTGTGTGTATTTTTAAAAGTTGGACTTTAATTTGAAAGTAATTTTGGAGTTGAACTAAGTGAATTGGATTTATGTCATGTAAGGACACATAGAAATAATAAAAAAAGTTTAAATTCTCCTTGTTGGAAATAGAAAAAAGATAACTTTTTCTTAGAACACTTTAGAAAAACTAATTCTAAATTTATTTGAAATGCTTGTAAAACTACTTTAAAGCTAAATAAGTTTCTTGCTGGCTTTATTACTCAGGGATGTCTTTCTCAAGCACCTGAAATACCACCTCTTTAAATGTAAGCATCAAAAACGATGGCACCCCTTACCCTCTTCGCTTATGGAAAGGTAGGAAACATACCTCTGGCGGAGCCAGGCTCCAAGTTACAAAACTACCTCTTGTCAAAAAGCTTATTTTTCCTGTGAAAACAGTTAATCCAGATGGTCACCCAAATGACCTAGTGAATTTAGGATGAAATATATGCGACAAATTGTGCATCACATTCATACTTCAGAATTTGTTATTGTTTACTGTGAGAAGGTGTATACAATGGGTTGAATCTGCTTGGCTTCATGAAATGGTAAGATTTCTTCCCGACTTTACACTTTTATAATGGATGGCCTATGAACACATTACCTTGTGGTTTAATGGCTATTCATTAATAAAATTGTTTCCCTTCTCTCCTACCCTTGTGGAAAGCTTTCCTCAGTTTGGAGGAAATTTTGTCTTGTTAATTATAGATCCCTACCAGTCTCCACCATAGGGTATATGCTCTGTAATTAGTTTTAAAAAGACTCCAGTAATCAAATTTCTAATTCTCACACATTGTAAACATTATGAATTAAACAAAATTTAATCATGACTTATTTAGGTTTAAAACCATAGGGCATAGATGTTGGAAACTTATTAAAAAGCCATCTGTCTTTTATTTAAAATGATAACTATAAAAACTTCAAGTCCACAAAAAATATAGATATGTTCTAAAATTAAATCATGAAACATTTTAAAAATCATTAATTATATTTATTAATCAGAAGCTACCAATGCCTCCTTTGACTATGAACATGGCAGGAGAATGCTAGGGACTACATCTGTGTCACATAGGTGTTGTTACAGTTTATTTAGACTGGCCATAAACCTTACAGGAGCTACTGTCTTTAGTACTAGTATCATTGTAGACTGACACTTATGTAAATATAAATGTGTTTATCCATCTGAATACAAATCATATAAAAACAGGTTATTATTCCTTATTATTTTCTGTACTAATTTTGAGAGAAAGAGAAAGCATCAATTTTCCATTATGTGATAAAAGGGACCCATCTTTGCTCCTTGTGTCAGCTTCCTCCAGAGAATGACTCCACAAAAAAAAAAAAAAAAAGAAATTATTAGAAAAAAATGTTTAAAGGCATATATCCAGTTTATCAAATTATCTTTTAAATGTATTTTGACTACTTACATTAAGAATATTCTGCCAGGAAAATCACAATTTCAATGCCAACCTCAGCAAAAGTCAGGTGCTAAGCAATGCAATGAGACCCTATCTATAAATAAATAAAATACAAAATAGGACTGGGGATGTAGCTTAGCAGTCGAGTGCTCCTGAGTTCAATCCCCAGTACCCCTCCAAAAACCGGATATTCTGCCAAATACCAATGTGATATTAAATATTGAATGATAAATTAAAAGATCTGAACTTATTGACATTCTTCAATCCCCTTGTTCAGTCTGCCTCAAAACATTTTTAAATGATTTAGCCCATTTCTAAATCTTACAATACATACAAAATAAAAATAGTAAATAGTACAATAACAGGTGCACAGTACAAAAATGAATTATGTATGTTTTTTCATGTAAGTTAAATGTTGTTCTCTCATCATATTAAAATAATGTTCATAGGGGCTGGAGTTGTGGTTCAGCAGTAGAGTGCTCACCTAGCATGTGCAAGGCGCTGGATTCCATCCTCAACACCACATAAAAATAAATAAATAAAATAAAGGTATAAAAAATGGTGTGCATATACTGTCAATTTGATAAAGAATAATATTTAATTTTATAAGTATTTCAAATTATACAATTAAATTCAGGAAATGGTGGATTTATGAACCTGTAATAATAGTGTGTTTACTAACCAATTTTCTTCAAAGAAATCATGTGACTAAAGCATCTTTACTACACTTCTGCAATAACCTCTAAAATAAGTTTTTAATTCAAATCACCTGTACTCCTTTAGTCTATGTTATCAATTTTCTGTGATAGGTTCCATTCTTTTCTTCTACCTTATGACACAGAAAGTTCTCTAAAAATATGAATATCACTGAATTATATATTTCTAAAAGCATAAGTGTTCATTGAACTTTATTATAGAAAATTGGTATAAACAGATCTACATTTAAATTATGAAAATTATATATTTAATATAATAAATGAAGAAGAATAGAAAAGCAATGAATTTATTTTCATGTAGAATCCTGTCATTATTAGTAACACTAAAATATACCAAAACTAATCTAAATATTTCACTTTAAAAATTTAATCATTTTTAGATTATAAAATACCAGGATATATTGGTGATTCCTAAAACTTCAAAACTTGTTAAAAGATTGTGAAGACTTATTTAAACACACAATAGCACTAGTTCTAGAACAATTAATTTCACTATTACTTTTACATTATATATGGATTCACACATTTTATTTGTGTGAGTTTATATGTATGTGTGTGCATACACATGTATGTGTTTACATTTGTTTGTATTTATATTTATATCATGTATTTATGAGGAAATTTAGTCGTATTTTCTGTGTTAGAGTACTCTTCTAGAAACTAGAACTGAAATTTTATCCAATAGTGAACTCTGAAAAATCAATATTTAGAATAGCGTTGTATAAAATTTTCTTAAAACTTCCGGTCCTCTGGTTTTCTCTACTTTTCTGAGTCTCATATTTTCTTTTAACGATTGGGTGGGTTAGGCAATTCTGTAAATATCCAAATGCCTTCCCTGGTGATGGAATATTTTATATACCAAATATGATAACTATATTTTAATTCATTCAATTAAAAAATACTTATTGAATGCCTACTCTGGCAGGCATACTTCTGGATATGGATGATCTATTGGTAAACAGAAGATCAAAAAAAGATGCCTTCCCTCTTTTTTAATTAATTAATTTATTTTTCCATTACAATTCTTAATACAACATTATAACATAATTTATCATAGCTCTGATTATATATAAGGTATGTTGACACCAAATTCACATCTTCATACATGTATTTTGTATAATGATGAGGGTCTCCTTTCACCATCCATGCTATTCCCTTCTTCCTCTCTTTCCCTCCTACCCCTATTCCCTATCTAGAGGTAATCTTCCTCCCTTGCTGTCCCTCCCAACCCCATTTTGAAACACCCTGCCCCTTATATCAGAGAAGACATTCAGCATTTGTTTTTTGGGATTGGTTAACTTCACTTAGCATAATCTTCTCTAATGCCATCCATTTCCCTGCAAATGCCATGATCTTATTATTTTTTATTGCTGAATAATATTCCATTGTGTATAAATGCCACATTTTTAAATCCATTCATCCACTGAAGAACATCTAGATTGGCACCACAGTTTAGCTATTTCGAATTGTGCTGTTATAAACATTGATACAGGCTGTGTCTCTGTAATATGCTGTTTTTAGGTCCTTTGGGTATAGTCTGAGAAGAGGAATAGCTGGGTCAAATGGTGGTTCCATTCCCAGTTTTCCAAGGAATTTTATATTTGCAGTCTCATGAGCAGTGTATGAGTTAACCTTTTTCCCTGCATCCTCGCCAGCACTTGTTGTGTGTCTTCATAATGGCTGCCACTCTTACTGGAGTGAGGTGGTATCTTAGAGGAGTTTTAATTTGCATTTTTCTGATTGCTAGAGATGATGAGCATTTTTTTTGTATATTTGTTGATTGATTGTATATCCTCTTCTGAGAAGTATCTGTTCAGGTCCTTGGCCCATTTATTGATTGGATTGATTATTTATTTATTTATTGGTGTTTATATTAGTGAGCTCTTTATATATCCTAGAGATTAGAGCTCTATCTAATGTGTGAGGGGTAAAAATTTGTTCCCAGGATGTAGGCTCCCTATTCACCTCACATATTATTTCTTTTGCTGAGAAAAAACTTTTTAGTTTGAATCCATCCCATTTGTTGATTCTTGGTTTTAATTTTTGTGCTATAGGTGTCTTATTAAGGAAGTTGGGGCCTAGCTCCACGTGATAGAAATTAGGGCCTACTTTTTCTTCTATTATATGAAGATTCTCTGGTTCAATTCCTAGATCCTTGATCCATTTTGAGTCAACTTTTGTGCATGGTGAGAGATAGGGATTTAATTTCATTTTGTTACATATGGATTTCCAGTTTTCCCAGCACCACTTGTTGAAGATGCTATCCTTTCTCCAGTGCATGCTTTTGACATCTTTGTCTACGAGTTGTAATTTTGTGGGTTAGTCTCTGTGTCCTCTATTCTGTACCATTGGTCTACTGGTGTCAGTACCATGATGTTTTTGGTACCATTGCTCTGTAGGTCTTAATGCTTCTATTCAGTGAGAGCATACCAACAATAAACCACAGGAATAATAAATAAGCAACAAGTGGACTGTGTGAGAAGATTAAAAGATTTACAGTTAAAAAAAAGGAGAGCAGTAAACATTAGTGGTCATGGACCAGAGCGTAGCTGAAATTTTAACTAAGTTGATCAGGTGAATTCATGTGTGGTGGGACACACCTATAATTCCAGTTACTTGGAAGGCTGAGGCAGATGAAGTGCAAGTTCAAGGCCAGTCTCAGCAATTTAGCATGACCCACTTTTAAAATAAAAAATAAAAAGGATTGGGGGTGTAGCTCTGTGTATCACTCACTTCCCACCCTTAAAATATTGAAAATAAAAACAAGATCAGGTATGTTATTACTGACATAGCATTTAAGGAAAAACTTGAATTGGGTAGTGAATTAGACACACGTATTATTAAAGAATAAAGTAACCTACAGAAAGACAATATTGCAACTAAATGGATTATTATTCTTGTTACATGGTGAACAGATTGTAAAACAAAATGATCAGAAATAGGAGTATTAACCTAATGCTCACTCTACATAGGTGAAGAGCTATATCTCTCAGAGTAATGACCCTGCTTACCCTCAGAGCATTTAAATTGGACCTAATAATTCTTGAATGTTGGGGAAAAAATTAATAAAGTAAGTATATATAGAATGAAGGGCTCTAGATACTCAGAGTTCAATTAAAGAAAACATTGTGGGTTTTTTTTAACATCATTTTTAAAAAATGATTTACGGTCACTGAAAAATGGAGCAGAAGATGGAAATATTTGCTTTACAAATTTTTTTGTGAACATTTTCAAATCCTTTGGATAAATGCCAGTGGCATGATTGCCAGATGAAATATGAAAAGTATGTTCAGTTTTGTAAGAAGATTCCAAATTGTCTTTCTAAGTAGCTGTGCCATTTTGTACTGCCATCAGAAACTAATAAGAGTTCCTATTGCTCCACATCCATATTAGCATTTGGTATGGTCAGTGTTTTGTATTTTGACCATTTTAACAGATGTGTAGGGGTATCCTAAATTAATTGGAATTTTCTGATGATATAAGATATGTACCACCTTTCCAGGTTTATTTTTTATACATATCTTCTCTGGTGAGATTTCTATTAAGATATTTAACCCACTTTTTAAAAATTCGGCTATATATTTTCTTATTATTGTATGTTTTCTCTATATTTTGGATGATGTTCTTTTATTGGTTGTGTCTTTTGTGGTTAATTTCTCCCATTTGTAGTTTGTGTTCTTCTTCTCTTGACATTTTCTTTATCAAAACAGAAGTTCTCACTTTAATAAATTTCAGCTTACAACTAAATCCACTTTTTGCTCTGGTTTAGGAGTTGATATCTGGATATCAACTCCTTCATGGGCAGGATATTTTTTTACATTTTATTATGTTTGAAAATATTCTTCTATTATCTAGATTGTCTCTTCCCTATGATATATTTTTTTTTTCTGTGCAAAACCTTCACAATTTGACATATCTCTTTTGTCTCTTTTGCTTTTATTTCCTGTGGTTTTGGGGGGCCTTGTACAAAAAGTACTTACTTATGCCAGTGTCCAGAAGTGTTTCTCTCATTCATGGTTTCATATGTTATGCTTGTCATTAATACAATTTGAGTCAATTTTTGTAACTGGTGAGACTGATGTCATCCTCATCCTACATATGGATGGATATCCCATATCCCCAACACCCTGTATTCAAAAGACCATCCATTGAATTTTCTTAACAACTTGTTGAAAAGCAGTTGGTTTTATTTGTATTAGTTAATGATCTCTGTTGTGTTTTATTAGTGTACATGTCTGTTTTTATGCCAGTACCATGCTGTTTTGATTATCTCAGCTTGCAATATATTTTGAAGTCAGTTAGTGTAATGTCTCCTGCTTTCCTGTTTGCTCAAGATTGCTTTGTCTCCAGGGATTTCTTTTTCTTTTACTCTTTCTTTTCTTTTCTTTCTTTCTTTTTTTTGTGTGGTTCCATATCAATGTTTTTTTTTAATTTTTTTTTTAAATTTTGGGATGAATGTTGTTATTTTGATAGGGGTTGTATCGGACCTATAGGTTGCTTCAGGTAGTAGGTATATTTTAACAATATTGCTTCAACACATGGTAGGAGATTTTTTACAGTTTATTGTGTTCTCTTTAATCTCTTTCATCATTGTGTTTGAATTTTCATTGTAGACAATTTTCACCTTTTTGGTTGAATTTATTCCCAGGTGTTTTATTTTTAATTGGTTTTCATTGTAAATAGGATTACTTTTTTATTTCTGTTTTAGATAATTTTATACTTGCATGTAGTCACATTATTAATTTTTATGTATTGATTTTGTATCCTGCAACTCTGCAACTTTGTTGGAATAATTTATTAGTTCTAATAGTTGTTCTTATTTTTCTTTCCTTGAGTTTTTTCCCCCTATGTGGTTGGAATCTACTGGGATTTCTATTTTTGAGAATATGCTATCTGCAAATAGTCAATGTTTGATTTCCTCTAGGGATTTCATTTATTTCTTTCTGTTTCCTGATTGGTCTGGCCCAAACATCTAGCACTATATTGAAAAAAAGTAGTGATACTAAGCTCTATAGATCTTTTATATATAATGTCCAATATTTATTTAACAATTACAGGAAACATAATAGGCAAGAGAATGTTATCCATCATCAAGAGGTTAACATATTCAAAGACATTAACAAGAAATTAATTTGACATGAATTTTTAAAGAGTGTGAATAATAGATTAAATGAGATCTCCTGGAAATGTACCCAAAATGTGAGAACAAATGGGAAATTTTAGGAGAAGGATAAAAAATAAAAAGATTCCTGAAATAAGTAAATATTGTGGCAAAAAAGAAATTTGATTCATTCATCTGAATAAAGGAAAGAAATAGCAAATTATTAATAAATATTAACACATATCAATAGAAATTGGCATACAGTTTATCCAAAATGGCATACAAGTGGGAAAGCATTTGAAAACTAGAGAGGACTACAGAGTATATAAGATCTGTGAAGGTAGATGAAATGGTAAAATATACATATACTCATATATGTATATAATTATGTATATGTGCATATAAACACACATATATGAATATCACATATATATAATTATATATTATATATATTCCTATATGTGTATATCTGTATATATACACATATATAAAAACTACACATACATATATAACCATATATGTAAATATCTATATATGTATACATATAGATATTTTTATCTATCTATTTATGTATATGTGATATATATATATATATATATATATATATATATATATATATATATATATATAAAGAAAGGAAAGGAGAAAAAGAGGGAAGTATAAGAGGGAAAGAATGGTTCACAATAAATATTTAAAGAGATAAACATTTCCAGAATAGTTGAATAAGCTTCTTTTATAATGGTTCTTTCTCATGTGACTATAAATTCTAAATAAAAATATATAATAAATCATAAAAATTGATGCCAGGCATAGTGGTACATGCCTGTAATGAGCTACTTTTAGTCTGAAGCAGGAGGATTACAGTTGAAGGACATCCTCACAACCTAGATCCTGTCTCAAAAACAAAACAAAACAAAAAAACAGACTAAGGATATGGCTAAGCGGAACAGTCTTAGTTCAATTCCCAAAACCACAATAAATAAATTAATAAATAAAGAAAATATAACTCAATAAGTATATTGATAACTTGATAAATAGAAATTTTTATCTTTAATGTCATCAAATTTAACAATATTTACCTTTAAGGCTATTACTTTTGTCCATTATTTAAGAAATATTTTTCACATTGCAGTTACATTTTCAAATATTATTTCTCATTGCTTTACTGATTTTAGGGTATAATATCAAAGATAAATCCTTTTTGGGATGCCTATTTTTTCAATTACATGTAATGAAATGTATGATGAAATATATGTCCTTTGCTGATTGTGGCTTTGGTATCATTATATCATGAGTATTGCATCTAAATTAGTATTCATGAATGTCTTCAGGTTCTCAGATTGGTTCCACTGGTTGCTGTGCATATTTCTACGCCAATACCACACCTTCTTAAATATTCCATTTATGTTGCTTTTTATGTTTGTATTTGTGTGTCAATTACAAAACTTATTGTTTATTTTCATATATAATGTGTATACACACACTCCCACACCAAAAAAAGTTAATAAGATTTTTATTTGGATTGGGTAATGTACCAAAATGGTCAATATGAGGGTGAACTGACATCTCTGTAGCAGTGGATATTGGGTGTGATAATAAGGAAAAAGTACATGAATTTACTGGACTGAAATAATAGAATTTTCTATAAAGAAAGGCAGAGATGTTTCATTGGAGAGCACAATGGGAAAAGTTCCCATTGATGACATGTTCTGGATATGACTGTTGGAGTGACTGAATAAGGTGTAATTTGGGTAAAGTCAATTTGAAGTCAGGACTACCAAAGAGAGAGAGAGAGAGAGAGAGAGAGAGAGAGAGAGAGAGAGAGATATGAGAAATTGAGGCAGGCCATACATAAGTACAGCCTGAGTAGACCATACATAGGAATATTGTTTTCCCCAGAGAAATATGCTGGTTTGCAAGCACATGAATCGAATTTAAAATCACCAAGAAATGAGGAGTATGATTGGAAGATTTATAATTTGTGATTAGAAAAATTGTTAGAAAATGAGTAGAACTGGTCTTAATTTCAAACAAAGTTTAAGAGTTGGAGAGTAACATTTGGGAGTAAGTATGGCAAGCATTAGTTATGAAGTATGGGCAAAAAGCATCAATCCCTTCAAATCCTATTTTCTTGTTCAGTAAGGTAAAAAGACAATCTCAGTTAAACACTAGAGGAGGGTAGAAGGCTTATTTACTACTGAGTAAAGGGCAGAATGGAAAGCTTTGCTGGAGAAAAGCAATGTAAGACTGGATCTGAAGACAGAACTTCTTCATAAGAGTAATAAAAGAAGAGAGGAGACAATCTGTATTCAAGGACAAAAATACCTGGGAGTTGAGATATTGAGGATGGAGTTGGTATAAACTTTCTGTGAATTCAGAAAGTCTCATTTATTCAAAAGCTTTTCCTCTGACTGGGATATGTGAAATTCTGAGAAAGCCCTCCTATCAGTTGCCGCAGTCTGGCTGAGCACAAATCACTAGCCACTGAAGCAAGAACAAAATTTATTTTTGAACTCCACCAGCACACTCCACACACGCTCCCCGGGAACTCTCTCGAATGCCACGCCGCTCCTCCAGGAACCAACAACTGGAAATCCCTCCTCCGGAAATCCTTCCTCTGCACTTCCCAAACCTTCTTGTGGAATCCACAAGAGAACTCCAAAGTTGCGCGAGAACTCCAAAGTAACAGGCCGAAGCGGACAGTAAAGATCTAATATACAATCAAATCAATCCAGCATCATCTTAATGGCTTGCCTATCAACCAATACTATTGGCAAAATGCCAGGGGCCATCCCTACTCAGGTGTGGGTCTCAGCATCTCCCCCTTTCTGTTTAATTAAACAACAAGCAATGTGGCTTAGGGACCATGCCTTTTAGGTTGTCCAATACACATATGGTCTTACCCGTCATCGGATGAGCTGACCTCAAGACATCAGCCTCCTGTCTTAGGTTGGTACCACTGCAATTGGATCTTACCCATCACTGACTACCGGTCCAGCATACAGCTATACTTGTGGATAGGCCTATGCACCAGTGGGGGGGGTGGTGAGGTTCTTTGTCTCACCTCTGTTGGCCCCCAAATTTTAGACCATCACTAGCAGAAGGGAGGAGGATGCAGAACGCCACAACACCAACACGACACCAAGCCAAATGATGGCTCCTTTGGAAAAATTGTACCACTGGTGACACCATCAGCAAAGATACGCCAGCACTACCACAATTCACTGCACCAACAGATAGTTCACAATGCATACAAGTGATACATAGTCTAGGCAAGTTCTTCAAGCAGTTCAAAGCAGAGGAATCTATCAATATGTCCATTTCCTTCCAAAGTAAATCGACTGTTGATTGAACATTACTTGTTTAGTTATTATTCATTGATGCATCAGTTTATACAGTTTACTGTGATAGCTATCGAAGAAGCTATAGTTTGGTTTTATCTATGTCTTCACTGACACTAGGATGAAGATAGGAATTCTGGCAACGATGGTTAAAAAAATTATGTAACATCCCAACAGGCACTAAGAAAACAATTTTCTGAACAATTTACATTATCCTGAACAGAATTATTAAATATAATGAAAAGGAAAGGTGAAAGTAAACAAACAGATCTGTTATCCTCCTTTTTTTGCTCACATATTAAAACAATCCTCAACAGCTGTTTACCCAATTAAAATTAAACCATTTAAATCACGTGAATAAAAAAAAAATTTGGATCCATTTTTTCATGAGTGCTCCTCATATATAATATATGCACATACACACATACAGACATACAACACAAAACACAAGTGTGCACACATAATATACAACACATAAGACAATAGTAAAGGCCTTGTAGCTTTACACAGGTGAAATCTCCATTGCAAGGTTTAAAAACTCCATAGTCAAAAATAAAACTGATCAGAAAAACATTAACCTAGGTCTGTATGAACTCAAATAATAAAATAGAACTTCACGATGTGGGAAAAGGCAATAATAAAATAGATATTGAAAAAAGACATCCTGGTTACCATCTGGGTTTGACTCTTTTTTGGATATCCCATCCTTTTTCCTGTAACTTGCATATGAGTCTGAAGCTATTCCCACAAGCAAGCCTCAAGGTTTTTTTACATTTTAAATAGGTCTTAATGGTGTTCATTATTCATTAGCCTCCAGGTGTGGGAGAATCACTGTTGCAGATGTAAGAATAGCCAAGCTGGAGCTCAGGATATCAGCTGTTATGGATTTGAGTCAAATCATCTTCTTTTTGGTCTGTAGAAATTGTTTTGGTTAATCTCTCTGGAATCCAGATTGGCTGCTGTTCTCCCTGTGGAAACACACAAACAGAATCCCGACTCCAGACAATCACTGGGTCAGGACCTTTCCATTGTCCTGTTAGAATATACTTCCAAAGTACCTTGGGCTTATGTACATTTTTTGGACACATATGTCTTTCTGCAGCACTAAGCCCTGATGAATCCAAATTTATAAGTTTAGAGTAAAAAGGGTTATTTTAAGTTTATCTTTGGGGGATATATACCCCTTTCCAATTCCCTCTTTTTGCCTTAATAAGTACATTTTAATAGTTTGATGAGCTCTTTCAACTATGCCTGGTCCCTGTGGATTGTATGGGATTCCTGCTATATGAGTAATGCCAAATGATGAGCAAAATTGTTTAAAAGAGTTAGAAGTATAACCAGGACCATTATCTGGTTTTAAATGTTTTGGAACGCCCACAGTGGCAAAATTTTGTAAGCAATGAGCTATAATATCTTTAGTTTTTTCTCTGGCATGAAGGGAGCCCATCAAAAATCCGGAAGAAGTATTAACTGTAACATGCAAATATTTTAACTTTCCAAATTCTGGCAAGTGTGTGACATCCATCTGCCAAATATGGTTAGGTATCAATCCTCTAGGATTGACTCCAAGATTAACTTGTGGTAAAAAGGTCACACAATTTTGACATTGTTTTATTATTTGTCTAGCTTGCTCCTTAGTTATTTTAAAATACTTTTGTAAAGTATTAGCATTGACATGGAACCTTTTATGAATATTTGTAGCTTCTTCTAGTGTAAAGAAAATATGTATGTCATGTGTAGTTTTATCTGCTAAATCATTGCCCAAACTAAGGGCTCCAGGCAATCCTGTATGTGCTCTAATATGTCCTATAAAGAATGGATCTTTTCTGTCCCAGATTAGACTTTGTATTGTGGAAAGCAAAGAGAAAACAGTTGAGGAAGGGGAAATCCTACCAGCATCTTCAACGGATACTATAGCATTAACTATAATATAAATTTGACACATAGTTGAGCTTTTAGCCATCTCTTGAGGGAGTACTTTCCATTCATATCTCTGATCAGGACCTTCATGATTCAGTGCAGGGATAGTAAATGCAAAACGTGGACTATCCTCAGGATGAATTGGAATTGAAAAAAATAAAATAAACTTTAATATCTATAGCTAAAACATACCAGGTTTTTGGCAAAGCAGACAATTGAGGAATCCCTGATTGAGCAGGTCCCATAATAACCATCTCATTATTAATGGCTCTTAAATCTTGCAATAATCTCCATTTACCAGATTACTTTTTAATGACAAAAATGAGAGTATTATAGGGAGATATGAAAGGTTGTATATGTCCCTCCACTAATTGTTGTTGGACCAGGTCATGGGCTGCTTGTATCTTTTCTTTAGTCAGGTGCCACTGAGGAACCCATACTGGTCTTTCTGATTTCCATGTAATTTTGGTTGCGTCAGTGACCCCTTCTGAAAACCCAATCCATGTCTATTTATTCCTTGATCTATTTGAATTGGTGCTGCTATACCTTGTTCTTATTCTCCTAATCTTTTTTCTTTCCTGAAACCTTGTCTAGCCCTAATAGTGGGCACATTTGGATTGATGTTATTTGTTAATGTCAAACCTAATTGATCTAGGACATCTCGTTCCCATAAATTTATAGGAAGATGATCCAATACATATGGCTGTATAGTTCCTTCACATCCTACAGGATCCTTCCAATCTAATACCATTGCACTTCTATGGGGATTAGTTGCTACTCCTAGGCCTCGAAGCATTTGAGTAGCTTGTTGTAATGGCCAATGTTTTGTCCATTCTTGAGGAGATATGATGCTAAGGTCTGCACCTTTATCCAGTATCCCATTAAATTCATGTCCTTGAATATTTAGTTTTAGCATTGGGCAAGAATCTAAATTTAAAGACAGCATAGCCCAATCTACACCTGTGGAGCCTAATCCTCTGGAACCTCTTTCTATAGTACTTCTGGAAAACTTATCATGTTGGCTGGGTATTATTAATAACTGTGCTATTCTATCTCCTGGTGAAATTACTGATATACCCTTCGGAGAACTAGCTATATTTTTATTTCACCTTCATAATCAGGATCAATTACCAAGGACTTATCATAAGTCCTTTTAGAGCAGAAGAACTGCATCCCAATAATAAGCCTACTGTTCCTTGGGGAAGAGGCCCTTTTACCCTGTGGGGATGATTTGAACTCCCATCTCTGGAGTTAGTACTGCTCTGGAGGAGGTGCAGATGTCCAACCCTGCACTCCCTCTGGTTCGTTTGATGAGAGATCTGATGGATAATGTGTCCTGGGCACTACCGTGATGGTGTTGCTGGGTTCCTCCATGGTGTTTCTGGGTTCCTTCAGTGCCCCGTATATTTGTGGTTGTGGGCCCCGGAGCATTGGGCCCCCCTGTCCATTTTTTGGCAATGGAGCTCGATGCCTTTCTCCACGATTTCATGGGTAAACACCTGGTCCTTGTCTGTTTTTTGATAATGGAGTACCCTCTATGGTGGTTTGAGAATGGCATTCATTAGCCCAATGTCTCCCTCTACGGCATCATGGGCAAATACCTGCTATTCTACTCCTTTGATACCTAGCTTTGTTAAACCCTCCTCCTATGGGGCAATTCCTTTTAAAATGTCCTGTTTGTTCATAATTGTAGCATGTTTTGGGCCTAGCATCTAAAGCCTGTTGTACAGAAGCTGCCAAGACTTGCCCTTGTTCATTAATGTCTCTACATAATTTAATATATGTGTTTAAAATATATTATAAATTATAAATCTCCATGTTTCCATGGTCTAATGACCTCTCTGCACCAATGATTTGTTTGTTCATAAGCCAATTGTTCTATTAATGGCATTGCTTGTTCTGTATCCCCAAAAACTCTGGTAGCTGTTTGAATAAGCCTATCTACAAATTCAGCATAAGGTTCATTAGCTCCTTGTACTATCTTAGATAATTGACCTTGTAAATCTCCATGTCCTTGTAAAGTCTTCCATGCCCTAAATGCATCTGCAGCAATTTGTGAATAATGGCCAGATCATATGCAATTTGTTGCAGCTGACCCTCATAAGGTCCCTTTCCTAACAACATATCTAGATTTCTCTGAGGATAACCAGCTGCTGCATTTCGCCTAGCCGTCTCTGTGCAAAATTCCTCATTTGCAACCTTCCATAACACATATTGTCCTCCATTTAGCACAGGCTTACACATGCTAACCCAATCTGCTGCCATCATGTCCAAGTTGGTAATGGATTCTACCGTGCTTACAGTGAAGGGTGCTTGGGTACCATAGGTTGTTATAGCCTCCTTTAACTGCTTCACTGTTTTGAAATCTAAAGCCCAGTGAATTCGCTGCCCTCCTGCCTGCTCAAGTACAGGGCATGCTAATCTTTGAGGTCCTATCTCAGGATCCCATCTATCAACTACTGGGGTTGAGGGCCACTCAGCTGTCTCCATAGGTGGAGCTGTTGGATGAATTATACCCTCAGGTGATATAACAGAGTTAGTAGCAGCTTCCTGTTGTAGCTTCCCCCTGATAGCTGTTTCTCCTCTAAGCTTTCTTCCTTTAAATTTTCTTCCTCTATCTGACTAGCTCGAGAGACCTTCTCTTTTACTTGATCTAAAATGTCTTTCGCCATGGTCTGAACCTCTAACAATTTACTTAACACTCTTTCAGTTTGTTTTTTACTAATTTCTAATCTACTATAAAGATAACACAATCCAACAAGATAACACAAAACAAAAACAAAACGGAATGAAACAAAAACGGAACAAAATATCGTTGTATCAATTTTCCTATTCTCTTGACATGTGCATTTGTAGTCTATTTCTATCTCTTCCTCAGGGGCGAACAACTTCAAACCTTGAGCCAACCATTTTTCACAGTTTGCCTGACAAAGTTCTAGGAATAGACAGCTTTAAACAAAAACAAAACAAATCAAAACAAGAAGACACCGTTTTTTGAAATGGTCACCCATTCTCTCGCCTTCCCTCAGGAGCGAGCAATTTCACTTACCTCTGAGCTTCAGGCATTCCCTATACAGTCTGGCTGGGCACAAATCATGAGCCACTGAAGCAGGAACAAACTTTATTTCTGAACTCCACCAGCACACGACACACACGCTCCCCAGGAACTCTCCCAAACGCCATGCCGCTCCTCCAGGAACCAACAACTGGAAATCCCTCCTTCCGCATTTCCCCATCCAATGCAAACTCTCCAGGAACCCCCATGAGAACTCCAAAGTAGTGCAAGAACTCCAAAGTAGCAGGCTGAGGTGTACAGTAAAGATCTAGTATACAACGGAATCAATCCAACATCATCTTAATGGCTTGCCTCCCAAACAATACTATTGGCAAAATGCCAGGGGCCATCCCTACTCAGGTGTGACTCTCAGAAATCAGTGAGAAAATCACAGCAGATCAGTTTTCTCCCAGGAGTCGCTTCAAATTAAGGAGTAAGCTGAGGTTTTCACTAAAATTAATTTAGAGGCCCTGCAATATGAAATTTGTTTTAAAAATTTTGTTGTGTTTACACGTCACTCACATCCTTGTAAAGGTAGGACTACAAGCATGAATTTGATCCTTTTTGAAAAAGTATATTTTAAGTATGAGTATTAATACAAAATAAACCTTCTAAGATGATGTATTATATATTATAAAACAAATGTAATTGAAAATTTAGACAAGACTTATTTTAAGAGCCAAGATGTTATCAACTTTTAAGGTGAACAATTTTGACTAATTATTAGAAGGTCTTGAAGCACAGATTAAAAATAAAACTAGTGTATTATTGAAAAAATTGAAAAACAAATATAAAGAGATGTCAGAATTATTAGAAAATAGATTAAACATAACATTTTACTCCAAAGCCATTCTTAAATCACATAAAATTATGAAAATGTATATTAGTAAAAGATACTAAGGAGTAACAGGGATAAAGGGGAATGAGGGAAAAATTTAGAGAAAATTACGAAAAAGTAAGGAAATATGTATTGAAAGGTTAGATATTGTAAAAGTAGAGAAAATATAAGAGGACCAAACATAACTTATTTGATTCAAGTGTTCTTTTAAATATAGGAAGTCATTAAAATGAAACTGTAAAAAGAAGATTATACTGGAGAGGTGATAATTAGAAATAGAGTGTTCATTTTTTTCCCTATTAATTCAAGTAGCACACTGTCCTTATTTCCAAGTTTATGATTTCCTAGTCATTTAATCTGAGTTCTGCCTAGTTTAATCTTTAGTTCCTTGTATTAACAATGTCTGAGTCACTGAAGGAATCATAATTAAGTAAATCTGTATACACATATGTATACATATATATTTGCCTGCTCGAAGAAATTTAGAATCATATTGATAAACCTCAAAATAAATATTAATCATATAAAGTGAAAAATATGATTAAAAGAGACACTTAATCATTTACAAATTAAACAAATCTTAACATGTACTTAAAAAAGAGAGAGCAGTTAATTTGAACGTTATGAAAGATGACAGCAATTTTATTCAATATATTTATGTTAAAATGGAATTTGAGATGAGAAACATATAAGTGACATAAAATGTATGTTTTTGACCTCCAATTTACACTCAGTTGGCAAATATTTGGAACAATAAAACTAACCTAAAAATATGTGTTTACTCAGTGTACTTTAAAAAGTAAATCTGCTGCTGAAGGGAAATGCTAAGAGCCATAGCCAAGCAGTATGATGCATGGCATTTTTGGTTGAAAGGTGAAGCCAGCAAGCCATTCAGATTATATGATTATGTTAAGATCTGCATTTACATGGATATTAGACCCCTGTTGTCCACCTCAGCCTGCTATGGACTCCTGGAGAGTTCCCATTGGTTGGGGAAGTGCGGTAGGAGGAAATTCCAGAGGAGGGATTTCCTGTTGGGGGTCCAGGAGAACACTGCATGGGTCGGTCGGCATTTTTTCCTGGGGCATTTTTTCCTGGGAGCGTACAGGGCATTGGCAGGGAGTTTAAAAAATAAAGTTTGTTCCTGCTTGAGTGGCTCATGATTTTGTGCCCAGCCAGACTGCGGCAGGGAAAAAATCATAAAATCTGTTTCATATACAGAAATTATATTTTTGAATTACCTACTGATAAATTTCAATCACTTATTTCAATTGAAGATGGAAATGAATTACACATATAATTACTTAAATGTTCCATTATATTCTTCCCATATGGGTAAAATCAGTATTCAATGATTGTCATAACTATTTAGTAACCAATTTTGTTAACATTTATAGATAAGACATTAATTTTCCATTTTCTATGTTATTCAGTTAAGAAGCAAATGAAAGTACAGAGTGTACAGGCTTCATGGGAAATCTTTCAAATTTTTTTGAGAATATCATTATTCTTTAATATTACAAATGAAGAGAATTACTTTTGTCAAAATCAAACCCCTTTTCCTGTTTTCTACAAGGGTTTTTAATGTCACTGCATTTATAGAATTATCCACTTATAAAATAACAAAAATTATCTCATCAGTGGATCATTATTTAGTAGTAATTTTGTTTAAAAAGAAAAGTATTCATATTCCATGTGAATTGCTTTCCATAAAGTTTTAAAATATATTTAAAATTTTGTACTAAGATGTTGGAACATTATTTTATTAAATATTTTTTTCTCCCAAACTTTCTATCCTACTTGTCCCAAGAGATAATAAAGAGCTTCAGAGGGGAGAGGAAAATTTTCAAAGATACAGTTCTATCTAAATGGCCAGGAAGAAAATGCATTGTATTTAGGAAAGAAGACTTTTTCTCTGTGTCAATTTTGTTCATTTTATGACACATCATGTGACACCTTGAATTATAATTCTAGAAGTTTGCTAACTTCACATAACCTATCCACATTGAAATTCATTTTTCTGAGAAACACAATATTCACTCTAAAGTGTTGTTTGTTGATTTAACTATTTCTCAAATGATGAACAATTAGGTTGTTTCCTAGTTGCTTTGCTATATATGTAACTATACTGAGCAGATATTTTTATATCAAAATTCACTCTGTTTTCTGTAGTTACAACTTTAGAGTAAGTATTAACAAAGATACTACATAGAATAAACAAATATAACTTTTGATCAGTTTTAAGATGTACCAAAATTACCCTCCATAAGAATTTATTTATTTACATTTTCTGAACAATGGACAGTGTGAGCATTCCATTCTCCAACACATTTTCTTTGTTTTCTTCTTTGTAGATTTTTCACAGTTCATATTTCTATTTTTAATTTGTTCATATATTTATTTATTTTAGTTGTAGTTGAACACAATACCTTTATTTTATTTATTTATTTTTACTTGGTGCTGAAGATCAGACCTAGCACCTCACAAATGCTATGTGAGCACTCTATTGCTGAGCCACAATCCCAGCCCTTAATTTTTTTAAGAATTACTAATGAATATTAAAAACCATTTACATTTGTTAACATTTTTTTGTTATATGTGTTGCAAACATTGGTCAGTCTGCTCTTCTTATTTTTTTTTTTTACTGAAACTTGCTTTCTTTTTTTTAATGTTGTATAAAATATTAATGATTTTTGTACTTGTTAATTGAAATCTGGATAATAAATTGCCACAAAGTTTGTGGCTTAGAATATACAAATATAATAATGATATCCATCATTTTGTTTTGTTTTTATTGCCTGGAATCCCTTTGGCTACAGCTAATTGAGTTCTCTGATTCAGGATATCCTGCAATGCAGGATAAAGATGGTGATTGATTCTGCAGACAGTGTCAGGTTAAATCAAGAAAGGATTTATTTTGGGACTCTCTTGTAGTCAAAAGGATTTTTCCCAAACTGTTGGGCTGACAGCTGCAGTTTCTCACTGGCTATTGTTAGAGGCTTCCCTCACTGACACTGCTTGCCTCTCTTTCTCTCCATATAACTGCTCACTGCATGGCAATCAGCCTCTGTATGAATGAGCCAGTAAGAAAGCAAGAAAGGATGAGCCAAACAGAAGACAATAGTTTTTAAATCCAGACTCCAAAGTAATATTCTAGCAATTTTAATGTATTCTATTCCATGGAGTCTTGTCAATAAGACTTTTAGAGTTTGGATATGAGGTATAACCCCAGAAGTTCATGTGACAGGCAATGCAGGTGAAATGAGAACTGCAACCTAATCAGAGAATCAATCCATTTGGTGGATTACTAATTTGTTAGATACTTGGTGGTAACTGTAGGCAGGTGTGGCATGACTGGAGGAATTAGATTCACCAGAGACATGTCCTTGAAGATTAAATTTATCTTTGGATCTTCTCTCTACTTCCTGGCGGCCATGAACTAAGAGCCTTTCCTCCACCACAAGCTTTTGCCATGACATTTTGCCTCACCTGGGACCTAGAACAATGGAGTCCACCAAGCATGAATGGAAATTATGAAACTGTGAGCCCAAATTAAACCCATCCCTGTAAATTGTTCTTGTCTATTATTTTGGTCACCATGATAGAAAGCTGACCAACACAAGGACAAACTTGAATTAACAGAGATAATTATACAAGAGCATTGACCCATGAAGGTAGTAATCTTTACAGGCCACAGAAAGAGTTGCCACTAATTTTTAAAGTCTCACTTAGAAAAATATGTTTAAATATTTTCTTATTGTTTATGACTTGGAAACAAAAAAGTTATGATTTATTTACTATTCTTAATGCTAGAATAGTGTTTGGAATATAATAAACACTGATTACATTTGTTGAATAAATATATTAGTAAGTAAATATAGTATTAAGAATAATCAATGTTTATTTTAAAATAGTTGATTTTATGCCCTGTATTATATAATGAAAGGATGACTGTAATTCCCAAGTCCCTCCTGCTTTCATACCAATTAAAATGTGACATCATGGATATATTTATCAAGAGGTAGATTATATTGTTGCCTGTATTCTTGATGATTGACATTCTGACAGGAGTGAAATGAACTCTTAGAGTAGTTTTGATTTGCGTTTCTCTAGTTACTAGAGATGTTGAACACTTTTTTATATATTTGCTGTTTAATTGTATTTATTCTTCTGTGAAGTGTCTGTTCAGTTCCTTAGCCCATTTATTGATTGGGTTTTTTTTTTTTTGGTATTAAGTTTTTTGAGATTTTATATATCCTGGAGATTAATGATTTATTGGAGGTGGATGTGGTAAAGATTTTCTCCTTATCTGTAGGCTCTGTCCTCATTTTAAAAATTATTTCCTTTGCTGAGAAAAGCTTTTTAATTTGAATCCATTCCATTTATTAATTTTTGATTTTACTTCTTGAGTTTTAGGAATCTTGCTAAGGAAGTTAGATCCTAGGCCGATGGGATAAAGATTTGGGCCTATTTTTTTCTTCTATTGAGTGCAGGTTGTCTCTTCTAGTGCCTAAGTCTTGGATCCACTTTGAGTCAATTTTTGTGCAGGGTGAGAAGCAGAGGTTTAATTTCGTTTTGCCATATATGGATTTTAAGTTTTGCCAGAACCATGTAGTGAAAATGGTACACTTGTACATTGCTGCTGGGACTGCAAATTGGTGGAACATCTATGGAAAACAGTATGGAGATTCCTCAGTAAATTGGGAATGGAACCACCATTTGACCCAGCTGTCCCACTCCTTGGTTTATACCCAGAGAACTTAAAATTAGCATACTATAGTGATACAGTCACATCAATGTTTATAGCAGCTCAATTCACAATATCTAGACTATGGAACCAACCCAGGTGTCCCCTCAATAGATGAATGAATAAAGAAAATGTGATATATATATACTCAATGGAATATTTTTCAGCGTTAAAGAGGAGTAAAATTATGGAATTTGCTAGTAAATGGTTTGAGTTGGAGAATATCATGCTAGGCAGAAAAAGCCAACCCCACAAAACCAAAGGCTAAATGTTTTCTCTAATATGTGGATGCTAATTCACAATAAGGTGGGGAGCACCAGGGAAGAATAGCATTACCTTAGATTAGGTATAGTGAATTGATGGGAGGGAAGAGGTGGGCATGTGGGGATAGAAAGATAGTAGAATCAAACATACATCACATTATTACTGTATATGTATATATGACTGCATGATTAATATGATTGTGCAACATGTACACTCAGAAAAATGAGAAATTATATCCCATCTATGTATGATATATCAAAGTGCACAAATGCATTCTATTGTCATGTATAACTAATTAAAACAAATTAAAAACATTAAAAAAAGAAGTAGATTTTAGAATTCCAGAATCTCAGTCTAGGTTTGGTTTTCTGATTTTGCAAATAGAAGGTGGCAATATGAGCAGTGACAGTGAGCAGTGCTAGCTCTGAATTAGGGTCTAAAGAGGCTTTGTATGATTCTTCACTTCCTCTTTTAAACCTGATGCTACCATGTGATCAAAATTGAGCCAACATGCTGAAGAAATAGAAACCACATAAAGGAGATGCAGTTTGAGATATTGATCTGTCCGATCTGAGACATCTGACCACCATCCTGAACAGCCTCCTAGTAATGAGAAATCAGCCTACCCAGCACCATGAGGACCAACAATCAAGTCTGACTCAAATTGTTGAACCATAGAATTGTGAGATAAGTAGATCTTTATTGTCTTAGAGAGTTGTTGATAACAGAATGAAATTTATACAACTGATAACTTTATCTTTTAATTTTGAATTGGTTATGGATTTATAGTGATGTTGAAAAATAGTGCTCAATATTTCTGCTATACCTATTTCAGTTTCTATAATTTAATAAGAAGTTGGGCAGATCTATCCTTGCCACACGGCAATCAGTATCAATATATTACTATTTTATGTAGGTATTATCCATAAATTTAAGTAATACAGTGATATATATGTATATCATATATATACACACATATATGTGTGTGTGTGTGTGTGTGTATATATATATATATATATATATATACTATATATTTGTACATCATACATATATATGTATACCATTATATGTATACCATTCATATATATATACCATACGTATGTGTGTGTATATATATATATATACACATATTTGTATGTCTTATAGATATCACAGTTATTATGTGACTTAAATCTTCATCTACCTACTTACTTTAATTTTTTTCCCACTTGAAATATCTTGCCCCAAAAGTGTTATATTAAAGTTTCCATTATTAATATATTTCTATCTGTTTCACTCTACAAACTCTGTAATCTTTGCTTAATACAAATGCTAGCCATACTACTTGATGCACAGGTATTCAAAATGTTATTTATTCATGGACTATGGATTTTACAAGTGAAATATATACTGTTTTTAGTGCTTCTGATGTTGAATTCCACCATGTATGATATAAAATTACAATTCTTGTTCTCTTTTGTTTCCATTTTCCTGGTAAACTTCAAACCATCCATGCTTTTTTACCTACATACATCAGCATGCTTCACATGTCTTGTTAATATACACTATATATCTAAATTTTGTTTTAGGATCACAATTTTTTTAAAGTTTTTTTGTTGTTGTTGAATAGAATTAAGTCCCTTTACATTTATTGTTGCAATCAAAATATGTAGTCTCAATTTTATCCTGATATTTCATAATTATGTACATTTGTTTGTTATGATATTTTCTACAATTTTTATTTCTTGACATTTAAAAATTTTAAAACACTGGTATATTTAATATATTAAAACACTGGTGTGGGCTGGGGATGTGGCTCAAGCGATAGCGCACTCGCCTGGCCTGTGTTGGGCACTGAGTTCGATCCTCAGCACCACATAAAAGTAAAATAAAGATGTTTTGTCCACCGAAAACTAAAAAATAAATATTAGAAAAAATTCTTAAAAAAATCCGACTGGTTTATTTAAATGTTTGCACAATTCTTCTCATACATTGTGCTTGTATCATCTTAAATGCCCTTTCAAGTAAGTACCTTTTACTTAATAGTTTTATTATCAGCTGATAGTAGATTTGTTAGTTTTTCTTCAGCATCCTCCAACATGTACTTCTTAAGTATACAATAGCTATTTTTCACTTTTCTCGTGTCTGTCTGCCTTTTCCTCTATTTTTTTAGTTGCATGATTTCTCCTTTGTTACATTTTCACTTTTTAACTTTCATTTCATTTGAATATTTGATTTAGCATTTTATGCTCATGTATAAGTAAAAATATTCATTAGTCATTTGGGAAGTTTTCTCAATCATCATATGGTTAGCAAAAGCTCATCTAGTACATAAAGTGAAAAAGGCTGATTGCTGCAAAATTCCATATGCTTTGTATGTTTAGTGAGGGTCGTCTAGAGGAAAAAATTAACTGGAACTATAATTATGTGGTCAGAAGTTGGATAATACACAATGGCCATCTGCAGGCTGGAGAGATGGAAGAACTAGTAGCTGCACAGTCCAAGAGCCCGGAAGCCCCAGAACCAGAGGGATCAATGGTGCTATCTAGTCAGAGACCAAAACCTTCTGGCGAATCACTAGCACAGACTGCTTTGGAAGAGCAAAGAAGTAAGAGTTGATATTCTCAGATGATCAAAACAAAAATAAAGAACCCGTTCAAGAAGAATTCAGATTCCATCTGCTGCTGCTTCTTTGTTTTTCCAATTTTTCTTCCATCCAAGTTGACATCCTACTGGACGGTGCTGCCTATCCTTAGGGAAGGTCTCCACTTCAGTTGGCTAAATCACATGCCAATCATTCTTAGACACATCCCATTGACAAACCCAGAAGCTTCTTAATATTTGGCATTCCTTAATCCAATCAATTTGAAAATTAAGATGAACCAGAAATATAATGTTGGAACATAAAATTTTCTGATCTTATCTATTTGTGAAAATTTTTATCCTAAAATCTTATTATAACTCTTAGTATGAGGACAAAATTGATCATGTGTTCAGGGACACATTTGGTTCACAATAACTCAGCCTATGTCTTTTGGGGGAACACACTAGCAATAAAGAAACAGTAAAATAAAATAGTTTTTTCTTTTTAAAAGAGTAACCCAGAGTTGATACAAAGATTATTTTAATGGACAAATATTTAACATGGGAGATAAGAAAAGAAACAATAGGTCCCATAAACAAAATATTGTATTATTCTTAGTGCCTTACATAATTAATTTTATTTAATATGCTTAAAAATCTTGTAGTTTAATATTTTATCTCCATGTCATGGTAACTAAAGTGAACCTGAAAAAATTCAGTGATATGGCAGTTTGGGGTTAGGTAACCTAAGAAGTAGATTATGAATAATGATGTTTGAGGGAAAGTAGATTAGTTAAGAAATAATCTTATGTAGCACTGGCAGAAAATGAAGAAATGAGACAGGAAATTAAAGAAAATCAACAAAGTAGGTTGTGAACAGATTACCTGTGTGTACAACTTCATTGACTACAGACTAAAACATCTTGGAACTAAACCATCCTGCCCTTTCCATTCAGAGAAAAAGGAATCTGGACTATATGTATTGATGATGCTGTGTGCCATTGGTTGTGAACTACTGTCATTACATAATACTTCTGTCTTGCCCCATACTGCTACTAGAGATCAGAGTTAAGCCTCAAAGGCTGAAGGCACTTGTAGAATAAAATTACAGTCCCCTAGTGATGCCCTGAATACCAAGACAATATGGAGCCCCAACCACATATATGTTGCTCTTGACCAAATTGGCATACGTGTTCAATCCAGGGGAGGTAACAAAACCAAAAAGAGAAAGTGAAGGAGTTGAAGAAAAATACTTAGATAATAGGTAAAAAGTAGAAAACTCAAGTGTGGACAGAATGAGAGATTTATAAAAATTGGTGGGATCAAATAAATTACCTATTAATCCATAAAATGTATTACACTCACTTTGGAAATCTATCAAAAATTAAAATATTCCAGTCTCATTGAATTTTAAAATCACTGTGGAGGTTAATTTCAACATAGCAATTCTGGGGAGACACAGACATTCAGACCATAGGAATAGGCTATGAAAACAGAGTTTTTACATTGGTGACTAGCACAGAAAGAAGTGACCCTTATCAAGCAACAAAAATGTTGCACTTACTGAAGGGACCAAGTGATATTCAATAAAAACACGGAGAGGCATAATATGGAAAATAAAACCCAGAACTGTTAAAAATATTATACATATATTATGTATACCTGTTATTTGATCCCAGTAGGTTACTCTAATGTGGATAATGCTGTTCTTACTGTCAAATTAAAAAGCTAGTTGATCATTCAGTTTCTTGAGTTTTCACTTGGTATGTCCATTGAAAAGATATTTTAACAAATATAGATAAAATTGTATCCCAAGACTTAGTTGGAGGACCCTAGAAAAATAACTGTGGAACTCTCAGAGAGATAACTGTTGCTTAGTAGCATATGCTGAAGTACATTAGGAAAGAAAGATGTATTTCTGTGAGGGTGTTAGATTTCCCAGAGAAGTAGTTTACACTATGCTCTGCAGAGTATTTATCTGGCGGTCAATAAATGGCAGTGACAATAGTGATCTGTTGGACTTACAAGTGCACCTGGAGGAACTATCATGTCTGACTGATATGCTAAGAGAAAACAGTGAGAAATGGAATTATGACTATGAAGTTTCAACTTGATAAATTGCTCCAAACTGAGAATCCATGAAAGGAGATTGAAGTTATTATCAAGGATGTCTTAGTTGGAAATGCCAAATAAAAAAGGAATTTCTAAATTTTTGCCACCTGTTAAATAGATGTTGTTTAGTGACTATTTAACATTTTGTTGTTCATAATATTTTTCCTTAAGAAATAGTGGGAACAAAATCTGTTGAGACAAACTCAAAATGTCTCCAACATAAAGTGATCAAAATCATCATGCATTAAAATACCATATAATAAAATGTTTTAGCAATTAACAGTAAGTGCAAATAAAAAAAAAAGCCTAAGCTTAACATTCATAAAATAATTGAAAGTGACATTTTAAAAAATTTATTTTGAATATCTTCAAGGTTCAGGGTAGAAAGTAATATTTAATATTTTATCCTATGGGTTTGCCATAGGGATGCCCACAGGTGTATTATCTTACCTAGTAAGAGGCCTTATAGATCTTCAGTGCAGGACTGTGTTAAATTCAGCAGGTTCAATGAAAACAAAGGAAAGTCTTCGTGCAGCCAAAATCACATAGACCTGCACGAGGGAAGAGAAAGCAAAACAAGTTCAAGGTAAAGGAAAGAGCTCAGGGAACACTGTTGAGAAAAATTTCACGTATAAATAAAAACCACAGTGCTGTGTTGCCTCAATTTATTTCCAAGACACTATTCTTTGATTATTACCCACATAGCATTACCTAGATTTGGTTCCTAGTAGATTTGTGGGGCATTCTTTTCCACTTGTTCCATTATCTGTTTAATGCTAAATTTGAAGTTGCTGGATTACCTACAGGAGCTTATTGCCATGGATACAGGGAGGAGTGTTGTTAAAGTTAACTCTGAATGTTTGTTTTTCTAAATATTCATGTTTAATACTTGTCTACACTTCTTTATTTTCAATATGATCATATAGTTTAATTTTATCTTTGTATACTCCTTTGTTTAACATTTATACCAAATCAGAGCTTAGCTATAATAACTGAAATTACCACACTTTAAATAAATGCCGGAAATTCTACCCCTGACATTAGTCACTTTCATTATTTTAACACTCTCATCTCAGTTTAGGTTAATATTGACTTGGGACTTAAAAATAAAATCAAAAGTATCACCACAGCATATATGTTATAAAAATGTATGTATCATAAAAAACATTAACTAATTTTGAAATTTTATTATTATGTTTACACAAATGTAGAACTTGGTACTGAGAAAAAAGCAATAGCTGAACAAATATTTTAAATACTTTGGAAGATACAGACTCAAGATTACTTCCCTATTTTTTAGGAGCCCTAGACATTTGAACACACACACACACACACACACACACACAATGGCTAGCACCTGTTATCTAAGTGTTTTTCTTTAACACAAAGTTATTTAGAGTTTGAGAAATGAGTGTCATTACTTACTATTACTTATATTAATGCTAATAAAATATATTTAACATATTATTTTTTCAGTGTTTATAAATAGTTTGTATATCATATAGCATCACAATTCTGTGACATAATGTGGATTACATATATAACTGATTTATCCAATAATATATGTTAATATATAAGCAAATTCATAATTAGAATTTTGCCCATTGTTTTGCTGTCTGCATCAAATACGTCAAAAATAGCATATTTGATAAAAATAAATTTTTTGGACCAGGGAATGAAATCAGGGGCACTTTACCACTGAGCAATACCCCGACACCTTCCCTTCTGCCTTTATTTTTTTGTTTCTGCATTTTATTTAGAGACAGGGTCTCACTGAGTTGCTTAGGACTCACTAACTTGCTGAGGCCGGCTTTGAACTTGCAATCCTTCTGCCTCAGCCTCCAGAGCTGCCGGGATTATAGGTGTGACACATGTTGTCTGGCACTAAAAATAATTTTACATAGAATTCAGAACCTAGCAGAACAGTCACTGATATGTTATGGGAATAGAAGTGTAATAATGAAGGGCTATAGTTTCTTCAACTGTATCTTTTCACCAAAGTAGTTTCAGAATAGTTTGGTTTGTCTCTTTTTTTTAATCACATTGGCATAAGGTCCAAAGAGGCTGAGCTTTTATCTCTAATTTCTAATGTCATGTCTGGCACATAGAAGATGGTTAATGTAGATTTTTGAGTAAATGGATGATTGGAGAGATTGGCCTCCTTCTGGATGATTCCAATTTTTTGTTGCATGTTGTGATCTTTATATACAGAAGTATTATTGGATTATTTTAAATGACCAATGAAAACTAAGGGATTCTTCATTTGGTCTACAACAATTATAATAAATTTTTAGAGTGTATAATAGCAACTGTTAGAATTTTCATTTTTGGAGCTTTTTCTCATATAGTTGTTCAATGTACCTGAATTGGAATCTAAGAATCTGCATGTTACCATGTTCAAGTATGTTCTTACAGGATGTCTGTGAATAGTGTTTTAACAAATTGAATTACATAGTATGTAGGTATAATCAGATGAGTAACCATTCAAAATTTCTGAGCCAATCTAGGAGAAAGCACTTGAACTTCAGAGTCCATATATCCAGGAATATAAGATCATCTCTCCCACTTTCATAAGTCTAAAGCTGGTGAGTATTGCTATAACACAAAATATAAAAATAAGAAGACCACTAATAACTTCAAACTTGAGTGTTTGACATGCCAGGACATTAGCATGTAAAGCTTAACTCCTGCTTTTAAATGCCTGATTTATTTGACTTATTGAACTATTTCCAATTGTTTTATAATTTCTATGATTGTAATTTCATATCTTAAATTGTTTTTCTTACTTCATTCAGCTGATTATTCGTATCCTCTATGAATTAATTGATCATTTAAAAATTATTATTTTGATTATTTTGTTCACCATATCATCCTCTTCAATATCTTTGAAATAAGTTATTGGAATTTTTGCAATTTGGGAAGAGCCACAGGGACCCAGAAATAAACCTATTTTTCTACAGCCATCTGATTCTCAACCAACATGTCAAAAAACATATGTTAAACAAACGGTGTTGGGAAAACTTGATATCTTCATGTAAAAGATTCAAACTAGATCCCTATTGTAAAAACTAGATCCCCCCTTGTAAAAAACATGAATTTGAAATGGTTCAAAGACCTCATTGTAAGACCTGAAACATTAAAGCCACTAGGAAAAAAAATAGGAGAACACTTCTGATATTATCACAGGCAAAATTTCTTCAATAAGGCTGTACTAGCTAAGGAAATAAAGGTATGAATCGACCTATGGGATTATAGGACAAAGGAAGCAATCAACAGAGTGAAGAGAGAAAAATCTTTTCTAACCTTTTATCTGACAGATTATTAATATGCAGAATATATAAAAAACTAAAAAAAAACCCAGAAGTATAAGTCATTCAGTCAATATGTGGAAAAATAATATGAACAGATATTTCTCAAAAATGTATGAATGGCTTACAAATATCTGAACTTCATTGAAATTTCACCACACTCTCTTTAGAATGGCTATATTTTTTAAAAATAACAAATGCTGGTGAAGATGTAAGGAGAAAGAACACTATACACTGTTGATCAGAAGGCAAACTAGATTGAATACTATGAAAAACAATATAGAGATTCTACAAAAAAGATCTTAACATAGTATTTCCATATGATACATATATATCATTCCCAGGTATGTAACACCCAAAGGATATGAATCTACATCTAAAGGAAAGACTTGCATACCCATGTTTTTTGTGGCACTTTCACAATAGCAAACTTATGGAATCAGCCTAGATTTAATTAACAGCTGAATGGATAAGGAAATATGATATATATACATAATAGGGTATTATTCGGCCTTATAAAAGAAAAAAAATTCATGGCATATACATAGGCAGAATAATGGATGAAACTGTAAGTCTTCATGGTAAGCAAAATAAGCCAGACATAGATGAGTGTCGTGTATTTTCTTTCACATATGAAACATAAAAAAGAAGGAAAAAATAGGAAAATGCCTAAAAGGAGAAAAAGATTAGTGAATGGGAGAGATATAGAGAGGTTGGATATGATCAAAGGATAATATGTGAATGTACGGAAATGACACAGTAAAACTCATCAGTTTGAATGGATTATATGTACTAATAAGTATAATAATAAAAAGGCTGGATTAAAATTACAATTATCTATTTATGTTGTTCTACTTTGTAAAATTACTACTCTCTTTCTTAGATCTGTTGTGGGTAAAATGCAGAAAACCATGACATCATCTATTAAATATTTTTATAGCACTAAAATTGATTAATTTTCATAAGCCATGTTAAACACTAATTACTGTTTTATAAACTCTTAACCGATTTTCTTTTCTTTCCCAGAATCTACATTCTTTTCTTCCATTTACCTAATATCATTGGGATACTGATGATTCTGATGTTTCCATTTCTTGGCTAATGTGTATACTGCTATAGTAAACATAATAGAAAGAAACTATAAAATACTATTGTAAAGAAAATTAAAAGTAATGCTCACTGACTAAAAAAGCATTTCTCAAAATAAGACATGCAAATAGCTAACAGTACATGAAAATGTTTTGTGTCACTAATTATTAGATATACACAAGTAAAAATCATATAAACATATCATATTACTCCATCTGTCCAGTAAGAATATATATCATCAAAACATAAAAGATAAAAAATGCTGGTGAGAAAGTGGAGAAAAAGGTGCTCTTGCTTGCTGTTAATGTGAATGTAAATTAATACGGACGTTTTGAAAAGCTTACTTATTTTATATATATATATATATACACATTATATTATACATTATATATATAATGTATATATAAAACATGAGATATATGCATTCCCATGTTTTTGTGGCACTATTCACATATATTATATATGTATGTATATATACATATATATATGAAAATATACATATATATGAAAATCTATATAATAATAATATATATATATATGAAAATCTATATAATATTGAATAATACAATGATAATTATATATTTGACAATATAGCAATACTTACAAAGGAGTTATTCATATTTTCAATGAAAATAAATATACAAAATTTATCTTTAGCTAATCATTGACAGAATGATTGTGATATAAAATTTTAATTTATTTACTACTTTTTAGTATTAATTTATTTTCATAATTTAATATTGATTTTATTATAAATTTCAAATGGAAAAGTAGAAGAGTCAGAATAGCCAACATAATATAGACCTAGAATTATATCAAAATGAATTCTAATGTCAATAAAATAAAAAATATTGATATAGACAAAGTCAGAGAACTGACATTACACACTTATAAAACATTCTGAAACTACAGTAATCCAAGTAAGATAGTATGATTGAAAGAATACACAGATTAATGAAAGAGAAAACAGATCCCCCAAATAGACCAACATTAATATATTTATTGAACATTGAAAGAGGAACAAAACAATTCAACCTTATTTGTTTTTCAGATTATTGTAGAAAACTTGGAAACCCACGTGTAAAAAACCATGTATTTAGACATAGACTATAGTTTTTACAAAACTTAACACTTAATAGATTATAGACCTGTATGACAAATATTAAAATATACTATTAAGTGTACTAAAATTATATGATTATACTAAAAGTATACAACTATACTTGTAATTTTAGGTCATAAGTATTATATTATATATATGATATTTACATGATATATAAATATTCTTTTATTTTACATATATATATTATTTATAATGAGAAACTTGGAAGCAGCTAAAATGTCTTTAAGCAGGTGGACAAAATAGTGTATACTCATATAATGGAAAATTATTCAGATATAAAAATAAGAATAAATAAGCTATTAAGAGACCTATAGAAACCTTAAATGCATATTGCTAAGTGAAAAAAGTTGATCTGCAAAGGAATACCTACTATATGATTCCAACTATATGATGTTCTGGAAAAGGAGAAACTCATAGAATGCACAACAAAGAGTAAACACTAATTTAAACTATGAACTTTAATTAATTAATAACAGTGTATTTATATTTGTCCCTTTTTTGTAACAAATATGTAGTACTAATGAAGATATTACAAAAGAAAAAACTGGAAAATAAGAACAGGGGCACTTAATCACTGAGTCACATCCCAGAACTTTTAAAATTTTATTTATAGACAAGGTCTTACTGAGTTGTTTAGGGCTTTGCTAAATTGCTGGGTTTGGCTTTGAACTTGCAATCCTCCTGCCTCAGCCTCCAGAGCTGCTGAGATTACATGCATGTGTCACCATGCCTGGTAAAACAAAACATTTTTAATCATGAATAATCACTAAACACAAAATTTCACTAATTATGATCATTAAAATTTAAGCCAAAAATAAATATTATGAAATCTTTTAAACTACAAAAATATTCCAAGGACATCTAGAAAACTAGATTTAATGAGCAACTTCAGAAGAATTTAAAGCACACACACATATGTGTGCACATAGAATAGTATAACGAAAATGAAGAGTTACATATTTGGTGTATATTATTTAAACTTCATTAAATAGAAAATATTTACCATTATGAAAATCATTAGAATATTTTTAAGGGATTAGTATAATTAACCAAACTTAATTCCTGTTTGAAACTATAAAATCACTTTGCCTCCAAAGTCCTACAAAATGAGATATATTATTGTGTTTTTTCTTTCTTTTTTCCCACAGTGTTAAAACTTTTTATCAATGGAAAACACATTCTTAGGGAATGAAAACTCTTAGTTAAATTTAATTAATAAGAATTTTATTCTTTTTGTCTAGAGAAGCCAAATGTTCTCTTCCTCTAGAGTAGGATTCCCACTGGGTATATTGCACAAAATCTTTCTAAAAGTGATTTATCAATATATTCTTTTATCCTCTACCTTTTATCAACAACAAAAATTATTTTTATTGTAAATTTATCATTTTCATTACAGTTCCTTAGAAAAATGAGGTGTCAATTCTCTCTATGGTCTACCTTTGAATTCGGCTTAAGGCTGACTCCACCAACTCCACTATTTTACTAGTCTGAATGTTGGCTGACCTGAGGGTCACTGTAAGGTTGTTTTTCTTTTTCTTTTTCTTTTTTTTTTCTTTATAGACCAGTGTGTAATCCTATCATAATGCCTTTGGAGCAGAATATAAACACAATATGTCTAGTTCAATACTCACACTCTTTGAAAATATAGCTCAATTGTCTTCAAACTCATTAATTTTCTCTGCTCTTCAGTGGAATGGTTTCTCATGTACCACCTGAACAAGAGTGAATTATGTTACTTCTGAAGATGAAGAGAAATAGTTATGCCCTATTGAACTTTTAATATAAACCAACTTCTCCTTGAAATACTTAATGATTTCAGGAAAGATCTATAGGAAGCCACCAGATTAACTATATCTTAGAAGAATAAATAAAATAAAAAGACAGGTAATTAAGAGCAAATTCAGTAGTTGGTTTCACCGCTCAGTGTGTAGGCTCACTATGGGTGGGCAGATCAGAAATAGGAATGCAGAGTGCTAAGCCTTTGTCTGATACAAGAAATCCATAATGTGCTTTTTACTGTAAAAATCTCAGCAATTGAAAATCTTAAAATTTAATTGAGAATGCAATAAAAAAGTTAATCTTAACGACTAAACTTTATAAAAAATACCAGTTAAAATAATAGGATAGGGCTGGGGATGTGGCTCAAACGGTAGCGCGCTTGCCTGGCATGCGTGTGGCCGGGGTTCGAACCTCAGCACCACATACAGACAAAGATGTTGTGTCCGCCAAACACTAAAAAATAAATATTTAAAAAATTCTCTCTCCCTCTCTCTCCTCTCTCTCACTCTTTCTTTTAAAAAAATAAAAAATAAAATAATAGGATATTTGTGTAACTGGGAGTGCATGCCTGTTAAGCTTCCTATATATAAGAATATCTCAGAAATCCTAGTGACATATTTGAAAATTTGTTCTTTTTAATTTTTCCTTGAAATAATCAAGTCTTTCCAAGACTTAACCAACATCTCCCATATATCTGTCTGTAAAGCTTTTTGAACATTCAGATTTTTTTCTCTTTTTAGTGTGCTAATTATAATATTTACACCCACATATCATCTTTGTTTTACTCATGATGAACTGCAATCGAAGGAAAGCAATAGTAACTTTGACTTTACTTTTTTAAAGTCAATAAGACTTGGAAATCAGATTTGGAAATACTACATATGATTATATAATTTGTGTACTGCACAACTCCATAAGTATCATTTATATACTAATCTAATCTAACATTTTCTTCACTTTTTCCCCAAGAGATATGTTGTGTATAATTTTCTACATCCAGGCTTACTTGTTCTAAATAAAATATGTAAACATCAAAATGAATAGAGTTATAAATCATCAATCACTTGGATCTTACTGGACACAAATTGTTTTTGGCATTTGGGACACAAAGTACCTATCCAATATCCTCTTTTTTTCCCCTAAGATTTCTGGAATCATAATTCTGAATTATAGCCAGCCACATGCCTCATTTCCCAGCTTTCTTTGCAGATTTGTAAGACCAATAGGATATAAAGGAAAAATACTGAATCAGCTTTCAAGAAAGCTCTTTGAAAAAAGGTGATTGTTTTTGCATGACCTTTTTGAAAATAACTCTTTTCTTTGTTTCTATTTGTAACAGAGATGATGACTGAATTTGCAAAGGAAAACAGATAAGCTTGAGGTAGCTTGACAACAGAAACAATGCAGTAGAAATAATGGATCAAGGAGCTTGATATCAAATCAGAGACCCTGCACCTGATAGAAGAAAAAGTTGGCTCCGATCTACATATTGTGGGGTCAGGTTCCAAATTCCTTAATAGGACGCCCATAGTCCAAGAGTTAATAACAAGAATAAACAAATGGGACTTACTTAAACTAAAAAGCTTTTTCTCAGCAAGAGAAACAATAAGAGAAGTAAATAGGGAGCCTACATCCTGGGAACAAATCTTTACTCCTCACACTTCAGATAGAGCCCTAATTTCCAGAATATACAAAGAACTCAAAAAATTAAACAATAAGATAACAAATAACCCAATCAACAAATGGGCCAAGGACCTGAACAGACACTTCTCAGAAGAGGACATACAATCAATCAATAAGTACATGAAAAAATGCTCACCATCTCTAGCAGTCAGAAAAATGCAAATCAAAACCACCCTAAGATACCATCTCACTCCAGTAAGATTGGCAGCCATTAGGAAGTCAAACAACAATAAGTGCTGGCAAGGATGTGGGGAAAAGGGTACACTTGTACATTGCTGGTGGGACTGCAAATTGGTGTGGCCAATATGGAAAGCAGTATGGAGATTCCTGGGAAAGCTGGGAATGGAACCACCATTTGACCCAGCTATCACCCTCCTCGGACTATTCCCTGAGGACCTTAAAAGAGCATACTATAGGGATACTGCCACATCAATGATCATAGCAGCACAATTCACAATAGCTAGACTGTGGAACCAACCTAGATGCCCTTCAATAGATGAATGGATAAAAAAAATGTGGCATCTATACACAATGGAGTATTATGCAGCACTAAAAAATGACAAAATCATGGAATTTGCAGGGAAATGGATGGCATTAGAGCAGATTATGCTAAGTGAAGCTAGCCAATCCTTAAAAAACAAATGCCAAATGTCTTCTTTGATTTAAGGAGAGCAACTAAGAACTGAACAGGGGGAAAGAGCATGAGGAAAAGATCAACATTAAACTGAGATGAGTGATGGGAGGGAAAGGGAGAGAGAAGGGAAATTGCATGAAAACGGAAGGAAACCCTCATCATTATACGAAATCACATATATGAGGTTGTGAGGGGAAAGCGGGGGGGAAGGGAGAGAACTGAACAACAACAGATGAGGTAGAGAGGAAAGATGGGAGGGGAAGGGAGGGGGGATAGTAGGGGATAGGAAAGGCAGCAGAATACAACAGTCACTAATATGGCATTATGTAAACATTGTGAATGTGTAACAGAAGTGATTCTGCAATTTGTATTTGGGGTAAAAATTGAAGTGCATAACTCACTTGAATAAAATGTATGAAAGATGAAAAAAAAAAAAAGAAAGAAATTGAGATGTTGATATCGAGATTCCACAACCACCAAGGATTTCCTATTTTGAAATTATTTTATGAGAGTAAAACAAAAAACTTTCTCTTTCAACATTGTTTTGGTCACTTTCCTGGGTGTTTTTATATAGTCACACAGAATTGCTTAAGTTTGAAAAAAATGAATCAGTTCATTTATACAAAAATTTTTATTGGTGTATCATACTAATTTTACATATACATGTGGTCCAATAATTCAATTAAATGCATACAATATGTAATGATAACAAATGGATTTCACGGGAAGACAAGAAAAGGAGAAAGGAGAAAGAGGAAAAGGCTGATGAGAATTACAATGATCATGATTCCCCAAAAAGGCAAAGATAGAAATATTCCAATCTTTGTTTTAAAAAAATGTAAATTTGTAAATATTCTCTAATTTATAAAACATTCATAAACATTTTATTCCTTACATTTGCTTTGGTTTTGTTAAAAATGTGACTAATTATTTAACAAGAATAAACATCAGTTTATGATTTCAAATTGTTAAAAATGAAACTAGGAAATTTGTGATTTCAAATATGGTGCCATCATGGCAGCTGTAATCAGTTGCTCCAGTTCTTCTCACAATATTGTACCTGACTTTTACAGTATATCTTTGCACACCTACCTACTGAAATCCAGAATTTAGGTTTTACAGAGCCTAGCCTCTGGTGTATGACTGCCTCTTCTGACCAGTGGACTACCAAGGGAGCTAAGATCCACCCCAGACTACTCACACCAACCTACATGAGATTCAGGCTCCCAGTAGGTCTGGTTTAACCCTCTCCCATGGGGCAGACACTCACCAGAGCCTAACCTTTGGCACAGGTCCCCTCCTTTCAACCAGAAGACTACCATAGGAGGTTAAGCCCAACAGCCCAGATCCACTCACTCCAACTTATGCATATTCCAGATCTAGGATGTAGTAACATTCATTAAGGGACACCAGCAGCGTCTGGAAGCCCTACCTCAAGGTGATGTACAGAAAATCTGCATGGGTACTTCAAGAATATAGGGAAGAAACTATAATATCTCAGATACACACAGCAAGAAAGGAAGACACATAGAAAATATGAAAAAGCAAGGGAGGAAAGTGCCCCAAACAAGCCAGGACACTATAATAACAGAACCCATGGACAGCAAAATTAATGAAATGTCAGAGAAGGAGTTCATAAGCTTCATAATTAAAATTATCTGTGAATTAAAGAATGACCTAAATGAGCAAATACAAGTAAAAATTGATCACTCCAAAATGAAATAAGAGAGCAAATACAGGTAGCAAAAGATTACTTCAAGACAGAGATAGAGACTCTGAAAAAAAAGACAGTCAGAAATCCTTGAAATGAAGGATACAATAAATCAAATAATAAACTCAATAGAAAGCATAAGCAGCAGACTACATTAAAAGAATTTACAGCTAGAAAGCCTGCACTACAGAAAATACTCAGCAAAATTATTCCAAAAGAGGAAATGAAAAATAATGATGAAAATCAGCAGAGGGAGGGATTACACTAAAGGAAAATCTAATAGAGGAGAAACCAAGTAACATTAAATATCAAAAATAAACAAAAATGTCTGGGAATATAAATCATATCTCAATAATAATACTGAATGTTAATGGCCTAAACTCACCAACTAAAAGACATAGACTAGTAGATTAGATTTAAAAAAAAATCCAACAATATGCTGCCTCCAAGAGACTCATCTCATAGATAAAGATTCACAGACTGAAGGTGAAGGTTTGGGAAAAATCATACCACTAACATGGACTGTAGAAGCAAGCAGGGGTCTCCATCCCTATATCAAATAAAGTAGACTTCAAACTAAAGTCAATCCAAAAGGATAAAGAAGGACACTACATACTGCTCAAGGGAATTATACACCAACAAGACTTAACAATTATAAATATATATGCCCCAAACAATGGAGCAGCTATATACAACAAACTCTTCTCAAATTCAAGAGTCAAACAGTCCACAACACAATAATTTTGGGTGACTTTAACACACCTCTTTCATCACTAGATAGATCTTCCAAACAAAAGTTGAACAAAGAAACTCTAGAACTCAATAATACAATCAATAACTTAGACTTAACTGACATATATAGAATATCCCATACTTCAATGAGAGAATATACTTTCTTCTCAGCAACACATGGATCCTTCTCTAAAACGGACCATATACTTTGCCACAAAGCAACTCTTAACAAATATAAAAAAGTAGAGATACTACCCTGCATTCTATCAGACCAAAATGGAATGAAATTAGAAATCAATGATAAAATAAGAAATAAAATCCACTTCAACACCTGGAGACTAAATAATATGCTACTGAATGAACAATGGGCTACAGAAGTCATCAAGGATGAGATTAAAAATAGAGGTGAATGAGAACACAGATACAACATATTAAAGTCTCTGGGACACTATGAAAAAAGTTCTAAGAGGAAAGTTCATTGCATGGCATTAATTCCTTAAAAGAAAAAGTCAACAAATAAATGACTTAACACTACATTTCAAAGCCCTAGAAAAAGAAGAACAAACCAAAACCAAAAGCAGCAGAAGACAGGAAATAATTAAAATCAGAGCTGAAACCAATGAAATTGAAACAAAAGAAACAAATGAAAAATTGACAGAACAAAAAAATTGGTTCTCTAAAAAAATAAATAAAATTGACAGACCCTTAGCCATGCTAAGCAAGAGAAGGAGAGAGAAAACTCAGATCACTAACATACATGATAAAAAAAGAAATATCACAACAGACACTACAGAAATACAGAAGATGATTAGAAATTATTTTGAAAACGTGTACTCCAATAAAATAGAAAATATTAAACATATTGAAAAATTTTTAGAGTCTTATAATTTGCCCAAATTGAATCAGGATGATATACACAATTTAAACAGATCAATTACAAGTGATGAGATGGTACACACCATCAAAAGACTACCAACCAAGAAAAGCCCAGGACGGGATGGATGGCTACACAGCCAACTTCTATAAGAACTTTAAAGAAGAACTAATACCAATACTCTCCAATTTATTTCATAAAATAGAAAAACAGGCAGGACTTCCAAACTCATTCTATGAGGCCAATATCATTCTGATTCCCAAACCAGGCAAAAACACATCAAAAAAAAAAAAAAAAAAAACTTCAGACCAATATCTCTAATGAACATAGATGCAAAAATTCTCAATAAATCAGGCAAATCAAATGCAAAAATATATCAAAACGGTCGTTCACCATGATCAAGTGGGATTTATCCAAGGAATGCAAGGTTGGTTCAACATATGGAATTCAATAAATGTAATTCATCACATCAATAGACTTAAAGATAAGAATCACATGATCATCTCAATAGACACAGAAAAAGCATTTGACAAAATACAGCACCCCTTTATGTTCAAAACACTAGAAAAAACTAGGGATAACAGGAACATATCTCAACATCATAAAGGCTGTCTATGCTAAGCCCCAGGCCAACATCATTCTAAGTGGAGAAAAAATTAAGGCATTCCCTCTAAAAACTGGAAAAAGACAGGGATTCCCTCTTTCACCACTTCTATTTAACATAGTTCCTAAAACACTAGCCAGAGCAATTAGACAGATGAAAGAAATTAAAGAGATACACAGGGGAAAAGAAGAACTCAAACTAGCACTAATTATTGATGATATAATTCTACACCTAGAAGACCCTAAGAGTTTCACCACAAAACTCCTAGAACTAGTAAATGAGTTCAGCAAAGCAGCAGTATATAAAATCAACACCCATAAATCAAAGGCATTTCTGTATATCAGTGACAAATCCTCAAAAAGGGAAATGAGGAAAACTACCTCATTCTCAATAGCCTAAGTAAACAAACAAACAAACAAACAAAAAACCTTGGGAATCAACTTAATGAAGAGGTGAAAGATCTATATAATAAAAATTACAGAATCCTAAAGAAAGAAACCAAAGAAGATCTTAGAAGATGGAATGATCTACCTTACTCTTAGATAGGCAGAATTAATATTATCAAAATTACCATACTTCCAAAAGCACTATACCAATTTAATAAAATTCCAATCAAAATCCCAATGGTATTCCTCATAGAAATAGAAAAACGATCATGAAATTCATCTGAAAAAATAAGAAACTCAGAATAGCTAAAGTAATCCTTAGCAGTAAGAGTGGAAAAAAAAAAACAGCATGATATTGGCACCAAAAAATGGTAGACCAATGGTACAGAATAGAGGACATAGAGACTAACTCACCAAACTATAATTATCTTATATTAGACAAAAGTGCCAAGAGCATGCATCGGGGAAATTATAGCCTCTGAAATAACCTGGAAATCCATACCCAATAAAATGAAATTAAACTCCTATCTCTCATCATGCACAAAACTCAATTCAAAATGGATCAAGGACTTAGGAATATAACCAGAGACTCTGTGTCTAATAGAAGAAAACGTAGGGCCTAATATCCATCATGTGGGATTAGGCCCCAACTTCCTTAATAAGACTCCTGTGGCAAATAATTAAAATCAAGAATCAATAAATGGGATGGACTCAAACTAAAAAGTTTCTTCTCAGCAAAGGAAACAATCTGTGAAGTGAATAGAGAGACTACATCTTGGGAGCAAATCTTTACCTCACACATCAGATAGAGCACTAATATCTAGGGTATATAAAGAACTCAAAAAGCTAAACACACACACACACACACACACACACACACACAATAATAATAATAAACCAATAAATTGGCTGAGGACCTGAAGAGACAATTCTCAGAAATGATGTACAATCAATCAACAAGTATATGAAAAAATGTTAATCATCACTAGTAATTAGAGTAATGTAAATAAAAATCACTGTAAGATTTCTTCTCACTCCTGTCAGAATGGCAGCTATTATGCATACAAACAACAATAAGTGTTGGTGAGAATCTGGAGAAGAAGGTACACTCATACACTGCTGGTGGGATTGCAAATTGGTGCAGCTAATATGGAAAGCAGTATGGAGATTTCTTGGAAAACTGGGAATGGAACCACTAATTGACCCGGCTATCCCTCTTCTCCGTCTATACCTATAGGACTTAAATACATCATACTACAGGGACACACCCACATCAATGTTTATAGCAGCATAATTCATAATAGCTAAACTGTGGGACCAACCTAGATGGCCTTCAATAGATTACTGAATAAAAAAATGTGTCATATATACACAATAGAATATTACTCATCAATAAAAGAGAATAAAATCATGGCATTTGCAGGTAAGTGAAGTTAGAGAAGATAATGCTAAATATAGTTAGCCAATCCCAAATCCCCAAATGGCTAATGTTTTCTTTTGATATAAGGAGGCTGATTCATAGTGGGATAGGGAGCAGGATCATGGGAGGCATTAACAAACTCTAGATAAGGTAGAGGGTGGAAGGGGAATGGAGGAATCATGGGGTATTATTGATGGTGGAAATGATAATCATTATTATCCAAAGTACGGATATAAAGACATGAATTGGTGTGAATATACTATATATACAATCAGAAATATGAAAAATGTGCTCTATATGTGTAATAAGAATTGTAATGCATTCTACTGTTATATATAATTTTTTTTAAAAAAAAGAAATCCAGAAATTATTTCCTCACTCATTGAATATGAATAGCCAGGTGATTTATTTCAAAAATATGTCAATTTTATTATTAATGTGACATTTGTGAATTCAAGATTCAAAAGATTTTACAAGTTTCCAAACTCTCTCTTGGACCTCACTTATCTAACCCGCAGAAAAGCCAGTGCTATCCTGCTGGAGGATGAATGCCACATGGAAGAGAGAAAAGGCATCACTCCCAAGAACTGAACCATTGCCAGATGTGAAACCAGTTGGCAAATCCCTAGCTATTGGAGTTAGACCACGTCAGACAACAAGAGTCTCTCCCCATGGCACCAAGAGAATGGAAAGAGAAGTGCATTTTTATTTTAAATTAGTCAGTTTGGGGGTGTTTTTTTACCCAACAATATTATGACAACAAATAAATAACTCATGGCTCCAAATGACTTCATCATTCTTAGTTACAATTATTTCTGTTGAAGTATTATTGTATTTAACAAAGAAAACGTAGAAAAAACGAGTTTGACAAATTATGTGGTTTAGTTATAAACTTTAATAATTACTTCTTGTGAAAATATGGATAATGAATTAATTTTGTGTTTATAATTCTCCTTATGTATAAATTGAGCCTAATAAAGTCTATACCTTATAATATCTATAAGTAGAACGGTGTTTATTTTTAATAAAACTGTAGAAAACAAAATAAAATAAAATAGTATGAGTATTTTTCAATGATTTCATCATGAATCCACAGGGAGATTGTAAATGCTAACATATGTTAGGCATTTGGCACCCAGCCTGAATGTGTTACAAAAATATTATTCAAATATTATTTAAATGCTATCAACATCATTAATTAATAGTGTAAGTGAAAGCTCTGAACCTTAAGATGTGGAAAATATTTTCATAATACTTTAAAGTATTATGAAATACTTTAGAGAAATTTGAATATTAGAGTCACATATCTGTTATTTAATTATTGTGATTTTTATTGGTACATTATAATTATGCATAATGGTGGGATTGACTGTGACATAGTCATCCATTCATGAAATATAATTTGATCAGTTTCATTCCTGAGTACCTCTTCTTTGCTTTCCCTCCTCCCTCCTGGATCCCTTTCCTTTACTTTATTAGTTAAACACACAAAATCATATTGATGGGACACACAGGTGGAATATTTTTAAAATATAGAAAAAAATTAACACAAAATTTTAAAAGACAGTAATGGCATAGATTAGAAATGTTTGGGAAAGCATGCTAAACACTGCTTGTATAAATAATAAAATAAGCAAAATCTCACTGACTAAATATATTGTTAAAGATTTGTATATGTATATTAAAAAAATTCTAGGCATGGTGGGGCAGGCCTGTAATCTCAGTAACTCAGCAGACAGAGGAAAGAGGAAAGATTATTAAGTTTGAGGCCAGCTCAGCAAATTAGTGAAACCTTGTTTCAAAATAAAAATAAAACAGGATGGGGGCTATAGTTCTGTGGTAGAGTGCCCCTGGGTAAATACCCAATACTATTAAAGGTTTTGTGTTAAAATATATACATTTTAAAGACTTTATGTTAAAGGACATTTTAAAGTAATTATTACTTTAGCACACACACAAAAATAAATAAATAAATGTATTATTTTATATAGCGATTATGCACCATTTTCAGGTGTGATTTATCCCACAAACGGTAAGATTGTCTAAATATTCAAAAGATAATCCATATAGTCAACCACATCAATAGCTATTGAAGAAAAAAATATGTGATCATATCAATTAATGTAGAAAAGACATGGAAAACCATGAAGGACTTACAAGCAATATACATCTAAGAAGTGAATTTAATAGAGTCACAGGCATAAAACAGATACATAATAATCACTTGTGCTAACAATATGTGAGGAATGAAATGTAGAAACCACAATTTAAGACACAACACAATTTAAAGTTGTTCCAAAGAAAGTAAGACAATTAGGAACAATTTAGAGAAAGGAAATTTTATTCCAACTTTTTTTTTGTTTGTTTTTCCGGATTCTGTCCATAGTTTTTTGTCTCCATTCCTTTGGGTATAAGTAAAAAAGAAAAACATGGCAGAGAGACCTTAAGGAAAAAATCTGCTCAGCTTCTGGTAGTTAGGAATCAGGAGGGTGGGGAGAGGAACCAAGGACAAAATAAGGTCCCCATGGGCACGCCTCTAGCCATCCCCATTTGCCTACAGTTACCACTCTAGTAGTGTATTCAAATTACTAATCCATCAAATACATTTATCAGGCTTCTCATAATTCAATATTTTCACCTCTGAGCATTGCTGCATTACCTATCATAGGAGTTTTTTCAAAGAATATTCCTAGATCCAAACCATAACACTTTTCTTCTGCTTTTATGAAATCTTTCTTTCTCCCTTTAGCTTCCACAGGAGAGTAAACATTCAATACTTGTCTTCTTAAGTTTGACTTTTTTGCTTAAAATCCTACTCTTCAGTTTCACCCATTTTCCTACAAATTGCATAATTTCATCTATTATGGCTGAATAAAACATCATTACGTATATATACAACATTTTCTTCATCTAGGAATCTTGTTACAAACATCTAGGCTGATTCCATAACATGGCAATTTGTGAACAGTGATTCAGTAAGTATAAGAACACATGTTTCACTTAAGTATGTTGACTGTAGTTCTTTTGAGTAAATACAGAAGAGTAGTATAACTAGGTCATAAGGTAGTTTTGTTTTGTTTTGTTTTAAATTTTCTTTTAGTTTTTTCTTTGAGAAATCTATAGTAATTTCCATAGCAGATGTACTAGTTAAAATCCTTGTCAAAAGTATATAAAAGTTGCTTTCCCCCCATATCCTTGCCAGTTTTATTATTATTTATATTCTTAATGATTGCCATTCTGACTGGAGTAATGTAGAATCTCAATATGGTTTTGATTTTCATTTCCCTGATAGATAAAGAACATTCTTTTCATTTATTGTTGGCCCATACTCTTTTTGAGAAGAGTCTATTTAGAATATTTGCCTATTTGTTGAATTGATTATTTGATTTTTTTTTTTTTTTGGTGTGGCTTTCAGTCCCTTATACATTCTGGATATTAATTCTCTGTCAGAAGAGTAACCCATAAGATTTTCTCCCATTCTGTATACTGTCTCTTCATACTCTTAATCAATTCCTGTGCTGTGCAGAATCTTTCTACTTTGATGCAATCACATTTATCAATTTTCAATATTATTTTTTAAGCCATAGAAGTCCTATTCAGAAAGTTGTGTCCTGTACTTATATGTTGGAGTGTTTTCCCTATATTTTCTTCTAACAGTTTCAAAGTTTTTGGTCTTATAGATAGGTCTTTCATTCATTTCAAGTCCTATTTTTATAGGGTAATAAATATGGATCTAGTTTTATTTATCTATATGAGATTATGATTTTTCTAGTACCATTTATTAAAAAGGTTATCTTTTGCCAATGTATGTTTGTGGATCCTTTGTCAAGAATCAGATGAGGGTAGCTTCTTGGGTTTGTTTCTGTGTCTTCTATTCTACTCCATTGATTAAGCTGTCTGTTTTTATGACAGTGCCATGTCACTTTTATTACAATGGCTCAGTTGTATAATTTGAAATCAGGTATTATGAGCCCTACAGTGTTGCATGTTTTGCTCAAGATTTCTTTGACTATCCTGAATGTTTTGTTCTTTCATAAGATTTTTAGGATTTTTTTTTTTTTAGTTCTATAAAGGTCATTGGAATTCTGATGGAGGTTTAATTTAATCTGTTGATATTTTGGATAATATGGACATTCAAATGGTTTTCAATGATATTAATTCTGCATATCCATGAACCTAAAAAGCCTTTCCCTCCTCTAAGAACTTCTTCAATTCTTTGTTCAGCATTCTATAATTTTCCTTGTAGATGTTTTTCAACTTCTTGGTTGAATTAATACCTAAGTATTTATTTATTTATTCATTTATTTGAATACTGTAAATGAAATTATTTTCCTTTTCTCAGTGGGCTCATTATTGTATAGAAAATCTATTGATCCTGTGCATTCATTTTGCATCCTGGTACTTTATCAGATCTAGTAGTCTTCTGGTGGAACATTATGGTCTATGAAGTAAAGGATCCTATCGTCTACAAATAAGGATAAATTTGACTTCTTCCTTTCCTATTTTTAATTATTTGTTTTGCCAAATTGCTCTGACTAAAAATTTAATTACTATAAGGAATAGAAGTGGGAGAGTGGATATACTTGCCACGATCCTGATTTTAGGAGGAATGGTTTCTTTTTATTCCCATTTAGCGGGTTGTTAAAATATGCTTTGTTTAGATATAACATTTATTATATTGTGGTAAAATTCTTTTATGTCTAGTTTCTTCAAGGCTTTATTATGAAGAGATGTTTAATTTTTCCAAGGAATTTTTCTGCATATTTTGAAATGATCATGCAATTTTTATCCTCGATTACATTTATGTAATGTATTAGATTTATTGGCTTCTGCATGTTCATCTATTCTTGCATCTATGAAATGAAACCAACTTGATCATTTTGGATGATCTTTTCAATGTGCTGTTGAGTTTGTTTCTAATATATGATCTGGAATTTACTTTTTTGGTGTGTGTGTGTGTGTGTGTGTGTGTGTGTGTGTGTGTCCTTATTTGATTTTGATATCAGGTTGATTTTGCAGTATCAGTTTGAAAACTTTCCTTTTGCAACCTTTCTGTTTTTTAGGGACTAATAAAATTCAGCAGCAAATCTGCACACTTCTGGGTGTTTCTTTGCTAGTAGTATTTTTACTAGTGCTTTGATTATACTGCTTGTTACTGATCTAAATATTCTACTTCTTTGTTTTACAAATTTGAATCATCACATATGTATAGAAATTTATTCATATTTTTTTTGATTATTCAATTTGTTATATATAAGTTTTCAAAATAGTCCCTAAATAATCTAATATTTCAATGATTCTGTTGTAATATCATCTTTATAAATTTCTAACATTATTAATTTGGGTCTTTGCTCTTACTCTTGATTAGTGGGGCTAAAAATTTATAAATTTGTTTCTCTTGAAAGGATCAATGCTTTTTTTGACCATGTTTTCATATTGGTCTGTTAGTCTCCATTTCATTAATTTCAACTGTGATCTTTCTGGCATCTTTCCTTCTACTAACTTTGAGATTTGATTATTTTTATTTTTTTTAAGATTTGAGATGCATCACTAGGTTATTTATTTGATGTCTTTACCTTTACATAGTTATTGACAGCTAAATTTGTTTGTACTACCTTTGTTATATCCCACAGATTCTGATATACTTTGTTTCTGTTCTCATTTCAATCTAAGAATTTTTAATTTTCTCCAGACATCTTTCTTTTAAAAAAATATATTTATTTTCTTTTTAGTTGTAGTTGGACACAATAGCTTTCTTATTTATTTATTTTCATGTGGTGCTGAGGATCGAATCCAGAGCCTCGCACATGCTGTACCACTAAGCTACAACCCCAGCCCTCTCCAGATATCCTTGAGGACCCACTCATCTTTGAAAATTTCTGTATTCGATCTTCATGTGTTTTCATGTTCTGATCTTGCTATTGATCTATAATTTGATTTCATTTTGATCTGATAATATGTAAGTCATTATCTCAAATTTTAGTATTTTCTAGGACTTGCTTTTTGTTCTAATATATGATCTATTTTAGAGAAAATGCCATTAAACATCTGAAAGAAAAGTGTACTCAGCTGTTTTTTGTTTGTTTGTTTGTTTGTTTAATTTTGGAATAGTGTCTCACTAAGTTGCTTAAGGCCTTATTAAGTTGTTGAGTCTGGCTTTGAACTTGCAATCCTCCTACCTCAGCCTCCTGAGCTGCTGGGATTGCATGTATGCACCACCATACCTGGCCTGAAAATCATTTTCCATTCTTTCATTTTCACTCTGTGGATGTCTGTCAGTGAGGTGTGTTAAAAAAAAAAAATAACAGAGATACTGCAGAGTTAAGCTATACTCTGGATTAAATGGATTTAATAGACATACACAGAATATTTGGGGGAAGTTTTGAACTTTTAAAAGCATCATATTCCTATGTGTTTTAGTCATCTCTTTGCTGCTGTAACCAAAACATCCAAAAAGAATAATGTACAGGAGGAAAAATTTATTTGGGGTTCACAGTTTCATAGATCTCAGTCAATCAATGGCTGTATCTATTCCTCTGGGTCCCAAGGGAGCAGAACATAATGAATAAAGAGTTGGTGAAGAAAATCAGCTCAGGACTTGACAATATGGGTGCAGAGAGAGACGGAGCTTGGCTCAAGCGATAAAATATATACCCCAAAGTCATGCTTCAATGGCCCACCTTCTCCAGCAATAGCATACCTGCCCACAGTTACCATATAATTAATCTTTATCAGTGTTTTAATGCATTGATTATGTTAAGGTTCTCATAACCCAATCATTTCACCTTTAAATTTTCTTACATGTGTCACACATGAACTTTTGGAGGACACCTCTTGTGTGAAGCTAGATGGTTCTGGGTATTCTGAACACCTTGTAGGTTGGCAGGGCCCCTAACAACTGTGCCATCCCCAGTACAGCAGCTGGGTACTCCCTATTGTGTGTAGCAGTTGTGTGTTTTCATAACTTTTTGGTGCACAGAGATAGCCATTGTAAACTCCTGATGGATCACAAAGGCTTCACCCCAAAACTCATCCAATGAAGACCTTGGAGGCTCTGGAAATTCCACAGCTGATCTGGAAACCTGTGGGTCCCCTGATATTTCAAGGAGCTAGCTAGGGTGCCTGCCACCTGCTTAGTGGACCGAACCATCTCCAGTGTAGGCGGCACATTGCATGTGCATATGAAAGTAGCTGGAGAAACCTGTTATGACCTGGGCACTGGAGAGAAACAGGCTCCATTTCCCCTGTCAGCCAGAGGGTTTTGCAAGCTTTAAGCTTACAATAATCTCATTGCGCAGGTTATTCAAATGGTTTGCTATGAGATTGTTCATCCATGTAACTCATTGCTCTAATATTTAAGGAAGAAGAAGATTCAGGGGATTATGTTTCCCTAAGTGTAGACTTAGATATGACCCCAAAAGAATAGGTTTCTGCAATAGTGTTCCACTTATAAACTGAAATGATAAAGCAGCCCATAGTGCAGTTTCCAGTTCAGCTAGATTCTGACTATTCATTCTGTTCCTGTTTCGACAACCCTTTTGTCAAATATGCCTCATTTTCTCTTTTCATATAAAACCTCCTTCATGGCCTTCCCCAGTACTGAGGGTGTGAGTTCAGAACTAATTGTTTGTCACTCTTTCCAGAGTCTCTGCATTTCTACATTCCTCTGACAACCCAAATTGAACCTCAGTGCATGCCTTCAGTCACTTGCTCACTCACTGCATAGCTCTTCCCAGCTATTTCAATTCCAAACTTCAAAGAACCTGGGATATGCAACCTGCTTCTTCTTTTTTAAAAAAAAAAATTATTTATATATTACAACAGAATGCATTACAATTCTTATTACATCTATAGAGCACAGTTTTTCATATCTCTGGTTGTATACATAGTATATTCACACCAATTCATATCTTCATACATGTATTTTGGATAGTAACGATCATCACACTCCACCATCATTAATAACCCCAAGCCTCCTCCCTTCCCCTCCTACCCCTCTGCCCTATCTAGAGTTCATGCTCCTGCTCCCTATCCCACTATGAATCAGCCTCCTTATATCAAAGAAAATATTTGTCATTTGTTTTTTTGCAACTGGCTAACATCACTTAGCATTATCTTCTCTAACTCCCTCCTTTTGCCTTCAAATGCCATGATTTTATTCTCTTTTACTGTTGAGTAATATACCATTGTGTATATAGAACAAATCAACACCCAAAGCAGCAGAAGACGGAAAATAATTAAAATTAGAGTTGAAATTAATGAAAAGAAATAACTAAAAAAATTGAATGAACAAAAAGTTGGTTCTCTTATAAAAATAAATAAAATTGACAGACCCTTAGCCATGCTAACCAAGAGAAGGAGAGAGAATATTTAGATCACTAACATACATGATGAAAAAGAAATATCACAACAGACACTACAGAAATACAGAAGATAATTAGAAATTATTTTGAAAACTTGTACTTCAATAAAATAGAAAATATTGAAGGTATCCACAAATTTCTAGAGTCATATAATTTGCCTAAATTGAATCAGGATAATATACACAATTTAAACAGATCAAATACAAGTGACGAGATAGTACAGATCATCAAAAGACTACCAACCAAGAAAAGCCCAGGACAGGATGGATTCACACCTGACTTCTACAAGAAATTTAAAGAAGATCTAATACCAATATTCTTCACTTTATTTCAGGAAATAGAAAAACAGGCAGCACTTCCAAACTCATTCTATGAGGCCAATATCATTCTGGTTCTAAAACCAGACAAAAACACATCAAAAATAGAAAATTTCAGACTAATATCTCTAATGAACATACATGCAAAAATTCTCAATAAAATTCTGGCAAATCAAATGCAAAAATATATAAAAAAAATCGTGCACCATGATCAAGTGGGATTCATCCAGGGGTATAAGTTTGGTTCAACATACAGAAATCCATAAATGTAGTTCATCACATCAATAGACTTAAAGATAAGAATCATATGATCATCTCAATAGACACAGAAAAAGCATTTGACAAAATACAGCACCCCTTTATGTTCAAAACACTAGAAAAAAACTAGGGATGACAGGAACATATCTCAACATCATAAAAGCTACTATGCTAAGCCCCAGGCCAACATCATTTTAAATGGAGAAAAATTTAAGGCATCCCTCTAAAAACTGGAAAAAGACAGGATGCCTTCTTTCACCACTTCTATTTAGCATAATTCTTGAAACACTGGCCAGAGAAAGTAGACAGATGAAAGAAATTAAAGAGATACACATGGGAAAAGAAGAACTCAAACTGGCACTTATTACTGATGATATGAATTCTATACCTGGAAGACCCTAAGAGTTCCACAGGAAAACTCCTAGAACTAGTAAATGAATTCAGCAAAATAGCAGGATATAAAATGAATTCCCACAAATCAAAGGCATTTCTGTATATCAGTGACAAATCCTCAGAAAGGGGAATAAGGAAAACTACTCCATTCTCAACAGCCTCAAAAATAATCAATCAAACAAACAAACAAAAATCTTGGGAATCAACTTAATGAAAGAAGTTAAAGATCTATATAATGAAAGTTACAGAACCCTAAAAAAGAAATCAAAATGATCATACTACCAAAAGCACTATACTGATTTATTGCAAGTCCAATCAAAATCCCAATGGCATTTCTCATAGAAATAGTAAAACAATCATCAAATTCATCTGGAAAAAATAAGAGGCCCAGAATAGCTAAAGTGATCCTTAGCAGGAAGAGTGAAGCAGGTGGCATCATTATTCCAGATCTTAAACTATACTACAGCGCAATAGTACCAAAAATAGCATGGTATTGACACCAAAACAGAATAGAGGACACAGGGACTAACCCTGCAACCTTCTTCTAAGCTACACATTTTCCACACCTCAGGTCATGTAGTTTTGTTCAACAGGTACAAACAATTGCAACACATAAGAGTTTTTTTAAAAAAATTGAGTAAATGCTATGATTACAAAACTTGTTAGCAGTAATATGTTTATGAAAAAAAAATAGTCTATGCAAATTGAGTCTACCACAAATGCCATTGAAAGCTCAAAAGCTTATGCATTCTAAAATGTCAAAAATAGTTTATTTCCAATACCCTTTGTTGTGTATGTGCAAAATTAATATAATAAATATAAAAATTCTAATTTAGTAACCATAAGTGAACCAGAGTAACTGTTAAAACACCATAATTCAGATAAAAAATTGAAGCATTTCAGAAGAACCTATGTCCCAGAATAGCTACTTTGATATGGGTAAGCAGAGAAATATCATTTTTCCATGTCTCCCCATGTCCCAGGGCAAGCACAAGTCAGAGAGAGATATCCAACTTCTTCTGTAATTTCTCCCACAGGAAAAGGAGAAAAATGAGGCATTTTTAATGTCTTCAGCCTTTGGGGGCACTGCCTGAGAGAACTGTACTTTAATATCTTGTCCACAGTGCTGTGAGACCTGGCATAGTTGCATATCTAGGGAATATTAAAAACTAAGAGGAAGAGTTAGTGACTCTCAGAAACTGCAGGGCCTCTATGATGAATTACAGCTGCCCACTGGGATCTCAGTTCTGAGAGAGGGCCTCAGCTGGTGGGGAAGATTGCAGAAGTTGCGAGACCTCCAAAAGTTGAAGTAGTCCACAGTAGTTGACACAAGTACCCGTTCCCAAAGGAATATATATAGTTTCAATGTTATTCCCATAAAATTATCACTGTAATATTTAAAGAAACAGAAAAATATTCCCATATTCATATGGAAAACAAAAGACCTAGAATTGTCAAAATAATGTGAGGAAAAAATAAATACCAACCAAAAAAGTTACAGGCATTATACTTTCTGATTTCGAAATATATCACAAAGTTCCATTAATTAAAACAGCATAAAACTGACATAAGGTTAGAGAAAAACTAATAAACAGAAAACAAACATTGAGGTATTAACTTTTGCAGGTATGGTCAACTGATCTTCAATGACTCTACCAAAAATGCACGGTGTGGGAAGAAAAGTCTTTTTAACAAATGGTGTTAAGAAAACTCTATATACACAAAAGGATTAGGGTTAAAAGGATGAAATTTTACTCCTATTTTAAGTAAGAGACAAAAGTCAACTCAAAAGGCATTAGATGATCATAGGATCTGAAACTGTAAAACTCCTATAAGAGGGGAAAATCTTCATGATTTTGGCCTGAAAAATTTCATGTATATGACAAAAACAGAATAGGCCAGAAAAGCAAAAATAGACAAGGGAACAACATCAAACTAAAAAGCATCTAAGTAGCAAAGGAAAAATCTGCAGCATAAATAGGCGAGAGAATAGAAAATAGTAAGACATACTAATGACCAACTGGTATATATATGAAACATGCTCAATATCTTTCATCATCAGGTAAATGCAAATCGATACCATACTGAGACAATCCCACACACCTGTCAGGATTTTGTTGATCTAAAAAAAGAAAAAAAATAATAGGTTCCAAGAGTTAGTGAGGTTGTACAACAATTAGAAGCCTTGGACATTGTTGGTGGAAATGTAAAATGCTTCAGCCACTAGGGAAAAGAGTACGGACATTCCTCAAAAGTGAAAACATGGAACTACCATATGATCCAGCCATCTGAGTATACGAATAAAAGAACTGAAATCACTGGATATTGAAAAAATATCTGTACTCTCATGTTCATTGAAGAATTATTCACAAAAAGAAAGATATGGAAACAATACAAATGGCTCAAACCACCATTGATGGATACAGAAAATGTGGTCAATTTGTGTTCAACCTTAAGGAAAAAAAAATAAAGAAATATGTGCTCTCTTTTTCTGTCCTTTTTCACTCCCTCTCAATTCTCTTCCTCTATTGATCTCTCTTCTGTTTTTATGGGATTCTACCCTCATATGTCCCCTAACTTTGGTAATTTCTGCCAGGCATGGTATTTCATGTATAATCCTATTGAAATGGGAAGCTGAGGAAGGAGGATTTCAAGTTTGAGGCTAGTCTAGCAGCATAATGAGATCATGTCTCAAAAATACAAAAGTTTAAAAAATGGTCTGGGGATGGAGCTTAATGAGAACACATCCCTAATTTCAATCCCAAGATGAAAAAGGATTAGAGGGGGTGAAGAAGCAAAGGGGGAGGAGAACAAAAGCGAAAGGAAGAAATTATGCCATTTGTGACAACAAAATGAACCAGAGAAAACTTATGCTAACTGGTGTGCAAACCTCAAAAAGATAAATATTGCATTATTCCATTTATGTGATGTATCTAAAATATTCAAACAGATAAAAGCAGAAAGTGGAATGGTGGTTTCCAAGTGGTGGGAGGTGTGAAAATGAGGCATTATTGTTTAAAAGTTATATAGTTATAGTTACACATGATTTATGAATTATACATAATGCCTGTAGTTACCAATATAGTATTGTACACTTACAGATCTTATGGTAAGTATTCTCAACACACACACACACACACACACACACACACACACACAAATGGCAAAAGAAAATGACTTTTGGAGGTATTGATACATTCATTACTTTGACTGTATTGACAGCATCACACGTATACACATTTAGTCAAATTTACCACATTTTATACATATGTTGTTATTTTTAATCAATTACTCCTTAATAGAGTTGTAAAAATTGTGAAAAACATTGTGACAATTATTTATCTCCTTTTTTAAAATTAATTTTAATTAAAAATTTTTCCAGTGTTTGATAATAATACCATTTTGGTATTGTGCTTATTTCTCTGATAATAAAAAAATAAAGTTTGATGAATAACTGTATTACAACTTAATAAAAAGTGATCCCTGTTCTTAGTTCTGAGCAAAATGTGTTGAATATGTTCAGGGTATAAACTGGTATCTGCCTCTTCTCATTATGTTTTGGGAACCATTTATCAATTCAGATTTAATCACCACTTGGAAATCATTTCAAGTTCCCTAGATAGGTACCTTTCCTACTCTCTTCTCTCCCTTCCTCTCTCCTTCTGCAATACTATTAAATGCCATCTAGTCCTCTCACTCTCGGATGACCTTTCTTCTTATATCAGATAGAAAATAAATTTCACTACACTTGACTTTTTTTTAAAAGGCAAAAAGAAGAAAAAGAAATGAGGAAAAAAATAATGATAAGAAAAAAATATATAAATATGTAAACACCGCTCCTGCAGCCCAAGTCTAATTTTTTTCTCTTGTATCCTGATTCCATCCTCTTCTGTTTTCGCAAGGGCCTCCTCAGCCTTGTGCTCTCATCATTATCCACTTCATTTCTTTTGAATTTTTTCATTAGTCATGAAAAATATTCAATTTTCTTACATATTAAAACGATACTGTGCCTCCCTATATAATTCTCTCCCCATCTCATCCACTCCACCCATCACAAGTAGAGTATAGTAAACTGTCAGCACATACCTCCTTCATTTACAACCACTTTGCAGCAGGCTTTACTAGACACACACACACACACACACACACACACACACACACACATCTGTCCTCTAACATCTTTCTCTTGCAAGATTAAAAAATAAAATCCCATTTCTCTTCCCAAACTTCCATTTATAGTCCTTAAATTTCTCTACTAAGTTATAGTCCTTAAATTTCTCTACTAAGTCCTCACCTCTTCCTACTATAAACTCTTCCTGGACCATCTCATTGACTTCCATGAGTTTTATTAATTAAGTCCTCTAAAATTTATGCAGGCATTTCTGCATGTTTTAAACTTCAAAATGGGATATGAAACACAGTAGACACAATCGTTTCAATACAGACTTGACACATTCATATTGAAATCTGAATGTCTCCCCTGTATGCTCCCTCACCATTCACCATTCTCCTCTATGTCCTGTCTCCTTGCCAGGCAACTCCCAAACATTGGTGTCTAAGACAGACATAGGTGCATCAGTCAGGATCTTGGAAAAAGCAGCAATGACTTAGGATATTCTCCAGTTACCAAAGTCACTGATTTAAAGAAAATTACACATATTTGATCCATGTAATATTCAATTTTCTGGTATTCTGTGAATTTAAGTTAATGTAATTCTCTAATTCACGTCATTATTTCTAACTAGCCCATTTTGGCTGAATTAAAACTTTTATTAGTCTTGTAGAATAAATATATTTTCCCTGTCTTATTAGAGTTAGTCTCTAGTCACCTTCATTTTTTCTTGATCTTACACAAAGAATAAAAAATTCAAAGTTTACTTACAAATGGAACATAATATACAATCATATTTTATTTTTGTATTAGTAAATTACAATAATATAAGGATTCATTTTTCTATCATAAGTACATTTTTTTCCTGTGGGATGGTATACAATTATGGCTATATATTTATATATGTGTATTTATATAAATAAATAAATAAATATATATATATATATATATATATATATATATATGAAAGAGAATTATTGAATGTCCTATATTCTATTGTATAAAATGTCCATCTTTTAGCCCAATTTCCTATTTGATTATTTCTATTTATTTTTACTTGTTGGTTTGTTATGGTGCTTCTCTTTGTTTGTTTGTTCATATGCATTCTATTATTTATTGAAGTGCTGAATTCTACATAATTATAAAACAGAATGTTTAAATATTGTATTAATTCTACATCTTATTAAAAATAAAGCAGGACATTTGTGGTAGTATCCTTGTAAGAAATATATATAAACGTTGATATGATGTATCATATGTGTGTGTCTGTCTGTCTCCCTGATGTCTGTCTCCATGTGTCTGTGTTCAAATATAACCCTATACACTGATTTCTGTTTAAAAAAACTAGTCATATGGCCTACATATTATTTTAACTTAATAATACTTGATTGCCCAAGTATGCATCCTCATTTTACACCTGATAAACCATCTCCTCACTAGGTAGAAATAAACTTGCTCTGCCTCTCTTTTTTATGTGGTAATGCCACATGGGACTTACCTTCTTAACAAAATTTACATACACAATATAGTATTATTAACTATAGATGCAATGTTGTTCAGTAGAGGTCTAGACATTATTTCTTATATAACTAAAAATTTATGACCCATTAATAGTTGTAAATAATAAAACTTTTCCTGCTATTAGCATTGTTTATTAGCCTTCTTCCAGTTTTTTACTTATCTTTTAACATTTTAAAAGGTGTTATTAGATGTAAGTTTTTTTCTTTCTATGATCTATAAATCTAATTAGTTTTCTTGAATCTTGCTTCTATTGGCAATTGAATTATATATGATCTCTGCTAAATGGTTCTGGATTACCTGGTAAACTTGTATTTTCAATTGGTATTTGCATATTTTATAGGATTCACAAGTAGCTAATACACCATCAATAATAACACATTTTACCCCTATTTTCCAACAATTGGAATATCATGTTTGTCATTTACTGCTTTGAATAGGATCTTTGTGGCAGGTCTGATGTTCTGCCTTGTCTTAGATCCTGGGGAATATAGTCTGCCATCTATAGACTGAGATCCATGAAACTGTGAGCCCCCAGATAAACATTTTCTCCTTAAGGTTGTTTTTATCAAGTCTTTTTTAAAGCATAAATATATATGTATAAATATATGACACTAAAACAATCCCTGAAACATATTTGTTATCAATTTTTAATAACTATTGTTTGTAAGATAAAGAAAACCCCTTTTATTCTTATTTCATAAGAATATTAGCCATTAATTAATATTGGGTTTTAATTTTTAAATATGTATTCATTTAATTGCATAGACTTGTTATTTTTTAATACTTTAGATATTTTTTCCTTCTTTCTTGAACACAGTAATGGTTAAAAACATACTTGGCATATTACAAAATTTTATTTTATTTTTGCAAAGGCCACTCATTATCTACTCAAGCATAATTCTTGCATTACCATAGAAGGTGAATTGTCATAACAGAATAATACGAACTGGATTTGACTAAGCACAAAATTTTACTAATGATTCAATATATAAGAACAAAATAAAGGGACAAGTATACCATCTTTTACTGAGATGCCAAAATCAACCAAAATCCCACAAAGGCAGGTGACTAATTTTTATTTTTCAAACATTGGCTAGGTATTTTTTTAGCAGTAATGATAAGACTAATCACAGGTACAATAGGATAATAACAGAGAATGTAATACATCTGCTATGATTCTACTGTAATTATATGATGTTTATGTACATTTTTATCTTCTTAAAACATTTTTCTTAGATTATATTATTGTTAACTAAGAGAGTGGTTTTGTGTTTTTAAGTGCTGGGAATAGAATCCAGCACTTACTTTTACTACATACTTTTACCACTGATACCACACCCAACAGTAGCTATTTTCAAATTAATATAAGTTAAATTCATTTAGTTACATTTATTTTAAACTGATAAAACCTAAGTTGGACAAATTCTCATTTGAAATGCAGCAGTGATTTTTGATTGTTAGTTTAATTTTTTTTTCTGATTGTCTTCATTTTCTCATACAGGCCAAAAACCCTATTGTAGCCCTACTAGGACTAGTATTAAAATTGAGTTCAAACTAAATATTGTCATTTAGGCCATTGATTTTTTAGAAATATATAAATAGTATATAGGTAAAGTGTTTTAGAATTTGAATGCTTTTAGTAAATTTTTTTAAGTCAAAAGTGGAAATTTCTACTGAAGATCTATAACATTTGAAAAAAATATTTATTTTCAATTTTGCTAAAAATGATTTTTTTCTGTAGAGTAAATCCACTTAATACTTTTTATTTGGAATCTAAAGAGTGAGTCATTTATTATTTTTCCAGGTTTTACACTGTCATTGAAATAAACAAATTAACAATAGTAACTTTATGCTTTCCTTTGTTTTGGGTGTTCTACAAATTCTATAATTCAGAGGGAATTCAAGTTATTTTAATAACAAAGAAATAAAAATTGCTATCTGTGCTACATATTTAAAGGATATTTCAAAGATCTAAGTGAAAATACAATTTCATATTTATGAATATTTGCTCGATATTCATGACTATTCATGATTACTTTGGAGCCCCTGAAGCAGTATTCAATGTTGTTCATTTTGCCTCTCCATCTTCCTTCAATAGGACGTTCTACCTCAATGGAAAAGTATCAATTTCAGCTCTATGCTAAAAGGGAATCACTACTTTCCAAATACATAAGTATGTATACCTCACTAAACATGTTGTTCTTTAATGATAAATATTTTTAATATGAAGGACTCACAGGTTAGTAAATATATAACATATTAAGAAAAAAAATTGCCACCATAATTTCTCTGACCATTTAGAAATGCAACTGTTATATCCAAAATGACATAACAAAACTTGATTTATATACTTATTCTGTTAAGTGATTTTGCTTCCCCAATAAGATTCATATATACTAATACAGTGTTAAACATAAAGCTCTATTCAGAAAATTAAGAAATAATGTATTAATCTTTTCTCTTATGGTTAGACCTCTTTATTAATTGTTCAATGCTTCATATGTGTGAACATATCTTACTTATACTTAAGACATACTTGCTATTTAAATACTTCTTCCAAAACTCTTTAACATGCACTGAATTAATGGATATTACAAAATATTACAATTTGACGACATGTTTCTGACACCACCCAAAATATTTTTTTATACATTATCATTCCAAAGTTTCATGTTTTTAATAAAAAAATTAAAATAAAATATACCAAATATCTGTTCTGCTGTATCAACTATTATCATTTTTTCTCACCCCTTCAAGTGGTATACATAAGTTATATAGATGATAAACATTATGATATTAAGATTTGATTATTAATATTTGCTGAAGTGTTAGAGATCAAGCCCATGTCTCACACAGTGGAGCAAGTACTCTATCACTGGTCTTCACCCCAGCACCTTATAGGATATTCTTATCTTCTTGAAGATATTTATGAATCACAAAATAGAGACTGACTAATATAACTATATAATAAAACATTTGATGCATTCCTGTTAGCCAGGATCAAGACAAGGATGTCCCTTATCACCACTACTACTCAGTGCTCTGTTGGAATGCTAATGAAGTACAATAGGATAAATAAATAATTAGCAAGGAATGATGATACATAGTCATCATTATTTACAGACTATACAATACATGATTATCTATCAGTCAATTGCAACAGGCAACTAACTGAAGACATTTTTAAAAATCTATAACTGGCTAGTTAACAAGTCAATATAAATAATCAGTATACAAAAGTTAATAAAGTACGTATGAGTAGAATGGAAAAAATGTACACTCATAAAAGAAAGTCTAAATATTGAATCTTAATATTATAAAGCTTTCAATTACTTCCACATTATCTTAAGTGATCCATAAATTAAATTGAACTCAAACATAATTATATAACTTGTGGAAATTGACAAGTTCATTCTAAAATTAAGATAGCATATTAAAGAACCAAAAACAGGCAATAACATATCAAGCAACTAAAAATATATTCTATAAAAATAAATATTTTCTTCTGCATTGCTCTTTTCATAAAACCCACTAATTCAATTCCATTTTCTGCACTTATCACTTATATTTAGAACTTCCTCAAATATCATCAATAAGACATATTGTCAATTGTACATAGTGTGTTTGTATCTTCTTTCATTATAGTATTGAACACTTAATCTTCATAGGTCTTTCTTCATGCAGATGGTTTCAATCTTCCTGTAAACTTCCTTTGGAAAGATGTTGCATTTGCCTAGGGAAAAATTATTTTCTACTCTATGGTTATACTATGGGATATTTTCTTAGTCTGTGAGGGTAAGTATCACAATGTTGGCCTGATACAGGGTCTAATTATCGAACTATTTTGTAGGTCTTGGAAAATACTATCACATGGATTTTAGACTATTATTACTATTAAAACCCCTTTTGATTTTTTGGAACAATTTATTATGTTCAACTTTTGCTTTGTATTTGCTAAGGCAAATAGTTAAGTATATTAAAGATTAGATGTAATATCTTCTTTGTAATATATCACACCAGTATCACAAAATTTTAGAGAACTAGAAATTCAGTCTTACGTGGGATTTATTTTCTTTCTACTGTTTCTTAAAATTTATGCCATTCTATTTCTGTAATTCAATTTTATGCTGATTTCCAAGACTACAAATATGTTCTCAGATATCATGATTAAAGTGATTAGTTTCCAATTTTTGTAAATTTGAAAACAATTTACTTGATTATTAGTTTTTTATACATATAATTGCCATGCAATAAAATGAAGTAATATGGGCTTATGTATTTGTTAAAACTCATTAAGCTATAAAATGCATATTACTGCAACACTTGTAAATACTCTTATTATCCCCACAATGTCTCTAAAGCCCTTTTTTCTCAGTATCCTCATGACCACACAATGATCATTCTACCTATGGTTTTCACAATAAATTTGTTTTACTTGCTTAGGATTTTGTGATATTCTTTTCCTTTATGACTTTCCCTCTCAATGTATTTATGTAAATTCATTATGCAAATTCGCTCTGTTCATTGACTTTTTAAATGTATAAACTAAATATAAATCTCTGGGTTGTTGTTTCTGATGAAGAATTCTGACACATCATACATAAATAGTACTAACTTTTCATTCTTCTAATTGTACATGATGTAGTATCACACAGGTTGTGTAGTCATATATGCACATAGAGTATTTTGTTATTGTTGCTACATTTGGTTTTGTTGTAGTTATTGTTGTTGTTTTTAATATTACACTTATAAATGTTTCTGTGTATTTGGAGAAAAAAGTTCAATTCCTTAGACATATTTCTTATGTTGGCCTTTATTTCTTTGTTTGGTTCCACATCTCTCCTATACTAACCGGCTCTTACTTTCCAAGAATATCTTAATTTCCCTCATTCACTCTTGGCACCATGTATTCTTTTCTAATACTTAAATGGACTTTTAAAATTGTGCATTTCAAGGAGATTTGCCGCAGTCTGGCTGCAGCAAAATAACCAGGGGTGACGAAAAACTTGTGTACATTGATACAGTAGGAGTGGGAGCCGTTTATTGTAGGACAGGAGGGGTATATATACATTACGCACAGCTTATCTTAATTAACATAAACTAGATACAGCAGTCAACCAATAAGGAATCTCCACACTTAATGGCTCACTGGCTTTACTTCACAAACCATTCCCTCTGGCAAAATGCCAGGCGCCATCTTGACTTATTTACAGACCCTAACAGAGATTTTAGGTAAATTAGGAAAAAATTATTTTTTTTGTTCTATTTACTTTTTTAAACCCACAAATTACCTCACCTTTCAAATACATGTAAAAACAACAAATAAAACATTTGTAAATTTATGTTACTGTTACATATTAACTTGACTGAATCTTTTTTTAAGAGAGAGAGAAAGAGAGAGAGAGAAGAGAGAAAGAAAGAGAATTTAATATTTATTTTTTAGTTTTCGGTGGTTTGTATGTGGTGCTGAGGATGGAACCCAGGCCGCATGCATGCCAGGCGAGCACGCTACAGCTTGAGCCACATCCCCAGCCCTTGACTGAATCTTTTAATTCCTATGAGATCAATGAAATAAAGTCGTATTTGTCTTATTTTGCCTTATATCCACTGACCTTAGTACTCTTTTAGTATCAAAGCTTAATGAAGATTTGTGTAATGAATAAAGAAATAATATAAAGCTCTGGGCATGGTGGCACACTCCTGTAATCCCCACAGCTGCAGAGGCTGAGGCAGGAAGATCACAAGATCAAAGCCAGTCTCAGCAACATAGAGAGGCTCTAAGCAACTTAGCAAGACCCTGACTCTAATTAAAATAAAATTTTAATAAAAGGACTATGGATATGGCTCTGTGGCTAAGTGCCCCCTGGGTTCAATCCCCAGTAACAGAAAATAAAAAAGAAGAAATGGAAATCCTGAGCAGGACAATAAAGAGCAAGAAGACTAAATTAGTGATAAAAAGGCTCTTATCAGAGAAAAGCTCAGAACATAAAGGCTTTCTTGTTGAATTTTACCAAAAACTTTAAGAAGAAATAACACAAATTCTTTGCAACTATTCAAAAAATTGAAGAGGAAGGAATTCCAAGCTCAATTTACAAGTTTAGAAAAGGATGCAACAACAACAAAAAATAAAATTGCCAACCAATATTTCTGATGAACATAGATTTAAAATTAAAAAGAAACCTCAACAAAATATTGACAAACTATATTTAACATCATAACAAAATGATCATTCATGATCAAGTGTAATTCATTCCAGGGATACAAAGAAGTTTAAAATACGCAAATCACTAAATGTGACATTTACAGCAACAGAAAGGTCCAAAACTATATGATTATTTCAAATAGTGCAGAAGCAGCATTGCATGACATTTGAATTAATTTATGTTGAACACTCTAAACAAAATTTGGCATAGAAGAAAAATACCTCAACAAAATGAAAGTCATATATGACAAACCCATAGCTAACAATCTTGATGAATCTGGAGAATATTAACTGAAATTTGACAGGCCCATAAAGACCAATAGTGCATGATCTCACTTACATGTGGAAACTAAAAGGGTTGCTCTCATAGAGGTAGAGAGTAGAATGGTGATTACCATAATAAGTAGGGGTGTTTAGAGAGGAGAAGAGATGCAGAAAGTTTGGCTAAAGGATGTATTTTTTAAACTTCTTCAGAATGTATAAAAATATAAAAAAAGAAATAAGTAAGTGAATTCATAGGACTAAGAGGTGAAGGAGGTAGAAGATAGGAAAAATGAGGAATACTATTAATAGTTTGGGAATTTCTTTTCTCCATGATAAAAATGTTCTTAAATCAATAGTGGTGATGTTTGCACAACTCCTATTAAGAATGATCGAATTGTACTCTTTAAATGGCTGAATTGTATAATTAATTTGAGTTATATATCAACAAAGCTGTTTTTTTTAAAAATAACAATATACATAAAAATCATTAAAGCATTAACCATATGGATTGCAGTGTAATTACAGCTACTCTAAAGTTTTATTACTTTCATTTTTCTTTCCAAATAGTTCTAATCACCTGTTATCTCATTTACAATTAGAAAAAAGGAAGAGATTTCATAATGATTAAATGATGACTTAAATGTACAAATATATAACACAAACACTTAAGAAAGGAAATGAGAAGAATAATAGTAATTGTTGGAATAATGGGAACATAGATGATTTTGTTTTACCCTTTATACTTATCAATAATTTGTAAATTTTTAGCAATATTTTCTAGTTTAATAAAGACATTATTATAAAGTATCAATAGGTATTTTCTCAATATTTATAAATTTTCATCAGAAAACCACCTATTTTCAGAGGTTGAAGCTTTCAGAAAGAATCTGAAATTCAGATGCTAATCTCTTTATAAAAATGTCATCCTAGAGCTTTTAAATTATTATAGTTTAAAATGTTATACAGGGTACATCCACGATGACTAGGTATAAAAAAAAGCATCATGTGTCATGCAGAAACAATTCTTGCTAAATAAATAAATCAAAGTTCTATTTATTAAATTCATTTAACACGTATATTTTTCTGAATAGTCTTGATTATTCAATAGAAAAGCAACAAATAATGGGGTATAAACTCAGAGAAAAGCAGGGCAGGAAAGAGCAGATAGCAAAAACATAAAATAAAAAGCAAACAATTGACACAGAGAAAAATGTGTGTATTCTTTGGGTTATAGAAAAATCAGTATAACAATGGTTAGCAGTAAACTTCATAATGCATATTCTCAATAATCAGGTAAAGGTGTTGTCTCTTGATGACAATGTAATAATTTAAATTGTTCACTTAAATGTACAGAATATGAAAAGATATCTGTGGTATTTAGATAAATCCTACTCTTGTCCAAGTATATGAAACTCTAAAACTTTTTGACAAGTGATCTTGCTGGCTGTAATTGAACAATTACAAACATTAGTAAAGTATCTCCCAAAGTAGCTGTTTTCATTTTAATATTGTTCTGTCTTTTCAGAGACTGAAATCGAACTCTTTATTATTCATTGATCCTTTTCATACTCTCTTTGAAACTTGCTATCATGAATTTCAAGGGGGGTGGATTATATAATATCTCCTTCAGTGAAAGAATCTTAAAAATTTTCAACAACATCCATGACTAGAATGATTAATTAGTTTCTTTCATACATACTGTTTTTCAAATATGTGATTCAAGTATTACTTTTGGCTTGTCTTATAAATCTACATAGACTTAACTATATAAGAAATATTATTTAGTCTTCACTAAATATACTTTTGCTATAACAGAGAAAACCTACCAAAGATTATCCTGAAATTATATATATGTTTAATAAAAAATAGGTTACAAAAATAAAGTTAAAATGATGTTTAATTAAAAATAAATATATACCAATATTTATACAGCACAATTCACAATAGCCAAGTTGTGAGATGAGCCTAGATGTCCATCAACAGATAAATGGATAAAGAAAATGTGTTCTATAATTACAGTGAGGTTTTGATGAGCCATAAAGAAGAGCAAAATAAATTATTGCATTTAGCTGGTAGATTGATGGATCTGAAGAACATCATGGTAAGTGAAATAAGCCAGATTCAGAGCCAAATGTTATCTCTCCTATGTGGAAGTTAGAAAGAAAAAAAAAGAGTTAAAATAAAGGTGGAGATTGCACCAAAATAGAAGGGAGATTGATAAAGTAGAAAAAGGAAATCAAAGGGGAGAGAAGTAATCAAAACAGAATCCATTAAATTATCGTAGGATTATACAAAATGAACCCTGCTTTTATATTATTATAATGCTCTAATTAAAATAAAGAATAATAATAACTGAAGTGAGACAGCTAAAGTAAATCAAGCAGATCAGGAGGAGGGAGAAGGGGAGCATAAGGGAGGGTACTAAGAGATGTGATTGATAAAATTATGTTATGCACATCTATTCATGTGGCACAATAAATTCTACAAGTATTTATAATTTTAATGAACAATGAAAAGAGTTTTTTTTACATTTATGAATTTGCTTGATTTTAGCATACTTAGTTTGACGAAGTCCCTGTCATTTAGGTTTCTTTTCTTTTTTATTATTTACTAAAATATTTCTCTGATGTAATATCACTGCTCCATTTTACTTTCATATTAAAAACTTTAAAATTATGTTGTGCAAACAATGAAATCTTTATTTTTATTTTTTATTTTTTATTTTTTTTTTAGTTTTCGGCAGATACAACATCTTTGTTTTTTGTATGTGGTGCTGAAAATTGAACCCGGGCCTCATGCATGCCAGGGGTGCGCCCTACCACTTGAGCCACATCCCCAGCCCGTAAACAATGAAATCTTGAAATAAACATTAGTAATTTGATCTATGAAGCTAAGATGTTTTAGACAAAAGTTAGGCTCCTTAAATGCAGGTTTTTCCTTATAAACTTCTAGAAATGCCAAAATATAATTTATTTTACACACAGACACACACACACACACACACACACACGGTATTTTAGTAAGTGGAAAATTTTCCTAAATTAATAATTCCTAAAAACAGAAAAAAATCCTCTAAGTAAATATAGGCTTTATGTCATACACAGTTTACTTACTGATTTTTTTCCAACAGAGTTCTTTACATAAAATTATAAAATGCAAACACTTTAAAATAAAAAATATACTTGGTTTTTATAGGGAAATTAATGTGTTTCTGACACGAAAAACTCTCCCAAGCTGGGAGCAGTGATGCAGGCCTATAATCCCAATGTCTCAGGAGGATGAGGCAGGAGGATCCTGAGTTTAGAGCCAGCCCCAGAAACTTAGGGAGGCCCAAAGCAGCTCACTGAGACCCTGTATCTAAATAAAATATATAATAAAAAAAGGGCTGGGGTTATGGCTCAGTGGTTAAATGCCACTGGGTTCAATCCCTGATGTGGGGACAAGTGCGTGGAGTACTGCATATGTGGCATATGTTAAGGACGTCTGAGTGGCAAACCACCCCTGCCCCATGCTATGCATGTGAGCAGCAAACCGCTTACCCTATAGGCACAGCCCTGGGTGTAAGGCTACCTGTTGCAGTCCCTGAGCTTGTTCCATGGCCTGCTCTTCCTCCTCAATTGGTACCTGCAAGGATGGTAGGCAAGAAATTGTATTGGTAGCTGCCTGTAATCTGCTTAGCTACTGCCTGAGTATATATACATGGTAACTGCATAATAAAATCAGACCTGCTTCCTGCTTGGTCTCTGCAGCCACACTCTCCTCTACCTTGTTCCGTGGACAAGAGAGAGCCCACGAATCCTGGTACCAAAAATCAAAACAAACAAAAATAAATACTCTCAGGAGAGGTAAAATATATTCTACTCTAATTATTAGGTATGAAAGATACTTAAGGACTACAGCATATTCTTATTGTACACATCAAAGTGAAGTATTACATTCTATCTAGCTGGATACCATACTGCACTCCAGTAATCTCAGTGGCTCTGGAGCCTGAGGCAGGAGGATTGTGAGTTCAAAGCCAGCCTCAGAAATTTAGGAAGGCCCTGTCTCAAAATCAACAATTTTAAAAGGGATGTAAATGGGTCTCAGTGGTAAAGTGCCCCTGAGTTCAATCCTTGTTCAAAAAAAAAAAAAAAAGAGAAAGAAAAAAATGAGAATAAGTCATATTCTAAAAAATGTGTATTCAAGTCTTCAAATCTGATTAAATAAATTAGGATATAAAGGCAAAAACATGATATGTTAACAAATATTATTTAAACTTCTAATTATGGCCAGATATAATTTCTTTGTTTTTCTCTCTTTTGTTGTATTTTAGATCATACCAGTTTGTAAAATAAATAGAAATATTTGAACTAAGAATTTAATACAGTTAAACATTAAGGTTTTATATTTATTTTCCACTTTCAATATAATCAGTCACACTTCTTGTTTTCTATCTCTAGTACAGGGACAAATCAATAGACCATAATACTAATCAAAATATGTAAATTGGAGAGTAAAATTATTTTATGAATATTTGTAATACACAATGCATATTCATTTTTCTGTATATTTCTTAAAATTTTTGACCTGATATTGATTCAAGTAATTTTTTGAATCAATAAAATGTTAGCATGGTTTATTTATGATTTGTTCTTTTCCTTTCAAACAACTTTTAAGGTTAAGATGTATCTCCAGTAAACGGCATGTGCTCAGTCTTCTTTTTATTTTTTTCTTTAGTTTGATAGTATCTGCCTATTTAGTCATTTTGAATTTGATGTGATTACTGAGATGGGATTTATATCCACTATCTTGCTATTTATTTGTCCATCTGTTCTTTGCTTCTTTGTTTCTCTTTCTCTCTTTTGTTGTATTTTAGATTGATTATAAAAATTCTTTTTGTTTCCCATCCCACACCTTTGCCAACATTTGGTTGCGCCAAGATTTTTGAATTGTTTGCTTTGTTTTGTTAATTCTGATCATTGAAATAGATGTGTGTTGGTAATCCTATGCAGTTTTAATTTCCACTTCCCTGATCAGGGATGTTGAACAGAATTCTTTTCTGATTATTGGCAATTCATAAAGTTTGTCTTGTAACTTGCATGTTCAACTTTTGTATGCATCTTCTATTGGTTTGTTTGTCTTTTTGCTAGTTAGTAGTGGTAGTACTTTTTATGTTCTCAATATGTACTGTTGTTAGTCACAGACATTGAGAACATTTCCCATATGAATGTGTTCTCCTTTTCCATTATAATGTTGATTTTGATGGAGAATTTTAATTTTTTAAAGATATACTTTATCATTATATGACTGCTTTTTGTCTACAGATACTGTTGGGAAGACAGTCTCTGCTTCTATAAGATTTTTATTTTTAGCTATTGTGTTATGATCTGTGATATCCACAATTATTTTTTCTAGTATGTAAGGTGGGGTTGATATTGATTTACTTAAATATGGCTATCTAATTCTACAACCACTGTTAAATATGTTTTCCTTTTCCTATTGACTTGTTTTGTTGCTTATGGGAGAAGAAAAATCAATCATAAAATGTGAGTCTAATTCTGTATATTCTAGTTGTTTCATTGCATGGAAATATTTTATATTAATGTCATGCTGTTTTTATAAGCATAACTTCATATTAAGTTTTGATATCAAGTAGTACAAATATTCAAAGTTACTCTTTTTTATCACAGAATTATATATGATTTTTTCCATATAAATCTTAGAAATTAAACATTTCCATTAAAACTGTCCTCAGACATTTTGATTAGAATTTCATTAAATTAAAGATACATTTTTGATTAAATTAATTCTTAATAGTATTTCATTTGCTAATCAATAAATATTTTTTACTTATTACATTCATAAGTTTGGGTATAAACTTGATATTTTATGTGTGTGTATGTGTTAGAAGTTATAAGTAAAACTATCCAATCCTAGAGGTTTCCTTGAGAGGCTTTCTTTATTCACAAGTTGTTATTCAATATATGTTTCAAAGTTGTCTTAAGTTATGTAATTACTGACAATGAATTTATTATTTGAGTACTTCACCAAGGGAATGATGACACTAATCCATTGATGATAACAAAAATACCATAACCTACATTACTCCCTCCTCAACACTGGCAGCCCACACAGTTTGAGCTAAAGCACACAAATGGAGCCAGATTTTAGTTCCTCTTCTGATTAACATGGATCTTTCTCTTAGTTCTCATATTTGTTTCCTTCTGGATCCATTTTTTTCTAATATTACTAATAACTTTTTCATTTTTCCTTTTTTTTTTACATCTATCACACTCCAGGGTTAGTCCTTAAATTACAAGTGTTTTGTTTCATTTATGGTATGCTTTTACAGTCATATTTCAAATGTGATATCTATTTCAGTTTTTCCATTTTGAAACTAAGGTAGTTTACAAATCTATGGAAGAACATTTTGAAGGGATTTATTTCAAATTTAATAAGCAACTATTGATCAACTCTTTTGGAGGGCAGTCTTTTACATATATTATTTTATTTGGTCTTTATGACACTTTAAGATAAAGGGATGGATAGTTCCATTTTTTAGTAAATGTTACCTGATTGCCCCCAAATTTGACTTCCTTTCCAGTACTGGCAATATGTCAGTACTCTGTAGTGTGCTATTGTTTGTTTATGTGGCTTTTTGATTGATAAGGGTATTTCCTAAACTAAGTGCTGTAAGAAAATAGCTTCTCCATTACCAGAATTTTCATCCTAAATGTTAAATATACCTTGTGACAAATTGTCCTGTTTTGAATTAATTGCTTAGCTAATGCTTTTCAAATTCTTATTAGTAACACTGTACTGATATGCAAAGTATCATGAGTTCCTAGTGTCTTCCTCTGTAATTGTATTAGTACATTTACCTTTAATTATTATGTGTCTGCCAAATGTGGTTTCCTCTTGTATGTATGGGCAGACATACACAAAGATGGTAGAAGATGCTTATATGCACACACGCGCACACACACACACACAGTCATACACACACAAATTTGATCTTTTATCAGAACATTTGTAAATAATTAAATGGATTAGGAAAAATACTGACTTCGTTAAGTAAAATCTGACAGGTACTAGAAAATAACACATAATTAAAATTTCTTTTGGTTTAAAAAAGTAAACTGCAGGGCAGACAGGATGATAATACAACAACAAAACTTAAGTCAAGACTTCATTTAGAATGGAACATACTCCCAATAGTTGGAGATAATAACACAGAGTCATAATAAACCATATTGCAGATTTTTGGAAAACTGAGTTTCACTGACATCTTGTAGGAGAAAAAAAAGGAGTGAACAATATCCACGTATTTCACTGACTACCAACCAGAGAAAACAACATCATTTATTAAAATGCTGGGAGGATCATAATGATGATGATGATAAAGAAAATAGATAATAGTGTCTGGGATTTTGGAAGTCTTCCACTTACACTTTCTGCATGTGTAAAGAGAAGAGCAAGCATCTGGCATACCAGATGGTTTTTATTTGTGATGCCCAAGGGGTAAAAAAAGAGTAAAAAAAACAGAAAGACATACTCCTACTGATACTAACAGTGTAGTGTTCAAATTATGCTACAAGCATTTTTTCTCTATAGGACATTAATGTTACTATGCATCAAAAAAGAAATTTAAAAAATGAACTCTTAAGGAAAGAAGCAGACTGAATTTAAATGTATTTTTCCTAGTAGAAAATTCAATCCTCTAATCATCTAAGGAGTTTTATTATTTGTTATACATGACTATTTTTCTCAGCTTCTGGCCAGCCATGGTTCAGAGGAAAGACTTCTTCCTATATACTTGATAGGTATTTCTTTCTGATTAAAACATGAGGTCAGGATGACTAAATTTAAAGTCTGTCTAAAGAAGAACTGCACTCATAAAACACATCAAACACTACTTTCTTTTAGCATGTAACCAGCTCAGAGACTTTCTTAATGTATATCTCATTTTTATATTCATTTTCCTGGATTAAAATTGGCAAAGATCTTGAAGATGGGTGTGATGAAGAAGAAAATGTCACTTTCAATTCATCTGCTTCCAGATTTCACAACTCTTTTACTTAAAAAATTAAGATTCTATTGTAATGTATATGGATTGCCAAAGAGCAAGAAAAAATTCTACTCGTTACTTTGTTAATTATTTGATAAGCCACTAACAATTACTGGCAAAATTTTTCTTTTTGATATGGGGATAATTTGTAAAAACTGGTCATGTGGGGCTGTAGTTGTAGCTCAGTGGTGGAGCATTTGCTTAGCACATGTAAGGCAGTGGGTTCAATCCTCAGCACCACATATAAATAAATAAATTAAATAAAGGTTTTGTGTCCATCTACAACTAAAAAAATAAATAATTTATCATGCATTATAATCTGATAGAATGTATTTCTAACTCTGACAACACAGGCAGTTAAGTAAGTAACAGTTGTAAAAAGCTAGCTATTCTAATCTAAGGTAAATATAGCCCAGATATATGTCACACATTTAATTAATCAGTTTTCGTGGGTTCTTTGCCTTACAAAAACCTAACTTTATTCATTTTAATAAAGTGTACTGCTTAAAAATTTTAAATAGCAATTTTCAAAAAGGTGTCAAATGTTCTAAAGATAATAGTTGAATATAAGCCACAAAAACAGGAGAAATGAATATGAGTAATGGAAATAAAGGAAAAAAACAATCCATATACTTATATGGTTATGTTTACTTAGAGTAGTTAGTATTCAATTCACAACAGTTTTTATTTTGTTGCACAAATGTAAAGTTGTTTTTAATGAAGTGAAGAGTTTCTAAAGTAATAGATTTATTTACTTATTTATTATTAATGCCCCCAAACTTTTAAAATTCATATAATTTTTTACAAGAACAAATTCACTAACTGTGGAAAGGAAGGAGATAATATTTACCAGAGTTAAGTGGCTAACATGAATCACATTAAAGTCACATGTATTATAAATTGTTATCCTTGACTTGATAATTATTAACTGTACATTGTGAAACATGTATTGAAAAGTATATTATAGAGTAATATAAAATTATAGTGAGCTTTGAAAGACCCATAAGAAATTTTTAATTATCTGAAAGTATGAACTTATTTTTTTAGTTAGGTTTACAGATATTAATAGAGTTAAGATTATAAAATAAGTATTAAATATTCAAAAATGCAATGTTTCACCATACAACATGAACCCTAACTGATATTTTTGAGAGATACATGTCATAAGCTTCAGAACAAATGGGTCGAATGTACTATGAATATATGTACTGTAAATAGAAATATTGGTTATTCATTTCTTATGCTTTATCTTGATTTCAGATTAGATTATACTTTTGTGAGATTAACTCTTGTAACCCTAAAAGATATTCTCATGCAAATCCACAGATTTGTGCAAGACACTTTACATGAATGATTAAGATATTGAGATAGAGCTATTCTAGATGGACTTTCAATATAATCACAAATGTCTTAAAAGGAGGCATAGGGGTATTTTAAATACAGTAGAGAAGGTTACAGGACTAAAGCAGTAGGACACAGAGTCAGAGAGAGATGATGGTATTGACTCTGAAAATAGAGGAATGAAATAGGAGACAAGCAATAATAGTGAACAGTAGAAACTGAAGAAGGCAAGGAAATAGATTCTTCCCTAGAGACTCCAAACTGTTTACCCCCTGACAAAACTTATTTTGGCTCATTTTTAGATTCTTACCATTAGAATTACAAAAGGACAAATTTTGTTGTTAAACTCACCAAATTTGTAATAGTTTCTTATGGCAGGTACAGAAATCTAATAAAAGTATACCAATATCAGTTGTTAGAAACTTATAGGAAGTACTAAATTATGTTAATTTCCTAAATAATATGTACTACCATGTCTTAGTCATCTCAGGCTACCCTTCCAAAATACCAGACGAAGTGTCTCTAACAACAGAAATAAATTTTCTCACAGTTTTAGAGACTAGAAAGTCCAACATCAGATGTCTAGCAAGGTGTGTTTTCTGGTAAACTCTCAGCTTAGCTTAGTCTGTCTTCTTGCCATGTCCTGACATGAAAGAGAAATAAAGCTAGTTCTGATCTCTTCCTCTTACAAAGGAAAAGGCCCATCCTTGATGATTTTATTTAACCTCAATGACTTCTTTATAGGCCAGCTGTCTGAACACAGGGAGCTAGGGCTTAAACACCTGATGTTAGGGGCACATAGTTTACATTTTACATTAAGATACATATCAGAGATATGAGAGGAAGCCAAACAAGAGGATCCATCACATTGGTATATTTATAAACAGTTTAGAATTATTTTTAAATGAGTTTCAAGTGTAGCTATAGGCCAAATTTTTGAAGAAATCTCAAAGTTAGTAGTTATAATGTGATAAAAGTACTATGTAGTATATAAACAGACTTATATAGGGATTCTGACCATGGAACTGTATAGGGTAGCATTCCCCTGGTGAGCAAACCTTGGTGGGCACCCTGTTTCCCACCCTTAGAATACCCTGCAATCTCTCTTAGGATCTTGTAATATAGCTAATACATGTGCAGTATCTAAATGGTATGGCAATGCCCTGAGAGGCCTCTGTATTAGAGCCTCATGAAGCCTCCACCTTGATTGCAGGCACATAGCTCTTAGGAATAAAGAAACTTGCTTGTTGATAACTACAATGTTTCACAAGCTCTGGTGCTCCTGGATCTGCCTGCCTAACAGTAACTTCAGACAATGAACTTTCTTGAGAACTGCACAAAGCTCCTAACATTGTATATTGTAACTGTGAACTGTAACTACAGAATAAGCAACCTTACTGATACTCTAAACAATAATGTAGTTATGGTACTAATGACCTAATGAAACCTATCGGTATAAAAAAACATGGCCACTTGGACAAAGCCACTTTGCCACCATCCCTTGCCTCTGCACATTATCTCTGTCTGCTCTTTACTATTATTTCTTATAGACTTATATAATAAAGATTGCTAGATAGATTTAAGAAATGAAACTTTCTGAATTTTTATTACATTTTAAAGAAAATCACTTTAACTAAAACCTAAAATTATGATCTTGAGATCATTCTATTTATTACAGGTAAAGAGTTATTTCATTAATTCAGAATTTCCAGAGATATATTATTGGAAAATCAAACAACTTCTGTCTTATCTCAGATTTTCCATGAGTCTTACCTACTAATACCTGCTTTTAAGTACCCTCACCTTCTAAATTTTATATTTTGCTTCCCTAGCTTCTAATAACAAAGTTAATAGGGATTACATAAATTGAACAAATAATCCCCATCCATAAAGAAGTAAGAACAGGGGAATCTATGAGTGACTACCATGTGACACATGTGATAAAGAAGTATGGAAATTCATAATAAAATTATTTTAATATATTCAAGGAAGACATTAATGAGTCAAGAAGCTTGATTAACTCTTGGTGACCTATGGTTTAATAGGCAAAAGAGTGTCTATACATTGTCATTATGATTTAAAAGGATAGACATTATTTGGGGGTCAGGTAGCATTATTTGAGAGCCTCATAACATTCTAAAGAATGGGTTAAAAGGTGCAGCAAAAGGAATCAAAAGTAAAACAAGAGATAATGTCAGTGTTTCTGAGAACATACTACCAATGCTACCACCAGTGACATCTTTCTAGCCTTAATGTTTTTATTGACCTAATTTATAAGTTTGATTCAATTTGGCTGACTCAATACATGCATCCTAGATCTTCTAGATTGCTTGTTCTTTGGTATTAACAATTAGGTTGAGCCATCCTGTACCAGCGAAAACCATAGTAATAAAGGAAGACATAGAAGTTCAATTTATTGTGAAGGAATGTGATAAGCCTGAGAAGGGCTATTGAGAGTCAAGATCTTAGGAAAATCACTACTCAAGTATAAATCCCAAGGGAATTTTATTTAAATGAGACACGAAAGTAGGAAATAGGCTCTGATATACATATATGTGATGAATGAGAATTAAGACAGACTCTAGCAAATTTAGGAAGTATGCCCAGCTTCATCCAGACATATGATATAGTTGGTGCTATAGAGGAAAGGGCAAGAAGCAGGCAGGCAGGGATATTATACCAGACCTGGGGGTCTTTGGACCACTGAAAAAGTGAAAGACCTGATCTCCCCTCCTGCAAGGCTCTGAGATAAGCCAAAGTTGCATCATTTGCCAAATCATCCATCACTGGTGAAGAGATGTTGGAATTTTACCAGAATGAAAGGTTCAGGACAGGACAGTGCCAGCTCCAGGATTTGATAAAATACTTTTTGTATCTGGAAAAGTTTTTCAGGATGGGTGACTACAGCTTTCTTCACTCCTACTCCATAAAGTGATTTTTGCTTTATACACTCGGAATATCTTTTTTCTCTTGATATTCTACAGATTAGTTTAAATACAACTCTTGTCTTTCACAACCTATTTTATGGGATATTTAATAGAAAAATTATGACAATATTTAGGTGCAGCATAAAACAACTGGATATTATAGAATATTTTTAGATAGATAATACTATAAATTATGAAATATTAGAGGTATCTATATCACAATACACATAGAAACAAATTCCAGATGAACATAAAAGTTCATAAATATATAACAAGAAAATATAAAACAACGTCTTCTGGACCTCGTGGAGAAAAAAGAATTCTAAAAGGATCATAAATACAAGCCTCAAAAGAACATAAGTAAAAATATAGTATGCAAATATAGAAGTATTTTGTATATATGTATCTAATACATATTTAATAGAAAATATATATTCATAATATGTAACTGTATAAAAATCATTAGTAACAATTGTTTCTCTAAGTCATTGATTAGCAAATATTTGAATTTATGATAAAATACTAGTCACTATAATATGATTTTTAAAATTCATAAAACGAGTAAAAAACAAACAAATAAACAGAAAGACCAGGCAACAAAATACTATATTAGATGAAGATAAATATGCCAGTCTGGTTTCCCTGGAAACAAACTGTCTATTTGGGAGGTAATCCCAGGCTAGAGGAGGAAGGGACAAGGGAGGGTATAACCAGGACAGAAAGCCAATATAAAGTTGTTATGCAGGTTGATGTTATAGACAAGGGTTCAATACTGCTGGGACCTCTGAGAAGCAGAAAACCCGCCATTTTTTTTCTTTGAAAAAGACAGTAGGATTCTGTTCCCTGGGCTGATTCTTAAACTCCAATGTATGAAGATTGACCCCAGGGTTAGCTAGCACATCAGGGCATTGCTTGAGAAGTGGCTGAGCAAGCTCTTCTGGCCTTCCACAAGGCCCTGAGGTAGAATGCAAGCCTGAGGCTGGCTGCTGGTTCTGTGAGCTCACAGGGAATTGCTCTTTAAACTTGCCTTCTGTGAAATCGGAGACAAGCCAGTGGTTGTAACCAACACCAGAGGCATTTTATGTGGATAAAAATGAGCAATTTTCAGAAATACAATTTCAAATAAGTAATAAGTACATTATGATAATACTTAACCTTTCTGTAATTAAGAAATGAAAATATAAATCTAAAAAGATACCATTTTACTCTTTTCAATAATAGATAAAAATAACCTCTGAAACTATCAGTTGATGGAAAATTGTGAAGAAATAGTAACTTTGATGCACAGATGGTGGAAATGTAAATTAGTATAAGTACTACTATAAAGAATTGAAATGAGAAACTAAAAATTAGCATATCTCTGATCAAGCAATTATCCTTTATGTATACCTGAAAAATAACACAAACAACTATTGCCAGAAAAATGTTGTATATTCATGTGATAGGAAAAGAAACTAATGGCTTAATTGCAATAACCTTATTTATCCTTAAGATCATGGGAAGACTCAAAATCATAGTATACATAAAATCAAGGTGAATAGCACATAAAATATAACAATTATGTGGATTAAAACACATGAAAACAATAGGAAGTGTGTGTGTGTGTGTGTGTATATGTGTGTGCGCGCGCGCGCGAGAGCGTGCACATAATAACATTATTGATATATAGCATGGAAGTGCCACACGATAGGAGAAAGGATTAAAATTAGTTAAAAATCAATATAAAATTATACATAAATATTATAACTTTTATAAAATAAAAACTGAATTCTAAAATGAAGCAATTGTATCTTCTGGTAAATTTTGGAAGACAGTATGCAAATAATATAATTCAGGGTTTAAAATTACAAATGACAAAATTCAGTCTAGCTAATGATTGAAGGTGTTTAACCTGATATAAAATTATACAGTATATATATGCATTGAAATATTATATGATACCCCACTAATATGTACAATTTTTATGTTTTTATGCATCAGTTAAAGAATTAATTGAAGAAAGAACACATTTACATTGAACAATGTAAGTGAATCACAATATCTTCAGTGGCAGGGTCAGAGAACCAGCTTGTAAACAGCTCAGCCAGGGATGAGACCCAAAATACTCTGCCAAGCAACTTCACTAGCTAATCTGTTTCTGGCATCCCAAACACCAGCACAAAAACATACTGTAGTAGTTTGGATTCTGTCTTTCAGTACTGCATGAAATTCCACAACCTTTATCAGAATAGAATTCAAGTTGCTTCTATTCATAGTACTTTCTTTTTAATGAAATTCACCAAAAGGTTTTTTACTTGACAGAGTTGGTGTTACTATCCTATGTGACAATATGGAAGCAGGACTATGAAGAAGTCCTTTGAAATTTCACCTAAGGTTAAGTAAATCCCTCAGTTATATTATGATAAGGTTCACAGAGTCTGAAAATGGTCAATCACAAGTGATGCTACACTATTTTTATATTATTTCTGTATTTTTTTTAATTTTACAAAACACAAACAAGATTGTTGCTTTTTATTTACTCTGAAAGAACTGATATTTTACTTAAGAAGTACAGTGATATTATTTCTCAATTTATTTATTAGATTCAAGAATGATACACCTAGAAATTAATAAAAATAAATGCTCTGAACTGCAACATTGTATTTTTCAGTGTGATGTGTGTCACATTTCCTGGGGTAGGATCACATATACTACCCTGTCTACAATTGACTTTGGCTACAACCACTAGTTCTGGCTGGACCATTCAAATTTATTAGATGAATGTTAAACAAAAGTAAAATAGTAATATTTGGTTTAAAAGTATTTTAAACATAGAGACAGATTCAGAATCTCTAGCAGAGCCAAAAAGACAGGCTAGGATGTCATACAGCAAAATCAAATGGTGACATGCAGTTACCCTGTAAGGACCAACTATTTGGCCCTCAGTGGGTCACTCTGTTTGTGCTTGTCACCCAATGCTGCAAATGTATATTTTGTTAGTTCTGAAATCCAGATGTCTTTGCCAAGATGCTTGGGCCAAAAGTTGTTTCTACAATACACTGCTTTTCTCCATTTGTGTAGCATGGGTGTATCAGTCTAGCAATGCCTGGTTCACATGACTGTGCCCTAACTATGAGGGAGAATAAAAGAACAAATACGTGGCAATTCCCTTGGTGATTCAACCTATTCATTTGATTCAACCTATTCACTTGATTCAAACTATTCACTTAACCACATCAAAATTTCCCAACACATTTTTTAATATGTAGGTTCCAAATAACACAAAATACCCTGGCTCACATAATTTCACTATTCCAGAAATCTTTAACTGACCTTTGTCCTGCTGAACCAAGTGGCTGACCAGCTGGTACTCTTTGCCCATTGGCTTAAGTTTGGTTTGGACAAATAGAGAGGTCTGGCAGGAAATTAGAGGAAAGGAGCAGAGTGAACCACAGGATTTTTTTTGTTTGTTTGTTTTTTTATGGCTCTCTCCTTTTTGCATTGCCTCGGACTGGCTGCATTTTTCAATGTAAAAGTCTTTACATTTGAAAGTATAATTGAAATCTAATTGTTATTTTCAGGGTTCCCATTGTTGCTGCCTCCTTTGATTCTTTCTTGGGCCTAGTGGTGTATTAGCCAGAGGCAGTTACTATACTGCCTCTCAATGGCCTCCTTACATTTTGTGACTTCTTTTTCAATATCCCCCTTTTCCCACATTCCTGAAAGAATGTCTATGCTGTTTCCCCACAATCTGGTGAATATAATAAGAACCCATTATTCCAAAAAAGAGTGTTCATTCTGACAAAAGGAAAATATCCCAAAGTCTAATGTGTTATTGCATCAAGCTCTAATATAGGATTTCTGTTTTGGCATTTCTTCCTGTTGTATTAAAACTATATGTTGCTATAATTTATCAAATTAAATGTAAATATATCAATACCTATAAAGTCTCTAAAACTAAGAGGAGTTAGGAAAGAGAAAAATACAGAAAAAAAAACTTTTTTAAGTATATAAATAAATAAGTGTAACATAGCAAAACAGGTACATATCATAGTCCTAGTTTAAATCATTCACTAGTGAGAGAGAAGTCTGCATCTTCTACTCAATCTATTGTGCCTAGGTTCTCAGCCACCATTGTCATTTGAAGTCCTTCAGCTGCTGAATTCACTGCACCCTTTCTGTACCCTCTGTCTGAGATATCTGATATCATTCTAGTTTTTTTTTTTTTTTTTTTTTTTTTTTTTTTTTACCCCTGTATGAGAGTTTTACAATGTTTGTCTGCTTGATAAGATGTCTTAGGATTACTCCTCTTCAATTTAAAGAATAGATCCTGGTTTGGGGAGGACCAGTAAGAGTGTAATAGGGGTGTCAATTTAAATATTATAATAGCCATGAAAAAAAAAAGAAAGGGATATTTAGAGTGGATAATAGTATTGAGATGGAGAGAAAGAATGATATTAGAAAATATTTTGGAAGAAAGACAAAAGAGAAATTGTCAATGAATTGGTTGTGAAAAGAAGACAAAGAAAGAATGAAAGATAACGTATAGGAATTTTTGCATGTGTGTTTGGGAGAATGTTAATGTCATTTAATAAGACAAGGGAAAATAATGAAAAATATTTGACTAATACTATCAAGAATTCACCATGGTATATACTAAGTTTGTGATGAATATTAGGAATGCCGTAAGGTTCACAGTTTTATTATTCTAGAGAAATGTTCAAGACTAAAGATTAAATTTCAGGAGTTTCCATCACATATAGTTCATTTACAGCCATTTGAATGGTCCAGGTAACTGAGGGATAAAATACACAAGAAGGAAAGATGGCACTGTATAACCTTAGAACTCTGTACTGAGGGTTTAGGTAGAAAAAAAATCATCAAATAATCTGACAAAGACTAGTCTCTGAGTTAGAAAAATGATGACCTTGAAAGTATGAAGCCACCATAGTCAAGTTAGTATTTAAATCAGAGAAGTAGTGGATCATATTGAAAGACTCTGAGTAAAGCAGGGGCCCAAAATATCACCAAACATTTTGGTAAATTTTGAATGCTGTTGAGCTTGCAGAAAAGACTCCAGTTCAGTGGGTTGATGCAGAGAGAGACAGCTATGGATTATGACAGGAATCTGGATGAGGAAGTGATGACAGCTGAAGGCAGATTTATTGAGAAGTTAATGAGGCTTAAATGTTAGGGCTCCTCGCATGGTTGGCCCCTGCCTCTACTAGCTATTTTAAAGCCCCTCCAAAACAGAAAAAAAATGATCATTTATTTTGTCTTTTGTATAACTTGGAAGACTAATTAAATCACCAACATTACAGCAACAGGTAAACTACTGAAAGTTTTGCTTTCTTCATTAATATTTTTCCCAGTAAAGCTTTGAATATAAGGTTTTATGGAGACTGACATTTGTTTAAATACATCTGCTCAAGTAACATAGCATTACTCTCACTTTAAACGCTGAGAGTTGCACTACCACTGTGTATTTTATGACTTTTTTTTTCAGTGATAATAACAGTTGGCCCTGTAAGCCTGCTTAATGACCTGTAACTCCTTCAGAGAAAAATTGCAAATGTTGAACTCAACACTGTTGAACTTAACACTGTTAAGCTGTTTTTCAAATCACACTTGACATTTTAAAATGCTATTGTATTTTATGAATAAATCTATTTAAACAAATTACCTCCAAATACTGGGTACAAATGCATCAAACGTGCGTAATATATTCAATTATAGTGCAGAAAACAAATTTAACACAAGTTTTTTGGCATATACATCTTATGTGTAACAGTGACATGCTGGAAGGTGCCACACCTGCACAGAAAAACCACAAATTCTACTAGTCGTATCAGCAATGGCTCTAAGTACTCTAAAACTAGGGGTATGATGTATTATACTTTGCTGTTACGTACAAAACTTCAAATGAATTGAGGTTTTATACAAACTTTAGTTCTTGAAGAAATGAATATATACAAAATAATAAGAAAAAGGAAGGGAGACAGGTGTGATGACCCTTTATTTAATCAATGTGATCCAATCATTGCTTAATCTATAGGATTGGATGCATGGTGCATTGAGGTGCTGTGGTGTTACTAGGCTTGCTGTCTCCCTGGCTCCCCCAAAGCATCACATCAACAGTTTATCTTTTTCCCAGTAACACATAAAACCAATAGAACAAAGCCTATTTTGGTGTCTTTATCCATGAACCTGTTTTTTTTCATATAATTATATGCCTAAATGCAAATAAAATAAAGCAAATCTGGGATTAGAGATTCATGTAGAGAAATCATGCTGGCATAAATAAATTTACACATACATAAACTATTAATTTAATATTTCCTTCTTTATAGAAGAAATGGCATATAAAAGACTGAATTCCAGAGAAGAATACATGTCTTTTATTTCTAATGCCTAAGCAAGTTTATTGCACAGGAGTACTTTTTAATTAAAGGTAAAATATCTTGGTGATTCTTATACTGTAAAGTAACTTACTTTTCTCCCTGTTAAGAAATAATATTTTAAGATCCATAATTCCTTAAATATTTTCATTGCTTAATAATACCAAGAACTTTCTTATAATGCATTTGTAAAAAACTAAAACAATTTCACAGTAAAAAGAATGGAATCAATAAGTATTTTATATATGAACACTGTCCATCAAAGTTCACTTGATATCATCTGCACAAAGCAACACAATATCCAAGAAATGTTAACAGTCTGATTTTTATCCAAATGACTTCTGACCATATTTGCTATTTAAAGAATGTATAATCATTTTAATGCTATATTAGTACAGATTTATGTGATTGCTCATAAAGAAAGCCAAATATAATACAGGTTTACTGTTCTCTGTTTGTAGTGTCTGATTAGCAAGTTTCTAACTTCTACAAAAGTGAAACTCTTCTTTAGAAGAATCTTGCAGATGCTTGATTCTGTTTATTTCTTCCTACTACTTTTTAAAATCAAACTTCTATGTCTTAAATATTAAGAGATTTGACATGTTTTTTCCAGTAGCAATTTATGCCTTGTGGACAAAGTACTTCTGCACCTGCTCTTCTGTCCAGTTCCACATGGTTATGAACTTGAAACCATCTTTAATAATATCCATTTCATACTCATCCACACTTAACAAGACCTGGTACTGAAGAACAACATCATTAAGTACCTGAGCTAGAAGGTGGTTAAGTGTTTTTTCAAACAGGCCATGCAAGGAAACTAAGAAAAACAGTACTCCATAAACAGGAATCATGCCAAATACAACGAACTTTTCAGCTTCCATGTAATGCACTAGCCATGCTTTCTCTTCATTTGCCCAGTATACATTTTTTCTACTTTGACCAGCTTGCCAGCAGCTGCACTATCTTTAGGTTTTCTGCAGAATTAACTGGAGTCCAAATTCGAGATTCTTTTTAGTTTGCCTCTTGGTGAAGTATATAAATCTTGAAAATACCAGATGCAAAAGCATGACGTTTATTGCAAGAGTTTGGACTATTTTTCAATGTCATTGAATGTGACTTCTTTCTTTAGAACATTTATTATGATAATCTCTGGTGGTTTTCATAAGCCTTACTGAATGAGTTCTCTACCTATATTCTACAACTGGTGAATGTTTGGTATTTCATATATTATTTACCCCTTTCAGAAGACACACTGAAATGTTTTCCATGAGCACTAGCATCTCAGTACAGTTTGCCAATAAATTCCATATTTTCACTATGTATGTAGCTACATTAAAGGTAGTAAAGCCATAGACAGCACAGAAGGACAGCAAGGCATTTAGTGGTTTTGTTCAAATATGGCTTTGCCTTACCAGTTTGTACCTAGAAACAAATATGATTTTTTTAAAAGATTTGTGACATGTGGAAATAATAGAGCAATACACAATTCATCTTGTGGTTTATTCAAAGAAAGGTTTACTTGTCATTATCTTGATTCATATAAGGCATTATCATATATATTATTTCCCACAATCTAAAGTAGTTTCTGAAATCTCTACCTCTCCCACATCTTTGTATTACTGAGACTCTAGGTGTTAATAATAGTCAACAAGTTCCTTATACTCTCTCAGGTTCACTGGTATATAGTCAAGCATTGTCTCATGAATTTATTCAGGAACTGAAAAGCACATTCATAATTAAAAATGAACCAACAGCTCACTTGGTTAATATTTGTAAATATTATTATGGGTAAAGGGAGTTTAAGATGATAAATTTAGTGTTTCTTGGGCTGACTTGGACTCTGATTTTTCTCTACGCATGTCTTCAATATCATAAAAGAAAACATAAAAGATTAAATTATTCTCCGGTGTCAAATACATGTATATGGCACAGAGACCTCTGAGTGTGTGTGTCAGCATGAATTTTGGGATATAAATGGCTTCCAACCTTTTCACAATCTTTGAAACCTAGTTACTTTAGTGTTCTTCACTTAGTGGTTTATCATATCTATCTCCAAAATAATATTTTCATAGTCATTTTTTGAAACAAGTTATAGTTGTAATTCTAAATGGTTCTAAATAATACTGTTTAAAATCTAAGTTTTAAAGTTTTAAGTCCTTCTAAAATTAATATACAATAAATCAAAAAAATTCTGAGTGGAAGTAAACAAAGAAGGATGAGATATTGGCCACAGTCAAGCTACAGATCTTAGTAGAACACACACCTGCCCTTATTAACAGTGTAAAGAAGCTTTATGTTCATAGTACCCTGTCTCAGCATATGTGTGAACAGCAAGAGGAATCCAGGCTTTTTTTTTTCCTATTTGGATTATTGCTGTTTATGAAAGTTACTAATTTAGCAAATGTGTTTCAAATTCAATACCATTTGAATAACTGCATGAAAATGTGTTTGTGGTACATATACACATACACACAAACATGCATATGTATACATATATGCGAACAGAGAGAACAAATAAATCATAATTTAATTCAATATATACAGACTATGCTGAAATATATATTTGACATCTTCCTACCCCTAATTCTAGGCACTGACTCATTTTACCAATACAATTAAGTTCAGAAAATTTTGGATCATTATCCAAATTAAACTAATAGAGCAATCCTTCTCAGATTTAAGAAGTCTCTAATGCAATGTGTAAATTTCCTGCTGTGCTTTTGTGGAGCATTTGACAAATATTAGTATGAAACTGGCTGATAAACTTTAAAAGAATCTGTTCACTTTCTCACAGCATGGTGTGTATTCATGACCTTCCTGGTCCTGCTATAAATCCTTAACCACTTGAGGCTTCAAACTCGGTTTGAATTTAGTCCCCTCAGGCTCTGCTTTAAATCAAATCAAATGCTACATTTTCCCATCCCTTATTGAAATTGATTCTCCCTGAAGCGGTGGGAGGAGAGAGTCCTTTTTTTGTCTTTGCTTTCTCAGTATATCTTCACTGTCTCTAAAAAAGAAACAGAAGAATGTCAAGAAAGTCATGCTATTTTGCACTGGCCCACAAAGTAGGATAACATCCTATGATTTTTAGTCTCATTTCATTCATAATCGTCTCATTTTGTAGTTTAAAAAATGTTTTATTGCCACTAAAGTAACCTATTACCTTTGTTTCTTATTCAGCTAATTATAATGGTTCTGCTTTTCCTTTAAAATGGAGAAAGTCACATGAGAACATTGTTTCCAAGCTAACAAGTAGATGGTTGATCACCTAAGAAATCAAAACATATATTAATTTCATTTCAAATCTCAGGTTATTAGGCAGCCACAGATTTTCAGGGTAACAGGCACCTTCAAGAAGAAAATAGAAACATAACTGCACTTTGGCATGGTGTAGGAAGAAAGGGTGGACACCACAAGATATATAAGAATAAATGCTATAACATTTTATTAAATTGAATGGTAAGCATGAATCAACACATCAAATTTGAGTTAACAGGAATCCCAGACACAAGAGGAATTTGCACTCAATTGTAAATTCTTTGCAATAGTGCTCCATCATGCTACTTTCAAGAAAGACTGGGGTGTGGGCAACAAAAGGGTGTAAATTCCATCCGAATAGAGAAATACATAATAAAGAATATAAAAATCTAGCCCTAAGGGATCAGACAAATTTACATTGCTTCTGAGGCAAAGAATAGAAGCAAAATGCATCTGCCATTGTGGGAGAGACACAAAATATTCTTGACCATGGGATTTTGCCCCAAATGAGTGGTTATATCTGATACCACTGTAGAAGAAATTCTCTTTTCTTTTAGAACATAAGGTATAATTTACTTCCTAAAGAATTATAGAGGTATAGGAATACTGAGAAAGCATGAAATTAAGGTATCTAAAAGGGCTCTCTGAAGACTGAGCCTGGACTCAAAAACCAGAGCTCTCCCTGTAGGAAAACATTAATAAAGGCACAAATCTGATACAAGTGTCATAGAGTGATTGGCTGAGGCTAATCATAGCAGGAACATTAAAAAGAAACCTGTCCTACACCACAGACAGCACAGTAAACAAAAGGAATAGCAGCTAGATGATGGAGGAATATGAAGTCTGTGACTGATGGAAGTGCATAATGATAGCAAAAACAAAATCCACAGTTTAAGTGCTGACAAGATTGACTCGAACACCTCACACCAATGCATATTGAGAACAGTGACACGTCCATTTCCATGTATAAATATAACTTACCTCAATTGAATATTTCACAATAATAGTCATCTTTCAGGCAAAAATAACTAAAGCAAAGAAAGGAAGGAAGGAAAGACGACTTATCAAGACATAAGGAAATCAACATAATGAAACTTAGAGATGACCTAGATGTTGGAACAATCAGAGTGGATGTCATAAATATATGATTATTATGCTCTGGTGAACAAAGTGGACAACATATATGATAGATAGGGATTTTTTTAAGAAGAGGCATAAACTATAAATAAAAATGCTAGGGGAAAAAATGTTCTTTAGTAGTATCATCATCATCAGAGCATAGTGGCTGGAGAGAGCACAGAAAGGTAAACATGAAGGTCAATAGAAACTACTTGAACTAAAACAATAAGAAAAAAATCAGAGGAAAAATAGAACAGAATATTAAAGATTTATGACACATTACCAAAGTATCAGTCACACACATGCTAGACAATACCAAAAGAAGAGTAAAAGAATAAAGTAGTGCTTCAGGGGAAGTTTAAACCTTTATATATTGGAAAAGGAAACATATTTCAAATCAATAGCCTAAGATTACAATGTTTGAAACAGGAACACTCTTCCTCAGTGCTGACCGCTATGTGCACCCGGATTATAGAGATTGCTTCAAAACGTTTACAATTTTGATCAAATTGTACAAATTTGTGCATTTAGTTTTATCTTTCTGTCTCCTTCCTTACTCAAGCTTCCTGATATTCTATTCAAGAAATTATCATTGGAATACCATGTGGGGATCTTCAGGGAGGATAAATACATTCACTATATTATTGAGAATCAGAGTAGAATTTTCCAAATCTGCAAGGTGCATCCACGGGATGCACAGGGAAAGAAGGAAAATATTTTTTTGTTTTCTCTGTTATTGTTATATTCTTACTTTCACATGGTGGTTTGTACTTGATTGATTTTTATTTTGTATCAGGTGCCTCTCATGCTACTAATGGACATGCCTAAGTGTACCTTCTAGTAAATATAAGTTTTTCAGTGTATTTATTTTCTTTCTAAATAAGAAAAGGAGGGTTCCATATATTACTCAATGAATATCTGCTCCTTTGCTTCTCAAAAAATTAATTTCAATATATTGCCTTGGAAATATCTTCATTAGCAACTTTGCATTACATATCCTTATGTAGTTTGCCATACCTTTGTGACAGCAAAGAGCTACTTTTTTCCATGAGCATATAAGGAAACTATATTTCCTCCCTCACTTGTATTTAAAGTAGTCGTGATATTTGTCTCACGAAGGCCTAACATTAATATATTCTGTTCATACTTCTAGGCTTGTGTTTGGAAACTAAGGATTACAATTTAGTAAAATTTCATGTTAGAAAGATCCAGAGCTCTGAGATTTCTGTGGAAGGAGAATCAACTTGGAGTATTTCTTGAAATTCAAGATTCTCTGATGGAAGCAAGAAGAAACTATCATTTGTTTAGTTGAGCCACTAAACTCTGCTTGTTACAGTAGTAACCATTAACTTTAATTACTATACTGTTAAATATTTAATATTTAATATCTCTTATTACCAGACAACAGGTAGTGATGTATTATTCACTGGTTTTATTATTAATATTATTAATTTTCAAATGATATAAGTACTTACCAAATATATACTTTAAGGATGTCTAATTTAAGATAGTTTAATTTGAGGTAGTCTTTTTGTTTGGTTAATCACAGAATGTGCAAAGAAGCAAAAATTCCAAATACTGATTTCTTTCCTTTGACTTACACTCAGAAAAAAATCACTAGACAAACAACAACAAGAAAATCTAAATTTGAGTTGATTTTGAGATTCATAGCCTTTCTTATATTTGATAACATATAATAAAATATGTTTGACTTAAACTTTCTGACTGACTACACTCTTAATCTCTCTGTTATTAAAAAACTCTGAACCATTTTAAGCACTCCATTTAATGGTATGATGGTATGTTTCTGAAAATCCTGCTTTTTAAGTTCATCAGATACTTTGAAAGACAATTCATAAAATTGTTAAGCTTATAAAATATGCTCTTTAAAAGTAAACATGCAACCCATCAACTTTAATAAATTTTAGTTAAAAATTTAGCCTCAGATGCTGTATCTTAGTTGTCAAATATCTGCAGACATGCTTTTATTCTTATCTCTCAAATATTCTCTCATGAATATGCAAATATACAGTTGATTAATCACTGCCTAGCATATTGCTCTATATGCTGTCTCAGCCTACCTGAATTATTTGATTATAAAAGAGAAATAGTTGGAAAGTCACTTTGCCTGAAGAAATACAATTTGTAGGGCAGTGGGAGTTCAAGAATGATGCTACTAAATGAGCAGGCAAGCAAAACATTAAAGAATACTTCTTGTCAAATGTTCCTTGAAAATAAACTCTATAGGATACATTGGAATGTAGTTAAACAGAGAGATGATAAGGGTAATTTAGCAGATTCTTCGAAGGAATGAGAAGTAGGCACCATACTTGCTTTGTCAATTGTGTGGAAGAACATTTAACTTGAGCCCCTGCTGAAAATAAAACTATTTAATTACATTTGAGGAAAAGAGACACAAAAAGTTTTCCCTTGAAGTTTCAAATTTACTATTTTGTTTAGAAAAAGAAAATTAAGGACAATAGTAGGATGAAGATCAGGTAAATTTCAACTTCTAAAACAATTAACCAATTGTAGAAGTTATATTTAATTAAATAGCTATAATTTATTTAATGACAATCAAAAATAATATCTAAAAACAATACAAGGACTTTCTAACTCATCCTTGGTATCTATTAAATCTTGATAGTATAACTTTTAAAAAACATGCTTTCTATGCTCTAATCATTTGATACCATTGAGTTGATTATATAGCAAAATTCACATTTCATATCCTGGCCATTAGGAGTCTCACAATATTATCTTATAAGTTTAACTATATCATAGGATTTCTATGCTATATACTGGCTAGTGAAGTCACTGAGTCCAACTAAAGCTTGTATTTTACCATCTATTCAAACTGGCTCAAATTTTTCACTTTCTACAAATACCTGTGGTCTTAAATGTTTTACAGATAATTGGCATTCAGTACATGTATTCCATATTTCCTAACTTGACTTCATCCTGAAAACCTTGATACTAAATAGATAATTGTTAAATGAAAAAAAAATGTATTTTTCACTAATTTCCATGGGAAAAAATAGTCTCAATTTCATAACTGACCAAATAGCCAATTTTTTTTCCAAGTAGAAATTAATACGTATTAGAAAAGGGAAAAAACAATTTGAAAAGAAATACATAGATTTTACATAAAAGAGTAAAATAAAAGTTTGTCATATTTGTCAAAGGAGAAAATACTTGAGAGTATGTGGTGATTGGTTTAGGATGGGTAAAACTGAGACATTCTTTGTAAGAGAGATTGTTTCCATGCATGTCATTAGTTTTCATTAGTTTTACAATTTGTGATTTGTAGTTTTATTACACTTTAAATTAACTAAAAATAGAAATGTACAAGTTCTGAACCTTGAGGTACTTCAGTGTTTAGATATGATGAAGATGAGAAAGAACATACCAAAGAAGTTTAGATGTTGCAGTAAAGTATTAATAAAAACAGAAAAGCAAACAGATGCATCATTTAATATTTAAAGAGGGCTTCCTCATTGCCCAACCAGGTACTACAGGTACTAAATTCTCTATATGAGGTTAGTTGTGTGTCTATATAACTGATTTTACAGAGGATGGTTAAAAAAGAAAATAAAAAGGAGGGATAACAGAAAGTATAAATGTCTCTTTAAAAAATATCTGATAGAAACTCCTTGTCTACTTACTTGAAATATGAAAACAACACTTCTAATACATTTGTGTGTTTTACGTTGTTTAAAATGATTTGTTTCTCCAGTCCAGTAGTGCATACTTGTAATTTCAGTGAGTAAGGAGGCTTAGGCAAGAAGATTGCAAGTTCAAGACCAGTTTCAGCAATTTAGCAAGTCTCTGTCTCAAAATGAAAACTAGAAAGAAATGAGGGGGGGCTGGGGATGTGCCTCAAGCGGTAGCGCGCTCGCCTGACATGCCTTTGGCCCGGTTCGATCCTCAGCACCACATACAGACAAAGATGTTGTGTCCGCCAAATACTAAAAAAAAATAAATATTAAAAAAAAAACTCTCTCTCTCTCTCTCTCCAAATCTCTCACTCTCACTCTTTCTTAAAAAAAAAAAAAAAGAAAGAAATGAGGGTATAGCTCAGTGGTAAAGTGCCCCTGGGATTAAAAAAAAGAAGTTGCTCCAAAACTGGTAAAAAAAATAACCACTATAAAATTAGTGGCAACAAGAAAGCAAACAAAACAAAATTATACAATTCTTTTTTATTTTGCACATCAGAAATGGAGGATGATTCATTCCTGCTCCATGGTAATTGAGAGTCAACTGGGAAGCCTTAATTGAGACTTAAAATACTGAGAACTATCTATATAAATGGATACTTATTCTTCATAGGCAAACTATGATGAATCAAGGTGGGCTCCCAGAGGACTGTCCACAAGAGTTTTGTACCTCTTGGTTTTCCGTGTGTGTTGGTCTTCCCCACATTGTGTCTCTTCTTTGTGTAAATGTGTGTGAAAACAAAAT